>NC_056747.1:367245480-367560480 GCF_019279795.1 Protopterus annectens | reverse complement strand
TTAGCTTACAGTCCTCTATTCATAAAATACTGCTGATGCTGTATATTTAAAATAGTTTTCCTCTGGTAACAATACGGCCTTGCTATCCACCTGGTCAGACATAATGTCTTTCTGTAAAGTTACTTCCTCAAGGTTTCAGATCAGTTCAAATACAATAGCAGATTCAGTCTTTTAATACACTTCTTTGTTCCCTGTAACACTTTCCCAACAGCTGCGTGTTATCTAGTAATACATACACAAGGCCAAATCATCCCAGCAGGAAAGAGCAGAAGATTTCATTATTTCACATATTTAATTTCCTGACCCAGCAGATAATCACTTGCGAAAAGCATAAACATTAAAACTTGCTGAGCTAGCAGCTGCCAGGGTCAGAGGTCAACTTGCTACAAGCCACACTGCAGTTTCAAAACTTCTTGCAGTTACACATGAATTCATCCTTTTTGTTATATCATTAATAGAATAAAATGCATTAAATACTACTTTGCTTTTAAACTAGCACTTCACATATATTCAAATACATATTTTTCTAACATTTTCCCTCCTATTAATACTTTTTATTCTATTTTGAAGTATGCATAATGTCATTTCGTCTCCTAACCTCTTCCACTAAGGATTTTCAGCTAGGTGAGTCATTTGATCTATACTTCAGAAAAAGTTTCATCTGAGATCAACTTTTCAATCTCAATATCTTGGTACAAAGTTTCAGTAACAGATACATCAATAAAATCTTTTATTAATCTTTTCATGCAGGGAATTCCACAACAAACACATGCTCCTATTAGGAGTAAACCCACACAAATAGCAATCAGAATATTCATTAGGATGGAACCCCACCCCCCAAATAGATTCTGGAAAAAGTCCATCAGTGGGTTTGGGCCTGGTTCAGTCATGGCTGATACTTGCTGAATTACCTCTAGGTGGTTGTTAATTTCATGCCTATTGTCTGGAATGTATGCACAGCATTCTTTTTTGATAAGCGCTCACGTACCACTTCTCGCCGCTAGGGTGAAGTCAAGAGCCATTCAATTTTATAGCACAACAGTTCTCATTGCATTCAGTTCATCAGTCACCAGTTCTAGGGCAGAGAAAGTTGCATTACTCATTACTTCGAGAAGTTTCGACAGTTTCCTCAACTCCCAGATTGATTTGACTGCTCCATATGCTGGGAATATTCCTGCCCAAGATATAACACTGTCACTCAAGTCCATATGAGTCAATTTGCTTTTGTCCTTTACATTATTATGGTCTTTCCAGCCAGCTTCGATCCGTCCTACTGGATTTACAGGTTTCTCGACTAGACCTTCAGGTTTCCGAGCTGCTTCTCTCACGTTTCGTATCTTACCCAAAGGTAATTCTGAAGTATGTCTTATAGCCAGAACCAGATAACCCAAAAAACAACTGCCAGACCAATTCTCAGGTAGCCATTTATATACGTTTTCCCCACAAGTAAAATAACAATTTTCTACTTTAGTACTAATACGCATTAACCCTGCATGAAACATTTTCTGGTCTATAACTGACAATTGTTTAAATAAAACAGGATTCTTGTGAATTTCATTCATGATTGTTTTCACTGAGTTCAAATATGAGTCATAATTAGTATTGCAAAAAGTATTGCCATTACTAGTCTTAATATAACACCGATAAGATATTGTTATATTACAATTGCTCCAGCCCACCTGGAGAGTATCATTTTTATAAAAACATACAATTCCCTTTTGTGTGACAGGTAAAAATAAAGCTATTTTGTCCTGTGATCTCACAGTTCCTGTATCAAAAAGTAAATTCTCCCAAGTCTCATTTATCCCCAGAGGGTTAGGTTTAAATGCCCCTGCTGACATTATCAGTCCTCCATATGCTGTTGGTATAGCTGTACAAACCCAGCAATTTGAAATGTTCATAGTCTCTGCATATACCGGCTTCATGGCTAGGTATATGTTAAAATTTGGATGCCAGTCTATAGATGTTTCATCACGCCTTCCCACTTTCACTTGTGTGGTTGAGTGTAGGAAAAACCACAACAAGAGGAAAATTGTCACAATTATAGTCAATAAATGTATACTCAACAAAATAATTATGCAACGTCTCTGGGGTTGATCTACATTTCTATTCGCTTTGTTCTTGGCCATTTTGCCCTTGTTGTATATCAGTCACAAAGTTTTATCAAGTTGAAAGTTCTTTACCGGTTTGCAGTGTGTCAAATGGACCCAGGATGTCCTCTCAGCCACTCTGACTGCAGTAGGCATTGCCAACAGTACCTGGTACGGTCCTTCCCACTTTGGACTCGCCCAATTCTTCCTCTTCATCACTTTTATCCACACCCACGTTCCCGGAGCCAAAACTGCCTGGTCTGTTCCTTATCTGAAAAAGAGTTAAACTGCAAAACAGATTTATTTGTTAACAGTTTCCTCATATAACTAGCTAATGAACTGTCAGCCTCTTGCTCTGCAGGCATGAGAGCTTTCCACTGAGGCACATAATATGCTCTCCCAAAAACCATTTCGAAGGGAGTCAAACCCTTCACATTTGGAACCGTTCTCTTACTCAGCAGCGCTAAAGGCAAACAGTATATCCAATTCTTCTGAGTTTCGTCAACTAACTTCCTAAGTTTATTTTTAAGGGTTCCATTGTACCTTTCCACCAGTCCTGCTGACTGTGGGTGGTAGGCACAATGGTTTTTCAAGGAGATTCCAAAAAATCTCCCAAGTTGTTGGATTGTCTGATTAATGAAATGTGTGCCATTGTCACTATAAATCCTCTCCGGAATGCCAAACCTAGGGATTACTTCTTTTATCAGGGCTTTTGCCACTGTTGCTGCATCCGGATTTTTAGTTGGAAAAGCTTCTACCCATTTAGAAAACATATCTACAATGACTAGACAATATTTTTTCCCTTCACACTTATTCAATTCTATGAAATCCATACAAATAGTATGGAACGGATACGATGGTATAGGAAACCTTCCTTGCTTAGGTTTAAATGCCCCTTGTGCATGGTGCTTGTTACAAGTATGACAAGCTGCACAAAATTTTTTTGTGTAGTTTGTGAATCCGTATGTTTGGAATATTCGGTTTACTAACTGTACCATCCCCCCTGTTGAGACATGGCACTGCCCATGGCTCAACAAAGCTGCATATCTAAATAAATTAGACGGCAATATTGTTTTTTTCTCTTTGGAAATGTACAGTCCATTTTCAAGAATTGCACCTTGTTTTTCCCATTTTTGTTTTTCTGCTTTTGTAGTAAGCGTCTGCATTGTTTTCAGCATGTCTAAATCTAAAATCTCAGAAGGTTGTAGTTCCTCATTCAAAAGTAAAGTTTCTGAGTCTGAGGCCACTTGCTTTGCAGCTGCATCAGCTCTCGCATTGCCTTTCAAAATCCTATCCTGCCGTCCACGTAATATGTCACCTCGGCATCATCCAAGGGCATATCTGTGAGATCCTGTCTAGGCAAGGTTAACTGTTCAATTTCCTGCAGGCAGTTGTGCGGTGTGCCATCCGCAGGAGTTGGGAGTAATGTTGATGGATTTAATGTCGTACATCGTTCAATTGTCATATGAGGTTGGCTCAACAGTATAGTCATACATGAAAGATGTCTAGCAGGAGAGAGATATGCTACTTTTTCTTGCAGTAAAATTATTGTGACTGCATGAGGCACTCTCAATGTGAGAGGGTGGAACAACACCACTGAGGCCGAGGCCTGTACTGCCATTGCAGCTGCAACTACTGCTTGTACACAGTGAGGCAAAGATCGTGCCACTGGGTCTAACTGTGATGAATAATAGGCTATGGGGCATTGCTTATCCCCATGTTGTTGCATCAGCACTGACGTCATATATCCTTGCTTGCAATCTACGGTCTGAAAGAACCGTTTGTGATAATTTGGGAGTCCTAAAACTAATGAAGAAGCTATCAACTGCTTCAACCTGCAGAAAGCCGTTTCTGCTTCGGGTGTCCATTGTAACAAATCTTGTGCTGCCATTGGTATTTTATATATTAAGTCAGTCAGTGGAGCAGATTCCAAAGCATAATTTGGTATCCAACTCCGACAAAAATTAGTTGTCCCCAAGAAGGACATCATTTCCTTCTTGGTTGTTGGTTTGGGTGCTTGTAAAATTGCTGTCTTTCTATACTCATCTAATATCCTACCTTCATTGGATATCACATATCCTAGGTATTTAACTTGCTTTTTCCAGAATTGCAACTTACTTTTGTTCACTTTGTGTCCTTGTGTTGCTAAGAATTTCAATAGCGCTACAGTATCTTCCCTGCATTGCTGCTGGGTGGGGGCTGCTAGCAGGATATCATCTACATAAAGTAGAATTTGACTACCTCCTGGTGGGGTAAACCCTGCCAGGTTGCTAGCCATTTCTTGTGCGAATATTGTTGGGCTCTCACAATATCCCTGTGGTAGTCGAGTATAGGTATACCTTTTACCCTGAAATGTAAATGCAAACCAGTATTGACTATCAGGATGTATAGGTATTGAAAAGAAAGCATTACTGATATCTACCACAGAGAAATATTTTTGTTGTGGTTTTAAGTCATTTAACAAAGTATGTGGGTCTGGCACCGTGGGTGCTCTGGGTATCACTGCATTGTTTACAGCTTGTAAATCTTGAACCATCCGCCATTCCCCGTTTGCTTTTTTAACAGGAAATAGGGGTGTATTACATGGTGAATCAGGAGATTCTACCAGTACTCCTTCTTTGAGTAATGCTGCTATTATAGGCTTGATTCCTATTTCTGCATCTTTCCTCATAGGGTATTGTCTTTTCTGTGGCCTAAATGCTGACTTTGGTGTAATTGTAACTGGTCCTGCTGTTTGAATAAGTCCTACGTCTGACTTGCCTGTTGACCAAAGAGTCGTTGATATCTCACATAAGGCTTTCTCTTCTTCTTCTAATAAAAATGCTAATCAGCTGTCCTCGCTAGATTGCAAGTGTACAGCCGGGTGTGTCTGTGTCAACCAATTCAACTTTTGTTTCTGTATTCCCTGTTCTGACAATTCTAAGTCAGTCTGTTTTTCCCATCTTGTTACTTTTTCTCCTAAGTCTGCCCATTTTACGTTTTTATTCTTTGTCAAGCTGACATGTGGTAATCGATTTGATCTATATAATGCAAGGAATTCTTGAGGTAATGAACAGCTAACTACACTGTTCCCCTCAGTATCCCAATACAAAGTACGTAATACTAATCTAGTTGCACGATTTCTGAACAATTCTTGCTCATACTCTCTATCAGGTCCTGGCGTATTACAGTAGTATAGAGTACAGTGTAACAAATGCTGTCGATCAGTGTCAAGGGAGGGGGCTTTACTGATGGCTACGTTCATCAGTTCCTCAGTTACTGCCCCTGGACCAGTCGTAACTAGGTCCTGGCTGTACCAGTAAAAAGTTTCACCCTCCGATTGCACCACAAAAGTATCCATTTGTCTCTGTGCCTCCATACCCTGTACAGTTGGAACTACTGCTATGCCAAATATCTGCATAAGGTCCCTACCCAATAGGTTCACTGGACACTTTGCAGAAACAACAATCTTACTTCTTTGGGTCATACCTGAAACAGGGTCAGTTATTGCTATATCATGGGAGAGTGGTTCCCTGTATAGCTGTCCATTCGCAGCTTTCACTAGTATATAATCAGGTGATTCAGAATGTTCTGGTAACTTGGAGGGGTGTATCAGCGTCCGTGATGCTCCTGAGTCACACAGGAATTTGACTTCCCTTCCCTCTACCAGAAGTGTAACTTCCGGTTTTGTGTCTGCTAAGTAGCGCTCTAGGCTCAATAATGCTAAATCCAGAATTTCACTTTCTTCATCCTCCATATCTACTTGCACTTCCTCTATCCCTTCTATCACATTTACATTTGTTTTCTGTTTATTAACTTCTCCTGATGATTTCTGACTTCTGCATGATGTATCTTCACTATCATATAGTCAGTCCTCATCTCCCTTGTCTTCTGTGATTACCTTTTTGATCTGTTTACAATCCCTCGCTAGATGTCCCTTCTTCCCGCACTTAAAGCATTCACCTCTCTTTTTTCTTTCTTCAAAATCTTCTGACAGTTTGTCAGACTGTTTATTTCCCTGGGCATTTTTCTTTCCCTTTTTACCTGACTGTAACACAAATACTTCAGCTTCGTCTTCAGCAGTGAAGACTTGCGCCTTCTTTTTTTTGCTATTAAAATGTCTTTCAGCATGTCTAGCATATTCAAGTAAGGCTTGTAGCCTACCTGTTCGATGGTCTATCATGTGCTTCGTAATGAAGCTACTGATAGGTGCAATGCAACCTTTAAAAATTGCATTTTTCAATTGTTGTTCATACGGGGAATCATTCACTTGATTTTCAGGAACTGCCATACCACTATGATTATTAAAACATTCCAATAATCTAGCATAGTACCCATCTATCGTCTCATTTTCCTGTTGTATGCATTGGTTAATGCAAGTCCAGTCTGCTCTAGGTTTCCATTTCTCAGAGATTCGGTCTGTAAGACCTTTCACTCTGTTGTCTAGTTCTGCGTCACTATGTGGGAGTGGTTTAAGCTCTGCATTACGAGGATTCCTGGTGCCACAAATCATGTGCCAATCTGGACCTATAATTTGTCTGACTACTTTTTCTACTTCTTCCCCATTCAAGTGGTAACTCAACCTCATGCCTTGCAAATCTTCTAAAAATTTTGTAAAATTAACTTTCGGATGGGGGATTCTCTCAGTAGCTTTCCGGATATCCTCCGGTGTCCATGGTCTGTATACTAAAAGTGTTGGGTCCTGCCCTGCCTGTCCTGCCTGAGGATTTGGGACCTCTATAAGTGGACATATTTCTTCCTCACTCTCATCCTGTAGGTTTCTCTCTATTTGATATGATTCTGCATCCCCATGTATTTTACGTGCTCAGGACCTAGTTTCAATAGAATCTCTAACAAATGGTTGTGGTCTCGCTGAGACTTCAGGATAACGCGGAGGCAGACCAGCCTGTCCACTCGCTTCATATCCTGAAAAAGGCAATGGAGGGGGCAGGGGAGGAGGAGCCGTTGCTATTACTATGTTATTATCTTCTTTTTCTAAAAATAATGTTTTTGAATTTTTAGTCTTCTGTTCCATACGTGCTTCCTCAATCCACCTGTGTGCCTGAGGAATGCCTAATTGGCGTTGCTTTTTTGCCTGACCTCCCGCATCAGATTTAAGTTGCTTAAGGAGTTTAACCAGTGAAGTTTTATCTAATTTACCATCAAATTCATATTTGTTAACCCATTTCGTATAATACCTAACATTATCAGAACGTTGTGATTGCATATATTTTGCGTCTTCAGTTAGGGGCGGATCTCGCGATGTTTTAGTGCACTGATTTCCCATGTCAAAAGAAAATGTTACGTAACCCTTCTTATCACGTGATATCAAAATTTCAGTTCCTTTTCAAAGTTTATCTAGAATAACTGCCTACCTTATTCTGTTACCCTGATCTATGACCAAATATACAGTAATTCCTTTTGTCCCTGATCTGCACAACAAATCTTGACAGCAATATTTACTGTAACCTAGTCCCTGATCTAAAACAGAAAAAAGGCAAAATCTTCCTACCTGAGCCTCCGGTATTGAGCCGTCCAGGATCCGCTCTTCAGCCACAGATCAGAAAGTGGCCAGCCTCTTTAAACAACAATTCAGTCGGAGGTCTTTTCACCCAAGAAGAACCGTTTCGGTAACTTCTCCTGCGCAGTATTCGACCACCAGTAGACGCTGATCTGCAGCTGTCTGAGGGATTTCTGGCTAAAGAAGGACCAAACTGTTAAATAAAATCAAGAGATCAATACACAGGAGGTTCAGGTTCAAAAGTTTACTAGTGTACACCAGGAGGCAAAAAACGTACAAGTACAGAATTTTGTCTGACATGAAACAGGAAGTATACAATTTTATAGTCTTTACATTCAAATTGTGCCCACCTTACTGACGTGGTATGTCACAGGGCATCTACATCACTTTAGCTTACAGTCCTCTATTCATAAAATACTGCTGATGCTGTATATTTAAAAAAAGTTTTCCTCTGGTAACAATACGGCCTTGCTATCCACCTGGTCAGACATAATGTCTTTCTGTAAAGTTACTTCCTCAAGGTTTCAGATCAGTTCGAATACAATAGCAGATTCAGTCTTTTAATATACTTTTTTGTTCCCTGTAACACTTTCCCAACAGCTGCGTGTTATCTAGTAATACATACACAAGGCCAAATCATCCCAGCAGGAAAGAGCAGAAGATTTCATTATTTCACATATTTAATTTCCTGACCCAGCAGATAATCACTTGTGAAAAGCATAAACATTAAAACTTGCTGAGCTAGCAGCTGCCAGGGTCAGAGGTCAACTTGCTACAAGCCACACTGCAGTTTCAAAACTTCTTGCAGTTACACATGAATTCATCCTTTTTGTTATATCATTAATAGAATAAAATGCATTACATACTACTTTGCTTTTAAACTAGCACTTCACATATATTCAAATACATATTTTTCTAACAAAACCTGAAGCATTTATTTTTCATATCGGAATCTGAGCTAAATAGAGTTATTCTCTTCCACATACCCACTGTGATAATGCTCTTTATTTCCATTGAAGTAAGATGCATGACAAGTCATCAGGTAGCACTAATATGACTGGCATTGGGGGGGGGGTCAAGACTGCCTGTGTCATAACTGCAAACCCATTACTTTGTTGTCAAACCTACTCATCCATTGTCTCTCTCAAAGTCATATGTCATCCATCCACCAAAATAATTAGTTTAATTCTTTATTATTCACTTTGTGTTTTTTTTTTACATTCATCAGGACACAGTATTCAGATTACACTATACAGAGAAACATTACAAATCTAGATCAGCACGTGTCTGTCAGTGCTAGTCAAGGTTCTTTGAGTGAGTGCAACACTAAGACCCTGGTGTTTGTATTTCAACAAACTGTACAATTAAATATATAGCTGAGCAAATTTAAAGACATCACCCCTGGGCTTTTGGATATTGGCAAAGGCTCTTGCTACCCCCATAGTGCCTTTTTTAGGCAAGGCTCAAAAGACAAACCCACCTCCATAGGTATCACAAGGGATAAGAAACTAAGAGTAATGCTATTCAATGCCAGAAGTCTAAACCTCAAGATGCACGCACTCGAAACTCTCCTTAGCATGGAGAACATCGAT
Organism: Protopterus annectens; assembly: GCF_019279795.1. Taxonomy (NCBI): domain Eukaryota; kingdom Metazoa; phylum Chordata; order Ceratodontiformes; family Protopteridae; genus Protopterus; species Protopterus annectens. The sequence continues at coordinate 367,551,298 of NC_056747.1, read as the reverse complement.
ATCTGTGCAGTAACAGAAACCTGGTTCAAGGCTCCCGAGAGCACCCCAGCACTACCAGGTTATACCTCATACCATGCTTTTCGGCCCCAAAACTTGGACTGTACCACAAAAGGAGGGGGAGTATCAATATTTGTCAAAGATATCCACACCTCCAGGTTGGTGGCACAGCATGAAGCATCAGAGACTATCCATGTGCAACTAACAGTGGGTAAAACTGCCTTCCAGTTTATAGCCTGCTACAGACCACCCTCCCAAACCCAGGAACCCCACTCGGCCTTCCTGAGAACACTGGAAAATATGAAGGTCTCTCCAAACACCATTATATTGGGCGACTTCAACTACCCAAACATAGACTGGGAGCATTACTCTAGCTCCAACACCCTAGCCCAAAGGTTCCTAGAATTTATAAACTCAAATGCTATGGAACAACATGTTACCAGTCCCACAAGAGGGGTAAACATACTGGACCTGATCATCACCAACATGGGGACTCTATGCTCCAGAAGTGTATCCCTCACTGGTAAGATCAGACCATAAACTAATCTCACTGGATATTCACATCCTGACTCCACCCCCTGCCCTGAAAACCACAGTGAAAAACTTCTCTAAAGCAAATTTCACACTCCTCAAAACCGAGGTGGAATCCTTCAAAGCCCCGGCCTGTGGAAAATACGCCCAGACCGCAGAATCCTTTATAAATGCATTCTATGAACACCTTCAGGAATGCATGGATCATGCAATCCCAAATAAAACCAAGACCCAATCCTCCAAAGGCAGATGTCCTGTCTGGTCGACCCCAGCCATAAACAAACTATACAATAGAAGGAGGAAGCTACTACATGATAGAGCAAAATCCCAAAAAGGGAAGGCATCTCTGATCAGTATTAGCAAAAAACTACGGGCACTCATAAAATCGTCTAAGGCCAGCTTCGAGAGAAAAATTGCACAGGACACTAAGGATAATCACAAGGCTTTCTTTAGTTATGTTAGGAACCTGGGTGGGAATTCCCAGATATGCTCAGAATTAGTCCAAAATGACAAAAATACACGAACCCACAGACATTGCCAACATCCTAGCTGACAGGTTCAGCGCAAACTTCTCCCCCCCACCAAAAGGGCAAATATTTATCCCAGCAGAGTGCTGCCCCCCTGACATCTCAGATGCTCAGGTAAGAGCTGCCCTCTCCAAAGCAAAAAACACAGCATCAATGGGACCAGACGGTGTCCCAGGCTGCGCTTACATGAACTCCAAGAAGAGCTAAACCCAAACATAAAACTACTGTTCAATCTCAGCCTTACTACAGGATATGTACCCAAAGAGTGGCGTACAGCAACAGTGGTCCCTCTCCACAAAGGTGGTGCCTCAACGGATCCTGGAAACTATTGCCCCATAAGCCTGACTAGCTTGGTCTGCAAAGCTATGGAAAGGATCATCATGGACCTCATAAATAAAGATATTGGGGACCTACAGACACTGGATCCTACCCAGTTCAGCTTTGTTAAGGGCAGATCCTGCCTCTTAAACCTGGTTGATTTCTTTGAAACAGTCACCAAGGCCATTGACGAGGGGAAGGTGGTCCACACAGCCTACCTGGACCTCGCAAAAGCCTTCGATACAATACCCCACTCGGGCATTATAGATAAGCTCACCAGCTTAAATATAAACCCCTATGTCACTAGATGGGTTGCAAACTGGCTCAAGGACAGAACCCACATGGTTAGAATTGCTGGAGCCATGTCAGACTCCAAACCAGTTACAAGTGGCATCCCACAAGGCTCAGTCCTGGGACCTCTCTTGTTCGGTATATATTTCTTGGAGATACAGGCCAACACAGAAGGACTGTGGCTGACTAAGTTCACAGATGACTGCAAACTGGGCACCATAATCGACTCTCCAGCCGATACAAGCATCCTCCAAAAGGGCCTCATAGAAACAGACAACTGGTGCCAGAGCCATGGCCTCAAGCTAAACACCAAAAAGTGTATAGTCATCCCCTTTGGCAAAAACAAAGTGCCCACAAATTACCACATAGGTGGTAATCCATTAAGTACAGAAGAAGTAATTAGGGACCTGGGAACCCAAGTTGATAGCAATCTCTCATTTGACAACCACGTAGCCAAAGTGGTTAGTAAAACATTTTATATAGCCCACCTAATCATGAAGGGATTCACATCTAGATCAGGGGAGGTCATCGTGCCACTTTACTCATCCCTCATCAGGCCCATAATTGAGTACAATGCCCCTTTCGGGATGTACCTTATCAGACACCTGCAGCAACTGGAAAGACCCCAACAGTACCTCACCAAGAGGATCATAGGGCTCAAACAGATGCCATATGCTGCCCGGTTAAAGAAACTCCAGCTCTACTCAGTGGCATACCGCCTGCTCAGAGGCGATCTGTGCCTGACGTATAAAGCCATGTCCAACCCGGAATCATTGGACATGCTGCACCTCAGAAAATCCAAATCCTATCAAGCTACGCGCTCGAGAGACTTGAACCTCAGCACTGAAATAAATAGGACATGCTGGAGGGACAGATTCATAACCCAGAGGCTCCCTTCACTCTGGAATAAAATCCCAGTCCAGGTTAGGCAGAGTCCCTCATTGACTCTCTTCAAGAGGAATCTTGATGAGTGGATGGGAGATTGTAGGTTTACCCCGGGTATCACTTCTGTGTCACTGTTTGACAGAGGCACAGTATACTAACCTTGAAAAAGGGCATAGCAAAATTAATTTAAAATGGGTGGCGAAAGCCAAACAGACTCTGGCTAGGCTTATAAATGCCCTAGGGCAGATAGCCTAGTATGAACCTATGAACCTATTGCTATATTGGCCTAAACTGTGGAGTACTATTTGTGTATTTTTTTATCTCCTAATTCATGAGAAAGTGATAGTCAAAATTCAGGAATAAGGAACCATATGAAGGAAGAGTTTCAGTGACACACCAGGCTGTGATTTCTTTGATGTCTATTGTTATGCAAAGCTGACTAAGTAGCTGCACCTAATCAAGCTGTAAATGTGAGATTTTGGCTCCTTGAAGGAGGGGAGATGGGAGCAATAACTTGGTCAGGAACTGCAACTAAGAAAAGTGCTCTTTGTAAAAAGTCTTTTTTATCCCAGTAATTTGTTGGCAGTTCTACAAGCTTTTTTCAGAGAATGTGTAGTACATTAGTGGGAACAACATTTGTAAAAATCAGTGCAGACCAGTCAATGACAGTTGATCTGCAGACTCTTAAACTTGGCATTTTTTTCAGGTTTCCCATTGTAAGTGAATGTAAGCCTAATCTAACAACAAAGGGTAGGGCTACTTTTCCTCACATTCAGGGTTGTCATACTGCATTTTGATACTGATTTAGCCTATTAAGGGAAAAAAAAAACTCTCATCAGGATGTCTGCCCCCATGAGGGCAGACAGGGATACAAAAATAATAAAATTAAGAATGAATACTTATTTTGTGGCAAACGGCTTTGAGAAGTGCAGAAAATCATGACTAGATAAAAAATATATGTTTTTTTCATCATTTGCCCATAGTGGTCCTTTAATTCTGGCTTGCAGCCATGACTTATTACAAACTCTTGCAGAAAGTTACTACTGTTTACAGACTACAAGTTATAAACAACAAATAGTTATTTCTGCAGCTAAATTAGAGGTGTGCGCAATTGCAGTCAATTAGGTAAGTAAGCACGTGCTGGAAAGTTTGCATGACTGGAGTAAGGCATAGCATTTTTTCACCTTTTTAAAAAAATTTTGGTTACTCTCTGGGGGCCGGATGGTGTTGCTTTGAGAGCCAGATTTGGCCCCCTGACCAGACATTGTTCACCACTGCTTTAAACCTTTTATTTCTGCTTCAGCACTGCTCACTAAATTAGGCAAGAAATAGATGATATTAACAGCTGAAGAATACCTGTGTTCTAATATTTAAATGTAATCTCAGAGATGCAAGAATTCTGAAATTGATAATACAAAACACCAAGCTTTAATCTTGTTTTTAAGGACAGTGCCTTTAAATTTGTCATTTGTTTCTGCCCTTATCCTACTGCGCCAAATGAAAACACTGCCTTCTTTTCACCATTGACACTAGAACACTAATACATGTCTTAAAAACTAAATCATCATACAACCATGGTGGGAAATTCAAGCAACTAAAAGAAAGCTTGAACAAGTAAAAGTAAGTGGTTGAGCTCTGAGTGTTCAGATGTAATTAGAGCCATTAATCACAACTTAACTTTTTTTTTGAGTAAACTGGCATTTTTCATTTACTCGAATTATCATACAGGCACACCCACTTACAGCATCTTCAGCAGCCACATCAACATTTGACATACATCTCCACCAACAGTAAATGAGCAACAAAAAACTGCAAACAAAGAAAAGTAAATATGAAGAAACAAGACTAAAGGCAAACATTATACGTATCCCCCATCTACCCAGCCCATGTCAAAGAGACAATAACAACCATAGGTAAACAGACCAACTATGGGATCTTGTGGTACAGGAAGTATACAAATCAGAAATGTACACACGAACAATAACACTATCCAACAAGCACATTTCTTTCTTTTCAAAAGGACCACAAGATTAATGGAAAGTGTATACTACCATAAGCAAGCACCAACAGTATATAGTAGAGGGGCAATTTCTGAAAGCTGTAATATGAAACTGTAAGAATTAAAATAAAAAAGTTAGATTAAATTAGCTAGCTATTTCTCTATGGAAATTGATTAATTATAATAGAATAGTAACTTTATAAGAATATAATTGTAGGAAACCTGCAGGCAAAGCTAGCACCAAAGCAAAGCAGATACTAATAAAATAATAATGATAAATGTATTATTAAGTATGCATGCGTTTAATCAAAGGGAAGTGTATCTACTATACACAAAGAGGAATATGTTAATAATTAAATGTAAATATCAAAATAGAGAAAGAAGTATAAATAAAAAGAAAACTAATTGCACTAGTGAAGAATGCATCCAAGCCTCCTTGTTTGTTTATGAGAGTGTTTTTTATTTTAAAAAATGTGAAAAATTATTTAAAAATAGAAATATAAGTGCATATTAAGATAACTAGCAATGAAATTATTAGAGAGTCACTTTTCTTTCAGCTTCTTTTTCTTTTCATTGATTTTCCAAGCATTTTTTTCAGCGTATCTTTTCAAGGAGTTGCTGTTCCAATCCATATCTTCTATTTGCTCTAGTAAATTATTAGATTTCAGGAATGCCATGGCAAAGTCCAAATCTTCAAAGGATTTGATTTCATCAAGAAGAAATATTTTAAGTCTGGCAGGGAATAGCAAGTGAACTTTAACCTATTTTTTCTTGAGTTCTTTTATTAAGAGTAGAAGCTACTTCCTCTTAGACATCCCAACAGCAAAATAAACATTGTCAAACCTTATTATTTTATCCTCTATCTTGATAGGAAATTTTGACTGGCTGTTTTAAGGACTAAGTCTTTATTTTGTGATAAAAAAACTTTCAATAGTAGATTTTGGTGGAGGACTGTTTTTTGAGAAGGAGGTAACCAAGGATCTATGTGGTCTTTCAATACCATACAACATAGCTTCTGGCAAATCAAGAATCTTAGGGAGCCATGATGTTAAAATGTTTGTCATGTTTCCCCTATTCTATTTTGTCAGGCAGACCGAAGATACGGATGTCGTTTCTCCAAGACCTGTTTTCCAGATCATCTATTTTGTTCAAGAGTAGATTATTTTGCTTCAGTAAGAATTCAATATTATTTTCATCTTCAGACAATCTCCCTTCCATGTCATTTAAGGCATCCTCTATTCCAGATATTTGAGTGTTCTGCTGTTCTAAAAACTTGTGTATCTGCTCATCTGTTTTGAGCATTTTTCTTTAACTTTATCTAATTTGCTATTCATTTTGTCCATTTTCAAAGAAAGTTCTTGTATGTTAGTAGGAACAGACTGAAGCTCATTTTTTCAAAGAAGAGTCCTGTGAGCTTGTTTTTGTGTGACTCATTTCAGGATTATGAGTGAAGAGAATTTCCAGATATAAATTTGGCAGGAAAATAATAATATATTATTTTTTATATTATCCTTCAGAATGAGTTAAAGTAGTAATATCTACGTTGAAAAATCAGTTAGGATAACTTAGAAATATAATTTCCTGTCAGAAATAAAAATAGAGTAGCAGAGCAGGAGAAAGCTGTTGCTAGCATGTCAGCATCCTAGCCATGCCACCCTTAAATTCAATTCTGACAAAATAAATAGATGGCCTCTACTTACCCCTTCATCAATCTGCTGGTCTGGCAAGGGTGGCATAAAATTAGAAACATTATAAAAATAAAATGGTTGGCAGCTCAAAACTAGTATGAGTTTACCAACAAACTTTTGATCATTACTGGGCCCTTTCTCAGACTGCAAAATACATTTAAAATGTACAAATTTGTAGACAGTATGAAAATCATCAAATAACATTTCGTTGCGCACAGAAATAGAACAATTCTCATTTCACTTTTTTGTTCGTCTAATCTACAAAACACACCACCTCAAAAATAAGTCCATCAAATAAATGAGAACAATTGGTTGCCTTTGAAATGCATGACCACTTGGCTTCATATAGCAGTAATGTATTACTATAATCACTTCCACTGAAATGTTACTCAACCTTTCCTTATAACTTAAAATTGTTCCATAATTTATATATGCAAACTTTTTTTTTTCTTCTCCACATAAAACAATATAATCCCTATGTCTACATATACTAATTCAGTAGTTCTGAGATCTACATAATGGGTATTATGAGACCATTTTTTTTTTCATTTTGTGATAAACACATAACTTCCATTAATGTTTTGACGTACTATATTTGTAACTCTTAAAAATTCCTTTGTGAATAGAAATTTTACCTTCATACATAGGAACCTGATTCAAAACTCCTTTCATATTATTATTACTACCTGTCTTATATGAAAAACCTAGCATTCTTACTAATAACATTTACTGTCCAGCTCTTGGTTAACAATAACAGCACAGGTCAATTATATCTAATAACATTTTTTCTACATTGATACCCTTAATATATACAGAAACTGAACAAATTAAGTCATCAGATGTCTTACACAACAACAGGTGCAATCAAAACATCATTATCCACCTTCTTATTTAAATAAGGAAATACTTTTCCTTCTGTAGATGATTTTATAATTTATTCCAACTGGGAATCTAAACTATCTTCCACATGCCTAGAATGCCTTTCATTTCTAGTAATGCATCAATTGCTAATGCATGAATTGACATATTTCTTAAACCTGCCAAATAAATACCCCTTAGATATATTATCTTTCACAAATCTTTCAACTAGCTTGAGAGCTCTTTTTATGCAATTGCATTATATGTATTCATTGGTTTTCTATATAGTTTTAATGCTTTACCAACCAGGCATATCTTCTATCCTCAGTTTCTTCAGACTTTATTGCCTTTGAAATAATACATCTTATGTTACAAAGTCAACTCACAATAACTTAAAACATTAACTGGAATAATTCATGTATTTATACTGTGGTGGTGGTGCTGTGGTAGCATTGTTGCCTCACAGTTAGACGTTGCCCGTTCGATTCTCAGTTAGAGCGTCTTCTGTGTAGTGACATGCGTGAATGGGTGTTCCTTCATTGAAGGCTGTGCGTTAGGCCCGGCAAGCTAGTACATAAAAATCTACTGCCAATCATTAACGGACCGGAGTTCCGCTGTGGCGACCCCTAACCGGGAAAAGCCGAAAGACACAAACAATATAATAAACAACGTGGTGCCCCTTAAGCCTATCCACATGCATAATATTATTATATAATGAACTTATTCTGATTAATATCTATTGATTTTAACAAAGTTAAAATGTTAGCTGTCCTTAATATATCTGCTAGTTTTAAAATTGAATCTAAAATATTCAGCATAGCTTCCAGGAAATATCAAAGCTGCCAAAAACTACTACTAGCTAGAAAGGGAAGGATTAAGACTATTCTTGAGTGTCTTAATTCAATAAATCAAGGGAAGCTTAGCTTTTTGTTTGTTTAGCTGGAGTGTGTTTGACTTGCTGTTTTCTGCCTGACTATTGCTGATCTCTGTCTGCATTTGATTTTTTTCCACATAACCTCCCTGTTGTGCTTTTAAGCTTCGTAGCTTTTGAGTTCCCCACCCCCTATTATAAATCTGATTTTAGATATGCCTCCCAGTCTCAGCTCATTCTAATGAGAAATGATAGATCAGCTGGGAAGGCCCTCCCCACTAGTCTCTTAAACTTGGATTATCTTCTGTTTCCTACCTTTCCACTTACTAAAAATGCACTTTATTCAGCTGCTTTTACTGCATTTGTGTTCTTAAAGTGTTCAACTGTGTTTAATCTGCAGCATTTTTTACTGCTTGTTAGTATCCTGATTACATTGTAACAGTTATTCTAAGCCTCTTAGTTCTGATTTAAGCATTTGGGCTTCAGACTAGCTATCTTACATAAGGAAGGTTTGTGAGCTACACTCCTGTGGCAGGAGAGATGGTGTATACCCTTCTGAGTTGGAAATTGCTATTTGAAGGCTTACTGCATCCATTATACTAAAAGTGTCTTAGTTCTGGTTTAACTGCTTGAGCTCCAAACCAGTTATTTTACATTAAGAAGGTTTGTGGTCTACACTCTTGTAGGAGGAGAGGATAGCCTCCTCCCTTCTGAGCTGGGCTGGGAATTACTGGTAAAGGCTTATTGTGCCAGTTGTTATAAATATCATCATTCTGGTTTAAGCACTTGGGCTTCAAACCAGTTATTTTATATTAGGAAGGTTTGTGGTCTATACTCTTGAGGCAGGAGATGATAGCCTACCCCTCTCTGAGTTGGGAATTGCTGGTTGAAGACTTATTGTGTCTATTATTCTAAAGGTGTCTTAGTTCTGGTTTAAGCACTTGGGCTCAAAAACAGTTGTTTTACATTAAGAAGGTTAGTGGTCTACACTGTTGTGGGAGAAGAGGATAGACCTCACCCTTCTGAGCTGGGAATTTCTGGTGAAGGCTCATTGTGCTGCTATTCTAAGATACTTTTTTTCTGGTTTAAGCACTTGGGCTCCAAACCAGTTATTTTACATTAGGAAGGTGTGTGGTCTACATTCTTGTGGCCTATGCCCTTCTGAGCTGGAAAGGCTTATCATGTCTGTTATTTATTCTAAAGGTGCCTTAGTTCTTTTAATCTGTGTAGACACCAATCTCTCACAGTGTAAGTTTCCCTTAAAATACCCTACTGTCTAGACAGATTTTTTTAACTACAAGAGCGTCCAGTATGCTTATAGTTGAACACTGTTCAAGTTCCTTGTCTTATTGACCTATTCAGTATTTAAATTTCTATCACTCTTCCCTAGTAGATCAGTAACCTTGGATATGCACTTCCTGACTGTCTCTGTGGATAGCCTGGTTGAGATGGGTATTCTGAAACATTGTAGCAATTATCTCATGTACACTGACAACCCTTTATTCTTAATAAAACAGATAAAGTATGCAAGAGGTGTATATAGAGGTTGTCAGTGACACTTGCACCAGGTCTACTGCACAGGGTAAAGACCCTACACATGGAACTACTTATGCTGAGGCACTTATGGATAACTTTCTTAAAACCCTAAGATCTCCTGCACAGCACAATCAAAAAATGGGTCCTCAGCCATCACATAAACACTCCACTGAAACACACCTACAGCTACACATAGTAACATTGTATCCGATGCCTCTGCTGCTAACCTGTTAAGGCAAACCAGTGCACAGCCAAATCTTCTTGTCATTGGTGATTCTAGAGTGAGGTACACCAATGCCCCCCTCAGCAGACTGAGTAAGGAGACAGTCACGGTTAGCTGCCTTTCCAAGGCTAGGCTCCATCAAGTCACACAGGCACTCAGGTCATTGAACCACAGGTACTAGTATGACTCTGCCATAGTCCATGTGGGTGTTAAAGACTTGAGATGTACCTCCCTTGACTATATGAAGCGAGACATGATGGAGCTCCCTGATTATGTGTCTCAGGCAGGTATGAGCCTAGCACTGAGCAGCATACTATCTTCTCCAAGGATGATGCCACGTTACCAACAGAACAGATTGATTTTAACAATTGGCTTATCTTCTGGTGTCAGTCCAAGGGGTACAATATTTGATGGCCTGGGGGGTCATGGTTGTCAGACTACATTGCTTTGCCAGGGGTGGTCTGCACTTATCTCCTCTAGGCTTTTGGATATTGGCAAAGACATTTTTCCATCCCCACAGTGCCTTTTTTAGGCAATACCAAACTGATAAACCTCCCGACTTAACTGAATCTATGAAGGAATATCTGAAGTTGGTACTGCTTAATGCTGGAAGTCTTAACAAGAAACTCCACTCCCTGCAAGCTTTGATCTCCCTGGAGAGTATAGAAATCTGTGTAGTAACAGAGACATGGTTTAAAGGTACAGAGAGTATCTCAGCACTGCAAGGTTATAATGCCTTTCACACCTTTAGACCAGCTACTGAACAGCAGGGAACTAAAGGTGGAAGAGTCTCAGTCTACATTAAAACCAACCTCACATCCAGCCTAGGTTAAGTGTATGACCCATTAGAACTCATCATACTTCTCAACTGTACAGATTTTTGCAAAATGTCCAGCTTTTTGCCTCATATTTTTGGTCAGTTTTTCATAAAATTGTGACTTCTGGCAAATTAGTGACAATTCATTAAAGGCCAAAGTTAAAAATAATGATATTTGAGTTTCAAACTTCATGTCATAAAGAAAATTCATGATAGTATAATACCTGTTATTCTATCAACTTTCTAAGTTTGTAAGAGCAATATTTAAAAATTGTCCCTATTTTTGGGCCTTTGTCTCACTTTTATCTATGGCTTTGTCCAGATTTCTTGCTATAAGAGGTTGAGAGGTATGGAACTCATACATGTGCAACTCACCATAAAGAGGGTCTCGAACCATATCCTTGCAACATATAGGTCCCCCTCCATGTCCCAGGAAACACATACTACCTACTTCAATGTATTAGAGTCCCTCACCATCTGAACCAATATGATATTGATAGGGGATCTCAACTATCTCTGCAGAGATCGAGAATCATAAATCACTTCTAAATGCACAATCCTAGCAATTCCTAAACTTGGTTAATACCAACATCCTGGTCGGTCGATTCTCCTACCAGGTGTACAAACATTTTTGACCTTGTGTTCCCAAACAAGGCAGCTAATGCTCCTCACCCAAAGTAATGTCTTCGCTCAACAGATCTGAACATAAGGCAGTATTGCTCAAAATAAAAATTAGATCCAGTGATCTATCAAAACTAAAAACCTTTAGGAACTATTCCAAGTCTAACTTCTCTGTACTAAACAACACCTTAGCTAACTTCCAAGCACCCCCAAACCCAATAAAAAACACAGCATACACTGAGCTATTCACAAAATCTCTGTGCAGCCATATTGACAAATATTGTATAGAGTGAGCTGTGTCTATTCTTATTAAGAATAAGACAAACTCAAAAGACAAGCCACCCTGGTAGAATCACAGTATCAATTGGTTGTACAACAAAAGCAAAAAGTCTTGGCCAAGTGTAGGAGGAACAAAGCCATACATACTAAAAGCTCCCTGAATAATCTAAGTAGGTCATTAAGGTGATTAATTAATGCTTCAAAGGCTAAATTTGAAGAAAAAATAGCTTCTCAGGCAAAGAACAACCACAAAGCTGTCGACAGCTATGTTTGCAACCTCAGGTCAAACAGGCAATTATGTGCAGAACTTATTGTAAATGGCATCACCCACACTGAGATGGAGGCCATTATCAACCTTTTGATTGACAGGTTCAGCTCAAATTTCTTCCCCCACTTCCCTCCCTGATAGTCCCAAGGAAATAGTGCATACCACAATCCCCCCAACCATTACTAGGGAATAGGTAATCAATGCACTTTCCAAGGCCAAAAGAACTGCACCAATGGGCCCCAATAACATCCCAGGATGCTAATAAATCACATCAAACATGAACTCTCTGGTCCACTTGAATCACTTTTCAACTGGAGCCTACAGTCAGGTTTGTTCCCATGGAATAGAAGATGGCTATAGTCATTCCCCTGCACAAAGGAGGGCTAACTACTGATCTGGGTAACTACAGGCCCATAAGTCTGACCAGCCACATATATTAAGGCCATAGAAAGAATCATCATGGACATGATAAAAGAGGGCATGTGGGGCCATTGCAGTTCAGCCTTGTTAAAGGATGGCCATGCTTATTAAATCTGGTGGACATTTTTGGGAGGGTCACCAAGGCATTGGATGAAGGCAAGATTGTGCACACAGCTTACCTTGATCTAACCAAGGCTTTTGATACAGTACCTCATTTAGGCAATAAAGAAAAACTTAACAATTTAGGTATAAACCCTTTTATCAATCAGTGGATATCTCAATGGCTCACTGATAGGACCCTGGAGGTCACAGTATGTGAGGCCACCTCCACCAAGAGGCCAGTCACTAGCAGAGTCCCCCAGGGCTCGGTACTGGGTCCACTCCTTTTGGCATCTATTTCCCTGAAATGGAAGCAAATGCTGAAGGTTTATGGCTGACTAAGTTTGCAGATGATTGCAAGCTAGCGATTATCATCGGCTCCACCTCCACCAAGAGGCCAGTCACTAGCAGAGTCCTCCACGGCTCGGTACTGGGTCCGCTCCTTTTTGGCATCTATTTCCATGAAATGGAAGCAAATGCTAAAGGTTTATGGCTGACTAAGTTTGCAAATGATTGCAAGCTGGGGATTATCACTGACTCCCCTGCAGACACTAGCATTCTTCAAGAATTCTTATTTCTGACTAACAAATGGTGCCAAGGCCATGGTCTTAAAAATAAATGCTAAGAAATGCATAATTGTACCCTTTGGGAAGCCAACAATCCTGGCTAATTGCCATGTTGATAATACGCCCCTACGAGTCGACCCAGTGGTCAGGGATCTGAGTATGCACATACACAGTAGCCTAGCTGGGGATTATCACTGACTCCCCTGCAGACACTAGCATTCTTCAAGAATTCCTATTTCTGACTAACAAATGGTGCCAAGGCCATGGTCTTAAAAATCAATGCTAAGATGGATCCTATGGTATGTACCAGACCAGGCATATATAGCAACTACAGCAACGTCAGAGGTTCCTTACAAAAAGAATACAAGGCATTACAAACTTGCCTTATGAAGAGTGCTTTATAGCCCGTTCCCTCTACTCAGTCTCCTACTGATTGCCGAGAGGTGATCCATGCCTGGTTTACAAGGCATCCATAAACCGAACACTTACGAATCTCTTAGATATTTGTAAGTCAAACAGTACCAGAAATATGAGGTCTAGAGACCTGAATTTTGTCTGTGACTTAAACAGAACATGTTGAAGAGACAGATATATGTCCCAGAGACTGCCCCTCTTATGGAACAGGCTTCTCACTCATGTGAAGCTAAGTTAATCTTTTGCGCAAATTAAGTGTAACCAAGACCAGTGGATGGGGAATGGGAATTTTACACCGGGCCTGCCATGCATGTCCCTTCTGTAAAGAAGTAGCTTACAAATGCCTGGCCCTCGGCATTCTGTTTGGATACAGGGCATCATTATTCTTTCAGGAAAACTTCGCTAAGCTTAGAAAGCCCCCCGGGTCATTAGCCTAGTAACAATATATGAATCTATGAATTAATAACTTATATGCTTTAAAACGTTTATCCATAACCTGTAAAAACCTTATCAAATAAACATCTGTTACAGCAAGCATGTTATTTAAACATCCTTATAGCATTTTGCATCTATAATAAACATCTCTGATTTCTTATTGTCCTGCACAATTTTATATAATGTAATACTTTCTACCTACCAATGGGAGTAGCAATGCTTATGAAGATATCGTTACTATTTCTCACTTGGTACTGGATATTGACTGACATATCTTGTAGTTCTAAAGATTCACTCTGCGTAGATGTATACCAGCTAGATTCATAGTATTGTTTCATGCCTGCAGCCTTCCAGAAAAAATAGTAGTAAATTGATGAACAGAAAGAAGGGTGCTTTCTTAGTTATGTTTGAGTCAAGATGTTTTAATGGCCACTGACGTACAGGAAAAGGAGTGTGGAGGAGGTGATGGCATCAACAGCACATATAACAATGTGCATGACCTTCAGGGGGGATAAAGACAGCAAGTATGTGAAGACCTCCTCAGGCCATTGATGGACAATGCTAGTCTCAGAGTGGCTACTCAGCTTATCTAGGTAGGATGAGCAGAAAAATATATGGAGATAAAAAGGGACACTGATTTACAGTTATTAAAAATCAGATTCCATTTTCACAACCTGAAATTTCAGGAATTATAGCAATAATTTTGACATTGTTTTCTGACCATTACTGTGATTTTTGTTAAAAGTTTTGGTGCTTTGATAGAATTTAATTTAATAAAATTAATAAAAAAATGAATAAAAAATGTAATTTAATTTGCAGAATTTAAAAATATGCTAAATACAAAACATTAAACAAAAGAAGCTGACAGTTTTAATAATAAGAAATACAGGTTACAGTGAATTAATACTCTGGCCTAATTGCCATATTCCACATGTTCTAGTACTCAGGCAATACAAATGCTAGAAATGAATACTATTTTTGCAGAAAAGTGGAAATCTTTGTCTTTGAAGATATGATAAGTAGGCAATGTTTCAAGGAGAATAAACTAGTTTGTGAGAAGCTGATATTTGTGGTAACTGTGAAGTTATAATGGTAATAAGGTAAAGAATAAGGTGAGTGGCAGACAAAAGAAGCTTACATAAAACCATTAGGTTGCAGGGGAAGGGAGAAGGATAAAACAGGAAGTTGAATAAGGAACAGGAAACGCTGGTTGTTATAGTGAAAAAGAAACAGAAGAGATGTTGTAGTTCTGAATTAGGTAGGGAAATATATCTGGGGACCAGGAGGAAAGAATGTACTTAGTATACTTAGTATAAGGATGTCCTGTATATATATATATCCATATTCAAAGGCACAGTCAGCAAGCAGCCACCAGAGTGACAGGGGTGAGCTTACTGGTGCCTAACAATAGTAGGAGTGAGGAGGAAAATTTGTTTTAATTACCTAGGATCACCAACGTTTGAACTACCTCCCTATTACAGCCAGCAACACAGACGATCACAACAGAACACTACAAATCAATTAAACAGATGACGACAATGATGACTTGGGGAGGGGGGTCACCATGTGACAAACAGATCATTATGGATAAAAGAGGGCAGCATTTACAGTATTTGTTCTCATGACCAGCATTGCTAGGGCTTTCTGAGGTTTCTCCAAATTGATTAAATAAGTATTTGGCAGGATGTATTGCACAGGTCACTGCCATACTGTAGCTTGGTTGAAGTTACTAACTGCATTAGTACACATCTGTCAGTATAAGTGTATCAGTAGTGATTGTATAACTGTTCAAGGTCATCTACTGAGAGCAGGCTCATAGGTTCACAGATTCAAAGGTTTGACTGTCAAACATACAACCTACTACTGGCCTTCAAGATGCTTCATTGCAGTAACCCCATGCTGATATTTTCTCTATCCCCATAAATGTAGCAAGATAAATTTTGAAAAAAAATGATTGACTTCTGATTGTATGGAAAACTTTATTTCACAACTGTGACAGGCATTATGGTCCTGTACTATAACTCTACTGTCCTGCTGTGGGTATTACAACAAAATTGTTAATATAGACAACTTAATTTTACAATTGTGGCAGGCATTATGGCGTGCACTATAATTTTGCTACCCTATTGTGCGTTATTACAACAAAATTGTCAGAAACTAGTATGTACAACTGTATTACTATTACGAAGTGTTAGCAGTGTATATTACATGAAATATTCAACCTCTGCAACTTTTGCCACATAGCGCTTTCTGCTGTGTATAACTTTATTACCATGTAAACTACCTCTTCTACACTCATTTCAAAATTATCTGTGTAATAGTCATTTGTTATCTTTGTTACAAATTTTGCAATTGCACTCAAGCTGTGGCTGAAAAGGATCCATGGACCACTTCACTTACCCTGTCAATGAAAGAAAAGTAAAAATAAATAAAACTATATATATATATCTGTTGTTAGCTCCCTTAGTGTTGAATTTCAGATATACACTTTCAGATAAAACTGAATCAGACATTGTCTTCGAGACAAGACAGAGGTCACTTATTACTAACCTAAACCAATACAAAGACAGCACACAGTGCCTTTCTGAATAGATCAAATTTTCTAGCCATTTGATTTTTCTGAAAATAAATCACTTATCTAGGTCACTGAGGTAAAATCTGGTAAAATTCTCCCTCTTTGGAGTAACTAGACACGGTGTTTGGAATCAGATAGGCTACAGAAAAAGCCTCATGATGCTGCTTTTATTGAGATTAAAAGTGATGTCATATTACCTCACCCAGTTTACATTTTTTGAACCATCTTGCTCAGTGACTTGATTAAACGGCTGTTTATATCACCATTAACATACTTCAAAACGTCAGCTGTTGTCAGAGTGCAGGCATTACCACCACTAAATACTCATGGTAGAAATATTGCAAACTGGCCATCTGCCACACAGTCACCCCTACCCAGTAAAACCATACTCATCACAGCACACTGGGGCAACTCAGACACTTAAAGTGGGGTGTCATGAGGAATAATCTGACAGTGGAAACTGGACTGTGGAAAACACAACTTTATTTTAAAAACTGGCTAACTACGAAAGACAAATTTGAAGCTAGGAAGGGACATAGACGTGTACAATTTTTATGCTTTCTAATACCCAGAAAAATATCTGAATTTGCCATAAACTGTTCTAGATATTCACTGTGGAATACATCAGCACATAAAGAACTTTACAGTGAGGGAGCAAATGACTAATGATGAAGAATAGAGATTATGGAGGGTATGTGTTCAAAATCATTAAGGGGATATTTAAGCCTGAGAGCATTTGCCAGACTACAAAGTCTGTTGAATCATTTATATGTTCATACAGCTGCATAACATTGCTTAGAAAGGTAGAGGACCAACCTTTGTATTTGTTTTTCTGAAAACTTCTAGATGAACCTGTCACTACCCCATCACCCACTGTAAAACATAAGTAGTGTTTCTGAACACAAATCACACAGACAGCTGGAGCTCCAAGCAACCTCTAATGTTCCATTCCTTAAAGCTGATCCTGACATGTTTCTTGCTTAAATGTATTAATTAACATCTCACTCCAAATTAAATTTTTTTAACTGATGGTCTCCATTATATATGCATCTATAGTGACTTGCTTAGAAGTGTTCCTGTTCAAATATAAACAATGGCTGTGGTAATGTTTTGGTAATGGTTGAATAACAGGTTACCATCTTATAAAATTCCCAGTGAGAAGAAATAACTGATATTCACATTGACTGTTTTGTAAGCTTAAATTATTATTGTACTGTGCAGTTTGAGTTTTCAGATTTTTTTTTCTTGAAATGTATTACTGGTGAAACACTATGTAGTAAGTAAATGCACTGCAGCTTGGAACACTCAAACCATATACTGCCCCTATGTAACCCTTTCAGCTCTTCCCATTATTTGAACTTGAGCTCCACTGGTGTCTGTCACAGAGCTCTTAAATGCTGCCCCTTCCACTTGCTGTAATAGCGTAAAGTCAATGAATATATGGCCAATGGGAAAGGACACCCTGTCCCACTTAATAATGATGTTATGCATGGTGGTTTTTAAACTTCTGGCATTAAGGAACCAAAAATGTCAAAGAATAACAACTGCTTCTTTGGGCCAGAGAAATGGACTAGATCCAGCATCACCTCTGTAGGGACATTTCTGAAAGACACCCTGACACTGACAGTGACTTTACTTGCAATGCCTGATTGGGAACATATGGGTTGCATCACTGCAGTATGACCAGCAGATTGGAGGGGTGGGTGTAGCCAGGCATGTACCATCTGATGTAAAAACTCTTTATGAAAGATAATGTTACTCCCAGCTCAAGAGTACCATGTATTCCACATTGTTGTAATATATTATTTGCTGACCTTGGTACATAATGCAAAAATCCACTAATCAGGCAGAAGATTGATTTTTCTCCAGAAGTAAACAAAATAAGAAGTATACATTAAACAAAAAGATACAAGAGGATTAGTAGAAGAAAAAAAGTAATATAAGCTCACAATATTACTAGTTGTGCCAACATAAACCTTACAGTATGAAAATGTTAATGTGCTGCATCTTTAATTCCTAATCATAAAACTTACTTTACACCAGTGACCATGGTTCATGACTGTGTGATCTGAAGCTCCTGTATAGTGCAGAGGGTGTAATGAGCTTTAGATCAGAATGGACTGCCTCCATACCTCTCAACTGTACAGATTTTAGCATAATGTCCAGATTTTGGCCTCATATTTTTGGTCCGTTTTTCATAAAATTGTGGTTTTCTGGCAAATTAGTGGTACATCATTAGAGACTGAAGTTCGAAAATAATGACAATTTGAGTTTCAGACTTCATATCCTTTAGAAAAATTCATGTTAATGTAAACCTGTTATTCTATTCAACTTTCTAAGTTTGTAAGAGTAATATTTAAAAAGTGTTCATATTTTGGGGCTTTTATCCCACTTTTATTTATGGCTTTGTCTAGATTTCTTGCTCTAAGAGGTTGACAGGTATGACTGCCTCTCTCTCTTTTTTGTGCAGTAGTGTTCATGAAAGCTGTAAATACAACTACTCATCTCCATCTACTTAATAAATCATGTAGTTGTCACAACATGAAGAAATGATTCTGCTGTAAACTGGACTGCATACTAACTAGACAGACATCAGAGGAACAGTTTACTTGACTGCTGTTGTATGAAACTGATTAAGCTTGTGCAGAGATCTGCTTCTTTAAAAACGTAGCAGGCAGCCAGATGATACGTGTGACAGCCTAGGTGTGTTATCCATAGCTGCAGATTTACCATAAGCATATGTGAGAGAACTGAGCCATGAGATCATTCCCTAATGCCATACATGACTTCTATGAAGAACTGCCTTCATTAAGTCATAAAATTAACTCCCCTTCAAAAAACATACACACATATAAATAATCCCCAACCTAATGCATCTGTGACTTAATTAATAAAACTGGTACATCAATTGATCACAGGATTGTAGCTGAAGCACCTTATTCACTCACTTGCCTGAAGGGAGGGGTTTGTTTTCTCTGCATCCCAAAGAATGCATAGGGGGACAGTCAAATCTCCAGTGTGATAATTAGGAGATAAACAGGAAAGAGATTGGGAAGTAATTCTTTATTCATCCCTCCTCCCTCTGGGACAGATGAAAAGGAATGCTGGAAAAAAAAAGAAAGAAAAAATCTGCTTCTGCTGAATCAAACTTTTTTTCTATTGCTTAATAGATTTTTGCCAGAGTTAATGAGGTTTTAGTGTAAAAATCTTGATGCCTCAGCCTTGGCTGCAAGTTAATCTCTAGGCACCATCAAAGACTTTTTTTCTTTTTCCTATCCCCTTTTTGAACTTCTCTGAATGTTTGCAAACTCACAAGTTTAAAAAATGACTTTGTGCCTTTTTTCGCTTTAATCATCCTTTGAACTTCTCTCCCTAGGCAGAGATGGAAGGTTGTTGTTTGAAAGCACTGCTATTAAAGCATTCTCACTGAAAACAGCAAGCAAACGACATGTCCAGGTCATCTGCTCAGGGATGGGGTAATATCACACTTTGCCTCTTCTCAGCCAGAGTTTTCCTAACATTAGCAAAAACTTTTTTTTTCTCCTGATCTTGTCTGAGATAATGAACTATAAAGGTTAAAGGCTGACTGACCAGTTCTGCACAAGGCACTTTTTGTTCATTGTGTGGTACTATAAATGTTCAAGTCCTTCTCATGAAATATTAAAGTGAGGCCTCATTCTATCTTGTGCTTATGCAGTCTAAGCAGAGGTCTGATGCCCTATGGTTCTGGATGAGAGATTACAGACCTTCCGATGCAAAAGCATATAACATGAACTCAATATTATGGGATTAACAGCTGCATCTCTTATGTCATATTCTTAAGCAAGAGGTGAGTGTGCTGAGCTACCTTTAGGTGGGATGAAAAAAGATTTACAGAAATATTAAATATTCTACTGCAGTAAAAATATATTTCTAAACAGATTATGTTTTACATTATGCTACTTTGCCTAGCTCTCTGCCTCCTTATCCCTGTTTATACATATACTCATATGAGCTGAAGACAGAAATGTACTATTGTTGAAAGGCCAGTGTATGTAGATGTGCATGTCCATTTAAGTACAACCAGGTCATTCTGCTCTTGTACTTGACTTTGAGCTAGTCAGGGAGCTATGCTATTCTTAACCACAATATAAATCAGGCCATTGCATCTGTTTAAATTATTGCAGTGTAATAGGACTGTGTGTGAAATGGTAGAAGTTTACATTATTAATTTGCTGCTTACAAGCTGTATACAGTCAAATTCTTTCTGCAGTTTGGCTCACAATATAACTGTTGACATCATGAGCTCTGTATCAACAAAGACATCCTTCAGACATGGGTTTGAATCCCCCAACCAGGAGTTGCATCCTCTGTGATTTTTAAATATGCCCCATAATCTGCCACTGCTTCTAGGCCACCGCCGCTGACAAGGAGTTATCCCTAGTGGATATTACCCATCTATTAAATTAATAAAATAAAGATCTGTTGTCTCCTGTGGATTGCAGACAAAAGATTCTGTGGAAAATTAGATGTTATTTTTGAATCTAGGACAGTTTGTTGAGGCGTGATTCTTTGAATCATTTATCACTTAATGAACACTTTCTCTAAAAATATTGTCTCCCTAAAGAAACATTAAGTGGAGTGGGGTGAGAAGCAGAGAATGACAAATTCTCTCTGCACTGTGCACAGGGCTCAGCAACTTGTTCTGTGGATTCTACATCTTCCGTTCAAGACAGGCTCATCCTTCTAAGTGTAGTCATACTTCTATTTCTAGCAGAGTCAGAATGGGAACAACAACCTAGCAGGAAATCCAATGCCTTATGCAAGGCCATTTTCAGTGAATCAGGACTCAAGTCATCTGGCCTGAACCAAAGTACTACTGCTATTTCACTTTTGTAGAGTGTTAACAGTTTTACATTCACAGCACTATAACAGGATAGTAAAATATAGTATTAAACCACTGCAAAAGTCATTGTCTTTGAATGGACTAGTCAGTTACATGACATACAAAGTTTCACAGCAATGTGGTTTGTGACAAACAAAACAATACTTCACTAGACCTAAACAATAGCTATATGATGTACTATGCATTTTCAACTGTATAGCACATGAAGCATTTTCTAATATGCATACTGATTTTGATTTTAAGATATTGGAAAACGTATGTGCTGTTAAAGAAAAGGCTCTTTTGATTGCTGAGATCTATCAGTGTAAAGGCCACGCCTGCTGGACTACTATGCTGAATGCTACTGAAAGAGCTGTTCTACCCTAAAATAGTTGCAGTCTTGTTAGTTATACAATGTACGTGCATTTTTCTCTGACACAATACAATCTTATCATTAATGATATTGAGTATAGCCTAAGAAACGTGTTTTTTTTATACTGCACTGGCTATTTTTTTTATATTTCACTGACTATTGTTTGAACAACAGCGTTTCCACTGTAGTGTTTTATTTAGTAAGTGCCACTCAAACAGCCTAATGTAGAGTCTTATGAGCAGGAAGTGCGCCTGTGTCTATGTACATGGCAGCATGCAGCACAGGTATAAAGCATGCATTAATACGGTTGTATAGAGTGTTGGCCTATGATATTATCCACAGGAAGTGCGCCTGTGTCTATTTACATGGCACCATGCTGCACAGGTATAAAGCATGCATTAATATGGTTGTATAGAGTGTTGGCCTATGATATTATCCACAAGAAGTGTGCCTGTGTCTATGTAAGTGGCACCATGCAGCACAGGTATAAAGCATGCAGTAATATGGTTGTATAGAGTGTTGGCCTATGATATTATCCAAAGGAAGTGTGCCTGTGTCTATGTACATGGCACCATGCAGCACAGGTATAAAGCATGAATTAATATGGTTGTATAGAGTGTTGGCCTATGATATTATCCACAGGAAGTGCGCCTGTGTCTATGTACATGGCACCATGCAGCACAGGTATAAAGCATGCATTAATATGGTTGTATAGAGTGTTGGCCTATGATATTATCCACAGGAGGTGTGCCTGTGTCTATGTACATGGCACCATGCAGCACAGGTATAAAGCATACATTAATATGGTTGTATAGAGTGTTGGCCTATGATATTATCCACAGGAAGTGCGCCTGTGTCTATGTACATGGCACCATGCAGCACAGGTATAAAGCATGCATTAATATGGTTGTATAGAGTGTTGGCCTATGATATTATCTACAGGAAGTGCGCCTGTGTCTATGTACATGGCACCATGCAGCACAGGTATAAAGCATGCATTAATATGGTTGTATAGAGTGTTGGCCTATGATATTATCCACAGGAAGTGCGCCTGTGTCTATGTACATGGCACCATGCAGTACAGGTATAAAGCATGCATTATTATGGTTGTATAGAGTGTTAGCCTATGATATTATCCACAGGAAGTGCGCCTGTGTCTATGTACATGGCACCATGCAGCACAGGTATAAAGCATGCATTAATATGGTTGTATAGAGTATTGGCCTATGATGTTATCCACTGACATGCAACTGCATTTTGGAGTGAAATCAGAAGCTAAACTGTATAGCGCTCTGCAGCACCAAAGTACTTCTTCCATCTCACAGTCCAAGAGGATTATGAGCTAGTCTGTGGGAATGTGGTTATGCTTTCTGTCTGCTGCAGTGAAACTGCACATAAGGGACTGGACTCTGTGTTATTAGAGGGCATAAGGAGGGAGTAGAACTGAGTACCTAAGGATGGCCCAGCCTCCCCAAGATGGAAAAGAAGCAACAGGGAAGTTACTACTGCAACAAGGCCTTCTAGCAGCTCCACAGTTTCCAGTCATCAGAGCTCATATAAATCTACAAGGAAGGTCTCTGTTCAAGGCATCTCTGTATGCCTTATCATGGGACAAATAATATCTGCAGCATTCTTAAGTATTATCCTACATTGAATGGTGTGTCTACTCTCTATATGTTACCCGGTAACACAAGTATCCGGCAGCTGTCTATTCATACAGCAGTCGCAAGAATCCAGCAGGGATATTTTGTGAAATGCAGAAAAGAGGAAGGTGGTGGGCTAATGGCTTATGATAAATCGAAAATGCAAAATGAAATGCATTAAATAAGCCACCCCATTGATGCATGGACATTTCTACCTATGAAATTGGTAATCCATATTTGAATACCAGTCTGGATGGGAGAATGATTTCTTAGAGAAGGAAGGCACATTAGTAGCATTGACTAGGATACCCTTTGCTGGTGTGTAGGAAGTGATCTGTAAGCAAAAGCCAATACAAATTCTCCAAGTGTCCTGTTGTACAATATGTACATGCAGAGAAGGCATACAAAACTTATTCTTACTATGGGATATGACTGTATGGTAATTCCTAAAAAAAAAAAAAAAAAAACAAGCAGGAGAAAAGCTTTAAGGGTTATGGTATTTCAGTGTACAAATGTACCTAACCTAAGATATGAAAATAACATTAGAAGTGGTACTGAGTAACACAGCATCCTGAAAAAGGTACTTGTTAGGAGTATTTTGGAGGGTTACTGCTGCCATTTGCCATTTGTGAAACTGCCTGAGAGTTTTCAGGAAAGTTTCCCCAACAATTTTTTGCAGGATTGCTAGTTTGCCATTCCGGAAAACAGGATGAGTTACTGTCTGCTTATGTGATCGTGTCCCATTACTTAATCCAGTATAGATGGACACCAACAGATAAAAGTAGGTGGTCAACATATGCAAATGGATGATATCATGGGCTTATCCATGAGTTTTAAGTTGTATGGTTTCAGTAAGTGTGCTTCATACTCACATGTCACATTCATCCACAGAAATAAACAGAACATAAATATTCATGTATTTCCAAGAGCAGCACAGGCAGGCAGTGCCAATACTTGAATGTGGTGAACCGAAATATAATAGTCACACTGCTTGTTATGTTGGTGGCACAACGTAGGAAACAAAATAGTATCCCTGGAATGTAGGCATGAACAGAATGATTGAATGCTCTCCAACTTCTTTCCCACTGGACAGAGGAGTGGGCCAGATACCACTTGTAGCAATCCATCTTTTTTTCCTGAATTTTCCCAGCCAATTCAGCAGACAATCAAGTCTCACCTTAATGCTTTCAACTATCTTGGTGATCGAAAACTACAGGGAGGGTTGTCAACAGGAAGCCATATAAATAAATTTTACTGCATTCACTTTACTACCCTGTAGTAATCTGTTCTTTGTGCCCAGACCACCTTTATCCTAATGATCTGAGGGTCTGGCTTCATCCCCCTACAATTAGGCCACTCACATTAAAAGACTGCACCTTAAATGTCTACAAGTTGGGGAAGTACACAACATCCTTTAAACATGGAGGTGCTTAAATAATTTGTGAATGGGCTGGGAGTAATTTTGTCGTAGCCTAACTCCTCCCCACGGCTTGGATATGTGGAAACTCCCACAATGCTAGGCACAATGCTATATATGCTCCCGTGAATGTACACAATTTTCTGGGTAAAGCATGAGTTTTTCTTGGGCCTTCATGCCCCAGTTACTTCCTGCAACTAGTCTTTCCTATGTGCTTTGGGTTTCCTGTCAGGCTGAACTGCCATCACTTTCCAAGGATAGATGAGTCAGCATGGGGGAATCACTCCTTTCCTCCCTGGCTGGCTCTTCCAATGCCTGCTAATCAGCCTTAGGTCATCTGGACTGTGGTCAGGACTTTATCCCTCTGTGCCATAGAGCCAGATTATATCAGGTGAACTAATCCTATACAAGAAAATGTCATTAGTATTCAGAAATCAGCATGCTGATTGAACAGTTGTAAATCCAGTCTTGCCCACAGGATGAAGTCCAGTGGCTGTTAATATTAAAAAAAAAAAAGTCTTAGTCATAGGTTCACAGGTGTATACTAGGCTAATGGCCCTGGGGCCTTTACAAGCCTTGCCCATAGAAGTGCCCTGGCATTGTGCTGCCTGTCATTAGTTCCCAGTGCCTCTATCAAGTAGAGCCACTGGAGTGACCCCTGGGGTGAACTTTCTATTTCCCATCCACTCATCAAGATTTCTCTTGAAGAGGGCTAGTGAGGTGCTCTTCTTGACATGTATGGGAAGTCTATTCCAGAGCATGGGCAGTCTCTCAGTTATGATCTATCCATCTAGCGTGTTCTGTTGATTGTGGTAATGAGGTTGAGGTCTCTCGAGCATGTGGTGTGGAGGGATTGGAATTTCTTTAAATGTAGCATTTCTAACAGAGCTGGGTCAGACATGGCTTTGTAAGTCAAGCAGAGATCGCCTCTTGGTAGATGATATGAGACAGAGAATAGCTGGAGTTTTTTGAGTCTGTCCATGTAGGACATATGTTAAGGCATAGGATCCTCTTCGTGAGGTACTTTTGTGGCCTCTCCAGTTGTTGCAGATGTCTAGTGAGGTACATGCCAAATGGGGCAATATACTCTATGATTGGTTTAAAGAGGGAAGAGTAGAGAGAAATGATTACCTCTTTCTTCTTCCTGGATGCAAAACCCTTGGTAATGAGATGTGCCACATAGAAGAACTTTCTGACCACAGCGGCAAAGTGGTGGTCAAAGGAGAGGTTGCTGTTAACCTGTGCCCCCAGATCTCTTATAATGCCTTCAGCGTTCAGTGGGCTCCCATTGATGTGGTAATTAGTGGGAACTGAGTTTTTCTGAAAGAGGATGACAACGCATTTTTTGGCATTAAGCTTAAGGCCATGGTTTCAACACCAGTCAGTGGTCTCAGAGTGGCCTTTCTGTAGGATGTCTGCATCACTTGGGGAGTTAATAATGGCTCCCAGCTTGCAGTCATCTGCAAATTTGATCAGCCAGTATCCCTCTGTGTTGGCCTGGACTTCTGAGAAGTAGATGCCAAACAAGTGAGGACCCAGGACTGATTCCTGTGGGACTCCACTCATGACTGGTCGGCAGTCTGACTTGGAGTCCGCTACTTTCACACTGTGGGTTCTATCTGTGAGCCAGTTTACAACCCACCTAATGATATAGGGATTGATGCCTAGTATGCTGAGTTTATCAATAATTCCTGAGTGATGAATGGTATCAAAGGCCTTGGCCAGATCGATGTAGGCTGTATGAACTGCCTTACCATCATCCACCGCTCTAGTGTCTGACTCAAAGAAGCCAACCAGGTTGAGCAGGCATGATCTATCTTTCACAAAACCAAATTGCGTGGGATCTAGAGTTTGGACATTCCCTATATCCTTGTTAAGTAGGTCCATGATGATGTGCTCCATAGCCTTACACATCAAACTTGTCAGGTTAATGGGGTGATAATTTCCGGGGTCTGTAGTCGCTCTTCCTTTATGGAGAGGGATGATTGTAGCAGTGCGCCATTCGGTAGGGACAAAGCCTAAGGTGAGGCTGTGAGTGAACAGAGCACACAGCTGTGGTGACAGTTCACTTTGTAATTCATGTAGAACACAGCCAGTGATATTGTCAGGTCACATGAAAGCTGTATTCTTGGCCTTAGACAATGCAGCTTTAACCTGTGCTGCAGTAATGCTGGGTTCCTGGAATTCTTCCGGTATTGAGATTGGTCCTTTGTGGGGGAGAGAGGGGTAAAGTTGGCTCAGTATAGGAGGTACCATTGTGCAGCAACTCAGAACAAATCTGGGTATTGCCATGGAGATTCTTGATATAACTATAAAAGGCTTTGTGATCGTTTTTAGTGTCTGCCGAAATTCTGCCTTCATAGCTGGCTTTGGAGGTTTTGTTGAGGCTACTAAGGGAATTTTTCCATTCTTGGGACTTCACCTTTTTCTGCGACAGTTTCTTTCTTTCTTTTTCGGAGGAGAGCGTCTTGGTTCTGTTTATTTACGTGTCTGTAGAGTGCATTGGTGCATGATTTGGCAGTCATGCATTTATTTTCCATTGGCATGGATGCCATGAAGTTAGCCACCTCTGTTTTTAGGAGTCCAAAGTCAGCTTTGGAGAAGTTTTTCATGGTGGACACCTTTGCGGGGATACTGTCTCATTCCTTGATTGCATCCGTAGACATCTTCCAAGCCACAAAAAAACAAAACAAAACACTACTGAGACTTCAGAAGCATCCTTATTTAAAAAGTATGATTATTTTGGACTGCTGTATCCCTTAAAAAAAAAAAACTAAGTAGCATTAAAAGAAAATTAACAGAGTTGGGTACTGTTTAAGAAATCTTAGAACCCCCCCCCGAAAAAAAAAAATTAGTTAGTGATAAACATATAGATGGATCATGGTCAAATCGGGGTTCTGCAGCCATTCCACTGTCTTATTCCTTGACTGTTTCTCCCCAATTACCATAAACAGTGTTCAAGCCTGTAGTGTACATACTATTGGATGACACAGTGGTGCAACAGTTGCATTGTTGCCTCACAGGAAGAGGTTCTCCAGTTTGATTCCCGGCTGGGGTGCCTTCTGTGCGGAGTCTATGTGCCCTCCCTGCATTCATGTTGGTTTCCTCCAGGTGCTGTGGTTTCATCCCATGTTACAAAGACATGCGTCTAGAGTGTTTCTACCTGGGCATCCACTGAAAATTGGCTTCATTCCAAGTCAGACCTTCCCAGTAAACAAATGATAAATAATATAATATAAATATTTTTTCTTTACTTTTACAATTTTCACAGATTTCATTTAAAACTTTAATTTTAAATTTTACAGGAAAAACACTGACAGCCATTTTCTAAATTAAACTAAACAGTCTTACATTGAAAATAGACTAAACATGAGAAACAGTAAACTTCTCTTCCCTTGAAACTCATATTTAGTGAAAATGCATTTGACAACTCATTAAATTGCAAGGGTGCTAGGATTCATACTTAAATAGCATATAGTTAAGTACTAATTACCGTCAGTGTGAAGGGTTTAAGAATTCAAAACACAAATGTATAAAGCATTTGCTAACAGCCTGTGACAGCCCACTGGAAACAAATATTCCTTTTCAGGAGTAGGTCAGGAATACTGACTGGTGAAGTAACTTAGCAGAGTCCTATAGAAAAACAAATGACGTCTGTGGGGAATCAAACCATGTACTACAGGAATCAGCTCTTTAACAGCTCATATCCTTACTCATCTGCACTAAATGCTAGACAAACTGCTGGGGCCTAAACAGTGCATATCTCATCTGGGTGCCTGCAAATAAACAAGCTAAATTAAAAATGTAATCATAGTTAAAATAGTAACATTAACATCAGTCTTCATGATACCCAGTTTATACACAGCTAAGTAATAAAAACATTGTCAACATTAAGGAAACCAAGGATCACATCCAAAGGACATGGCTCATATGATGAGGCTCCTGTTTACTAATATCAGTTTCCTTCCTTTACACCAGGAGTACTATGGTTAATATGTAGTTACTACGCTTGCAGTTTAGGGAACCATTGATACGCCTAGACAAAAGTTTCAATTGCCCTAAAGCACTGTCTGGTTAAGTGACTTGCTCAAGGACAGGGAAGAAATACAAGTCAAAACTGGAGATGCTCTGCAGAACTGGAGACAGATAAGAGCAAACTACTCTAAATCAAACTGTGACACTCCAATGAATGACATTGACTGACTATAATCCTGAGTGTTTTACCAAAGAAAACAAAAAAACAGTTAATGGAGAGCTGGTACTTGATGTGGAGGATAAAGGTCTGAATCTGAGAAAGTGCCCTCTAGCACACACACACACATGCACACACACACACACACACACACAGACACCACACACAGACGCACACACACACACACACACACACACACACACACACACACACACACACACACACACACACACACACACACACACACACACACACACTCACACACTGCCTGCATTGATTTACATCTCTGTTTCCCACTAATGCTGCTACAAGAAAACCTAACCTCCTTAATATGTACGACACAGAGTTTGGATTTGCTGTAGAATGTTATTCTACTTGCCTGCTTTGTCTGCATTCATGTTAATGGTGAATTTCTGTGCCTGCTAATGCTGCAACAACAAAATATAAAAAGTTTGCCACAAAAGGAAAGAAATTCAGCACAAAATGCTATCTCCTGCCATTTGCTATTGAGTACTCATATGTGCTTTAAATCACCCTCCAATTCCTGAAAGGTTTTTCATTTGCTCTGCATGCTAGCTCCAGTCTCATTGGTTAAAGGATCTACAAATAAAAAAAAGACTGGAACTAGCATTCATAGCAGGAAATTGTCTGTGAAATAAATTCAGCAGGAGCATTATTTTTTTAAACTACTGTGGTGCATAACTGTTTTTTTAAATTACTGTTGTAGGAAACATAATTAATGTTGGTGGTCAGGCCCCCAGCCAGCAACAGGCCCTAGGCAGCATACCTAGGTTGTCTTATGCTGGATCTGGCCATGGCTAAACAAATCACAAAGATAAGTGCTTATTTAGTGCTCATCTTTGTGAGGTGTTTGGTACAAAATAATGTTTTTCAATATGGGCATCTTAAACAGTGCTTGTATTGTTTCATTAAAAGAAACAAGTGGTGGAAACTGTATTAAAACTAATGTACTGTTCAAGAGTGGCCACGTGCATGTCCAAGACAAAAGCAGTACATTAAGAAAGCCATCCCCACCAAAGGAAGATGGCCAAAAATGACAGCATAAACAGGTTAGGGTATAAAACACCATTATTTAAAAACGTAAGGACCTTCTTTTTTTAATTACAGTATCATTTAACAACAAAAATTCTCTCCAGTGTAGGAACAGTGCAGAATTTACCCACTGTTGGCTTTGTCTGATTGCTTAGGCTTCGCCTTCATGGTCAAACTATTCCAAACATTGTTAAACCCTGCGGAGTCATTTTTGTCAAGATAAAGTATACAGATCACCTTGATGCATCCACATAATAGCAACATTGACAAGAAGTGGAAATAAAAATCTTCTGGCCATTGCATGCTCATGATCCAGTCGTCTAAAGATTCTACAACAGCAATATATCTTTATTTATTATAGGGGACATGCAGAAATGTGTGCAGCACAATAGCACAGCAGATAGTGTTGTCAACTCACAGCAAGAGGTTGTCTGGTTTGATTCTCAGCTCGGGTGCCTTCAGTACGGAGTCTGTATGCCCTCCCACTGTCTGTGTGGGTTTCCTCCACATGCTCTGGTTTCTTCCTGCATTGCAAAGACATGCAGTAGGTGGACTGGATACAGTAAATTTGTCATAGATTTGAATGTGCGTGTATGTGTGTGGCATGGAAGAACAGCCATAGCAGGGCTAGCCACCCATCGGTGTGAACATTGGCTCTAGATGATTGTCACTGTTGATGTGACACCCTGATCCCATGTGCAAAATGAGAAAAGTGGTTGTGGATAGATGAATGGATATGTAGAGATAAAAAACTTAGGTCATCTTAGGTAAGCTTTAGTGAAAAAAGTGATGTAGCTATAGTGCTTGTTAAAAATAGCAATAACTCTGAAGAACTGAAGAGAAAAATCAAATTGATAAAAATACTGACATACGACTAGCATTAGTTAATATTTTCTTTATATTCTAATCATAAGAATCGCCCTTAAGTTCTGTCAAGCTCCCCTAGAATTCATACTTCTCCTACCTTTGTTTCATAACTCCAAGCATCACTGTCACAGTTCCTGCATCACGTAACTATTTGGAGTTACCCCCCCTCCCCAAAAAAACTCTGACAGATGAAGTGCTAATTTTACCAAAATACAGAATGCCTTATTTGGGGCCTGTAGCCCTACCTGCATTCTGAAAAAAATACTGCTGGTAAGATCTTTGCTGGATGAGTCAGTAAGACAAGATATCCATCAGATTGGAGGAACCATTATCCATGTTTGCCTATTTTAACAGGGGATAGGATATGTAAGGTCTGGATTTCACCACCCTTGAAAGCATGCATATACTTTTCGATTATTCACAGAAACATCATCAGCAGCAGACAGTTTGTCATCTGTTGCAGTCCTCAGCACGTAGACCCATAATCTACTTTCTCCTTGGAAAGTCAGAAGTGCAGGGAGTTGCATATTTTCCATCACCATTTGCCTTTGTTCTCAGCCAAGTCTAGTAATGATCCCCAGCCACCTGTGTCACTGATGAATACCTTACCTCTAGTTTGTTTGTGTCTTTCGGCTTTTCCTGGTTAGGGGTCGCCACAGCGGAACTCCGGTCCGCTAATGATTGGCAGTTGATTTTTACGTACCGGCTTGCCAGGCCTGACGCACAAGGTACGCCCATTCACGCATGTCTCCACGCCGAAGACGCTCTAGCTGAGAATCGAACCGGACAGCGTCTTACTGTGAGGCGACAACGATGCCATATCATTGCTAATAAGATGAGCAGTGAGAAAAGACATTCTTATAATAGTGGATATGTGGTGAACTAAGGACAGTTCAACAACGAATTGTTCTTTAATCACCACACATTAAATACTAGTATTAATACCTTACCTCTAGTACTAGTATTTAATGTGTGGTGATTAAAGAACAATTCGTTGTTGAACTGTCCTTAGTTCACCACATATCCACTATTATATTAGTAATGATATGGCATCCAGGCCAAGGGATATGATTATTCCACTGTACTTTGCACTTATTAGGCTGATCATTGAGCATAATACCCCTTTGGTAAGTACCTGTTCAAACATTTAGCACAACTTGAATGACCTCTGTGCTTTCTCACCAAGAAAATCAGGGGCTTAATTCATAAAAGCTACACTGACCATCTGAAAGCCCTGTCCCGCTTTATATTTTATAGGCTACTGAGAGGCAATCTCTTCCTCACTTATAGAGTCTCAACCTACCTCATCCTTTCGTACCTACTACACATCTACAATTCCAGTGGTGGCATAAACACTTACTCGAGATTTTAATTTCTTTTACAATATAAATAGAACAAGTTGGAGGGGTAGATATGTTGCAAAGAAAATACCACTTCTTTGGAATCAATTTCCTCTTCACATAAAGCAAAGAACTTCTCTAACACTACTGAAATGTAATCTGGACAAATGGATACATAGCTGCAAAATTAACCCTTAGTTTGTTCCTCTTGAAAAGGCATAACATGTAAATATTCTACCCATCTCTGGGTTATTTGTTCTTAAAATACAAAGGCTAAACACTTCACTGGGATGTAAGGCTACACTGCTAAAGATCCTCATGGGTCAGTAGCATAGCAAGTACCTATGAATCTCTAATAATATGCTGCAGCAGGAAGCAGGGTTTCATGAAGCTAAATGCAGTGCACTGCTGCAGTTCATCCTTAATTCTTCAACGTTTGTTCACAGAGTAGTGGTCTGTCTTCATGTTAGCCTCTTTGTAAGCACCCACCACTCTAGTTGTTCCTAGAGTGTGCTTTCCTGAAACATTTTTCATCCCATTTATTTTATGATCCCAGCTCTTTAGAAGTCATTGAACATGAAAGTTCAGTCTGATATAGTTTGTGAATGTCTCATGCTGACTATGGGCCTTAGACCTCTATGGCATGTTATCACAACAGTATTGCCTTATCAGATTTGGTCATTCAGAAGCATCCTAATCCATTCAGAGAAAAGATTACCACAGCCTCCTCATAACCAGCAAACTGATTTCTAAGGTACATTTGTTCCTACACTGAGGTTACTTTTCCACATGAGGAAGCTCTGTCATTACAAATGAGCTTGCATTTTTTTTTCATAAGCATAACTAGCTGTGACATATTCTGTTAGCATAAGGTTTTAGAACTAGAAAAAATAAGGCAAAAACAAGACAACATGAGTGCAGCTACTTAGCAGACAGCAATATATTGCCCATGTTGTTGTTATACGTGTAAACTTTGTATAGACACTGTGGCTTCAGGTTTGTTAACAGGTCACCTAAAGCATAGTATGGTTGATATCACAGTAATGTAATTTCTAGTTTGCTACTATACATGGGCTCATGGCAGAGACAGAGGAACCATTCCAAATCACGCAGTCCTCCTCCTCTGTGGTTGGGAATGGTTCTCCTAAGCACTATGTTATCACATTCAATCAGTCATTGTCAACCTTCTCTGTCTGCCCTGGAATCCATTTTCACTCTTTGTCAGACAGCTTCCTAATAAATTGCAATCTTTTTTCTATTATTTCTATTTTTTATTTTCTATGGGACCTTGACTAAATATTATAATGTCATAATTTCTTAACATATAGAGTTCAAACTTTCAATGGAGTTTTTCTACACTACTACTTCTTAAACTTTACCACTTTTTTGCATATTTCTGTCTTTTTGCATAATAAATGTAAACTCTCTGTTTAAGATAGGCTGGCAGAATGTCACGTCATACCTCATACCATAGACCGATTAAAGGAGTATTTCAGAAATTTTATCTCAAGATGTTTCTAAGGAAGATATAATTTCCATTTAAATTTCAAATACTCTTTCTTGACAATATACAGAAATTTTTAATTTTTACATCTACATAATGCAATTGATGGGACCTTACAGACTTCATGATATAGACCTTGTAAGACAAATATTCTGAAAGGTTTGTTGGAAAACATTACTAACTGCCAGTGCTGTGACTATGTTTATCTAGTGAGCATTTCCTTAAAAGTTTACCAAAATTCACCATTTCTATACTAGAGTTGCACATGCTATCATTGGCCCTAGTGTTATGAACAACTATATGGTTCTTGTAGATTGTATTCCAAAAGGTAAATTAGAATATATAATTACATTTTACACACCAACCACAAAGCCACCTTTTAAAACAGGTGTATATATATATATATATATATATATATATATATATATATATATATATTGCCAACAAACATCTTTTGTTAAATTTTCACATATGACATAGGCAATCTTACATTTATATAAATGAAAAATAAACATGACCCAATTTTACTTGCAAAACAGTATACATCACAGACACCATTGAAACAACTGTAGTTGCAGACATTATACATCACTTATAATCTATCCAGTCATTGTTAATTTAGCATTATGTGGCTCATTCAAATCCTGCCTCTTAAACCTCTTTCCTGCTATGTTCCCACAATTCCCATTTTTCCCTGTATAGTTTGCTCCCTCCCTTTTCTAAATATCCCAGTTCCAGTTGTTTTATCTCTGTTAGTATATTCACTACTTCTAGTAAAGTTGGTCTAGACTTTGAGTTCCATTTTCTAGTAATTGCTTTTTTTGGCAGCCACCATAATTAGACTCAGCAAGGCTTTACTATGTCTATTTGGATTCTGTATCATAACTCAAAAAAAATAATTTCCTCAGTCAATCCAATCTGCTCATCCAGCATCTCCAACAGAGCTGTCTGCAGGGGATCTCTAAAGTCTACCAGCTCATTACATTCCCAAAAATATCTTCCCAGTCACCTCTTTCTTGCCTATCACACCTCCAACATTTGCTATCTACCCAAGGAAAAAATCTTTGAGTCTACTTGGGGTATAAAAATACCTATTTAAACACTTCCAGGCAAAGATCCTAAATCTTCTAGACTTTGTTGCATATTTAGGAGATATACATACATCCTCACATTGTCTCTTTGTGAATTGCTTATCCAATCTCTCTTCCCAATCCTTTCGGAGCTCCTCTAATTGATTCTTATAAGTATCATGCAATATTTTATATGTTTTACTAATTATTCCTTTTTTAACAGTAGCTTCTATTCTAGATTCTATTAAAAACTCTACCAATGCGGGTCTTTCATTCAGGAGCTCCCTTTTTCTTTCTCTTTGCATATACTGTGATATCAATCTTTGATAGGGAAGGCAATCTCTAACCTGTAGTCCAAATAAATTCATGACCTCTTCCCGTTCTATTACTTTTCCCAATACCTTGGTTCCTTTGCCAGTTTTTAACAATAAATTCCATCCCACTCTTGCCTATTATCTGTATCCATGACCACAGTCATCCCTATCGGCAAAATCTCTTTTCTCCATTCTCGTGCTGGTTTGGTTCTTAGAATACACCCTGCTATTTTATGAATATAATACTCTGTATGCTTTTGTTACTCTCCTTACGAGTCTGCATCCAAAATTCCAATCTCTCCTTATTTCTTGAGCTTCCTCCCCATATCAGTATCTTTCCTTTCCACTTTGAATTATAGTTTTCTGCTTGTGCTATGTATAAGAGCCTTAACTGTGTTGCTCTAAAAATACCCCTTCAAATTGGGTAATCCTAGTCCGCCTTGTTCTATTGGAAGAATCAGCTTATCCTGCTTGACATTTGCTGTCTTCCCTTCCCAGATAAAATTCTTCAACTCTTTTTTAATTGCCATCCACAGCTTCTCCTCTGGCTGATAAAAATATGCCTGACCTGTGTATAAGACTAAAGAGACTAAAAACATTTTAATGGCTTGTATATTAGTATCCATATCCATATAACAAAGCTTCCAGTTCCTTAATTTTTGTATTATCTTCTGCTTAGTCTCTTCCCACATATCCTTAGCTGCCACAACAGAGTCATTTCTAATCCATACTCCTAAATACTTCATTTATCATGTCTCCATAAATATGGATATTATTGGAACAATCTGTGTGTGGGTACATAATTTACCGCTATTGCCTTTGTTTTAGCTTCATTAATTTTGTATCCCAAAAAGAGTTGAAAGTGTCTCAAAATGTTTCACAATACTGTAATGTTCATTTCTGGTTTTATAAGGTATAAAATATTTGCAAATAGAGCCAGCTTTTCCTGACTACCATATCAAATATATCCTTGAATTTTTGAGTACCTAATTTTCTTGGCCAATGGTTCTAAATATAGTGTAAACAACAAAGGGGAAAGTGAACAACCCTGCCTGGTTCCTCTACTCAAGCAGAAATTATCGGAGAGGACCCCACCCACTTTAATTTGCACCTCCAATCCCTCATATATTCTTTTAATAAACCTTATAATTGTATCAGGGAAAGCAAATTCTTCCATTGCCCTGCTCATAAACTCCCATCTTACTCTATCAAATTGTTTCTCTGCATCAAGACCCACCAGTAACAGTGGTATTTTCTTACATTCTGCTTCCCTCTGGATCACCAATGTTCTGTTAATATTGTCAAATGTTTGCCTCCCCTCCACAAAACCACATTAATCCATATCTATCAATGTTGGTATCACTTTTGCATTCTTTTAGCCATTATAGACATAAGCACTTTATAATCATGGTTTAGTATTGAAATGGGCCTACAATATATGAAGCTGGATCCAATGCATCTTTACCCTCTTTAAGTATTACCGTTATCATTGCCTTCTTCTAGGATGCTGGTACTCCTCCTCCTCTTAAAATACTGTTAAACAAAACCTTCCAGATCTTTATCAGTTTTTTCCCTCCTAACTTCCAAACTTCCACACGACTACCACCTATTCCTGGGGACTTCCCTGTAGACTGGTTATACATGATAATGTTTATCTTATCTCTTCCTATCCTAACCGTTAGTATTTGAGCCTCATCTACCTCTAACCTTGGTATATTTAATTCTCCCATAAACATTTCAATTTGTACCTTTTCTTGATTTACAACTTTCATAACATTTTTGATATATTTCTAGTATGTCTACAAGGTCTTTTGTTATCTTCCTTGTTAGAGGCTCCCTAAGCTTGGTGACAGCCCTTTCCCCTTTCTGTTGCTTGAGTTGTTGTGCTAAAAGTTTTTGTGCTCTAGAATTATTATCAAAAATGTACAGATATATTTTTGACTTCAAGAAATAGGCCCATAAGATGAGAATTCACAACATTTTGTCACAAAAGATTACTAACTAACAAAGTTATTACTCTGTTTTTCATAACTTTACTGAAGTTCAATACTTTTACGATAAATTTGTGAAATGTCACATATGAAATCTCACTGACTCTGAAATGTAGACCCCTATGATGAATATTATGAAAGTCTGTCCCAAAATATTACTAAATACTGAAGTTTGTAGTCTGCATTTATTTGGCAAACATCTCTCCTCACAACTATACTGAAATTCAACCTTTCATATCAGATTTGCAAACTGCATCTAGGAATCTCAGCAAATGAATTGTACTTGCATATTTCTGCTGTAAAGGTAATGTCATACAATAAAACTAATTCTGCATGGTGCATATGAAATCTTGTTTTAAGATGAAATTGCACAATTGTATTTTAGTTTTCATCACAGGTATTCTGAAAGCTTTTCCCAGGAATGTCATTGCCTACCAGAGGTATGAATCTATTTTTAATTTAGTGAACTCCTGGGATTCAACAATGCCTACATTAAGTGTACACCATTCTAAGTGAACAGATAACATAGACATTACTCACACCTTCTTCCTCCTAATTTTAGTTTTCCTACTGATATTCTTGCAGCTTTAAATATTGACAGGGATTTATAAAGATTACCACAAAGTGTAGACTAAATGTACACTTACTGTAATCTTTCTGAGTGGCTAGAAAGTACAAAAATGTGATAAGAATGTTCTTGAATACATATCGTGTACACTTAGTACAGGCTTTATTGAATGTGGCCCAACATTTTTTCATAACTTTAGTGAATTTCAACATTTCTACATCAAATTTTCCAACTTACATCTATGGGACTTTGTCTTAAGCAGAGCTGGATCCAGCAGTAGGTAACATGAGCAGTTGCTTTGGGCCCTGTGGCTGAGGAAGGGGGCCCACTGTAGCTAGGAGAATTAAATATTAATTAAAAAAGAAAAAAAAATTCTTAACGCCACGTGGAAGCATCTTCTCCTTTAAGGAGGACCATGCGTACGTCGCACACACGCATGCCACCGCAGATGTAAAGTCATTCCACACTTGCGTGCAAAATTTTAAAATAGCCTTTCCAGTAAGAGAGAAGGTGCGGTTTTGTGTGTGTGTGTGTGTGTGTGTGTGTGTGTGTGTGTGTGTGTGTGTGTGTGTGTGTGTGTGTGTGTGTGTGTGTGTGTGTGTGTGTGTGTGTGTGTGTGTAATTTAATCTAGTGGTTCCATTCTGAATGAGAGAGAGAGAATGTGTATGTATATGTAATTTAAACTAGCTGTTCCATTTCTGTATGAGAAAGTGTGTTTGTGTGTGTGTGTGTGTGTGTGTATGTGTGTGTGTGTGTGTGTGTATGTGTAATTGAAACTAGCCATTCTGTTAATATGTGAGATTTTGTGTGTGTGTGTGTGTGTGTGTGTGTGTGTGTGTGTGTGTGTGTGTAATTTAAACTAGCCATTCTGTTAATATGTGAGATTTTGTGTGTGTGAGTGTGTGTGTGTGTGTGTGTGTGTGTGTGTGTGTGTGTGTGTGTGATTTACTGTGTGAGAGAAGGTAGGTATGTGTGTTTTTAAAATAAGTCTCAACTGTCCAGATTTAGCCTCATAGTTTTGGTCCATTTATCATAAAATGTGTGGTTTTCTGGCATTTCACGGAGGACTGAAGTCACTAAATAATGACATATATAAGAGTTTGACTTCATATTCTTCAGAAAATGCATGCTAACACAAATCCTGTTATTCTAGAAATTTTCTAAGTTAAAAAGAGCAATATTTAAAATCTGTTCGTATTTTTGGTGATTGTATCCCCATTATTTTAGGCTTTGTCCTGATTTCTTGCACTAAGAGGTTAAGAGGTATGCATACCTCTCAACTGTCCAGATTTTTGCCTTATATTTTTAGCTTATTCCTCATAAAATTTGTGGTTTTGAGAGATATGGAGGTATTGCATATAATGCCCTAGATGGGAGGGGGGGGGTTAGTCAATTAACTTGATCAGGCTTGACCCTGTATCTTGGTTACAGGAGAGAAAAGCCTGAATCCTGTGCACCAACTAACAGACTGCTGAAGGAATTGTGAGCTTCAGTGGAGGCAAGAGCTTGGGCAGCCACGGTGGTGCAGCGGTTCGCGTTGCCACCTCACAGCAAGAGGTTCTCCAGTTCGATTCTCAGCTGGGGTGCCTTCTGTGCTGAGTCTGCATGTCCTCCCTGTGGTCGTGTGGGTTTCCTCTTGGTGCTCTGGTTTCCTCCCACATCCCAAAGACATGCTGTAGGTGGATTGGACACTCTAAATTAGCCCTAGGCATGAGTGTGTGTGTGTGTGTGTGTGTGTGTGTGTGTGTGTGTGTGTGTGTGTGTGTGTGTGTGTGTGTGTGTGTGTGTGTGTGTGTGTGTGTGCCTTCTGTGGAAGGTTGGGTGCCGGGCTGGCAACTCGACACCGTAAAACTCTACTGCCAATTATGAGGAGACAGGTGATCTGCTGTGGCGATCCCTAACCGTGAAAAGCCGAAAGAAGAAGAAGAAGTGGAGACAAGCGCTTGAATCCTCTACATCAACTACCAGACTGCTTCTGGAATTGTGAGTTTGTGTTTCAGTGCATTTTCAAGGGGTTATGAGTTTCAGTGCATTTTCATGGAACTATGAGTTTCAAGGGAAGAGAAGTTTACTGTTGCTCATGCTAAGTTTTCAATGTACAACTAACTCCTTTGTTTAGCCAATGGCAGTCACTGTTTGTATTATAGAATTTGAAAGCAGTGTGACTAGCATTATTGCCTTTGGTACAGAAGGCTGTGGATTCTACTCCCACACCATGCAGATGGAGTGCTGATATTGCAGTGCCCTTTCAATTACTGATTATTTGGTGCATTTTAAGGAGGGATAGGTGTTCCTACACTCCTGAATGTGTCCTCCTTTGTATGAAACACCTAGTAACTATGAACTTGTCTGTTAGTCATTCCCTACTGCAATATTACCAGTTTACCAATGTTTTTAATGTACTCTACGCAATTTAATTCTTCAATGGCAGCAGGCACTGAATTTGTAGATGAAACACTGGAATGTAAAATTGTTTGCCAGTAGCAACCTCTTCGTTACTTACAAATCTCTTTAATGTGGAATTATTCGGATGACCTTTAGTTCTGCAGAGATTGTGCTTATTGAGTGATATTGGTGGATTGTAATGACAGATGTCTGAGTGGCCTTTTATGGTTGAAATTTTCTGAAATGGGCAGTTTTGCCATTATTAGTTCATTCATTTTTGTTTCATTGCTTACTGAACGAATGTTCAAAACTACAAATTTAAAACACATTCTAACAAGTGGTACTGTGTTATACAACGAATATCATTTTCATACAATCAGGAAGGTGAATTAAAGAACTACATACATACATGCACAGCCCTAAAAATGTGTGAAAGGAGATTATGGTTTGAAAACAGCCCAAAGGCAAACTTAACAATCCACTGGCCAGATGCATTGTCTTTGAATGCAGGTTTTAATGCCATTTCAATGAATGTGAGTATCAAGGGCAGAGAAGTTTACTGCTCATGCTGAGTCTATTTTCACTGTAAGACTGTATTGTTTGTTTAGCAAATGACAATCAGTGTTTGTGCTATTTTATTTCAATACCTTTTATCACCGTAGAAGTAAATAAGAAAGCAGTATGCACACTGATAGGTTTGAACAGTGTTTATGGTAACTGGGGAGAAATAGCCAAGTCATGGAGCACTGGAATGGCTGGGAAGGGGCTGCTCTGGAGGGGCCCAATCTATTACTCTGTCTAGGGCCCCACTTTACCTTGATCCGGCTCTGATCTTAAGAACATTTGTGCTATCATCGTATAGCTTTCGGCCTCTGAAATGAATTTCAATGCTTGTTTTCCAGTGTCATCTCTCCCAAATTGTTGTCCGTAGGTTGTTGTCCAGGCTTACCCCACCATGTTTACTGTTTGTTGTCTAGGATCACTACTCCCACCTCTTGGATCTATGTTTTGTTTTTGTTGACTTGGATTACCTCCTTACTTCCCACCTCATAAGTCTATGTTGACTACTCATCTTTTACCCGGGAACAATAATGATCAGTGCTGTTCCTCAAAACTCCTTGGCCTTGGTTCGGTTACTTCTCATCCTCTGACTCATTTACTGTAACTATATTTTTCATCTTTTTCTCTTTGCTCATATGATATTTTTCTGAGTAATCTGGTTTCCTTTCACCTTCTAAGGATTTGCTGTTTCAATCGATACTCTGGATTATTCATGCATATAGCTTTTGTCATTGTGTTTGCCCCTGAGGTCTGATTCTAAGCTCAAAATGGTCAACAAGATCTGTCAGCTTGACCAGCTAACAAATTATTAACTACATAAACATTTGTGCAAAAGCTAAGCATGTTAAAGCTGTTATGTACAGCAATTCCCAAAATTCAAAAATCTGTTAAAGCATGCATTGACACACACAGCTCTGCTATTCATAGTTACAAAAAGAAATCCACATCCTGTAATCGGAGTCTAAAATATATAAGCTGAGCTTATATATATATATATATATATATATATATATATATATATATATATATATATATATATATATATATATAGAAACCACTAAAATAACGTCATCCATTTTAAACAGTGGCTGTGGGATTAAATTAGTATATAGTTTGATAAGATGCCTTGATATTTATTTGTTCTGTTGTAACACAGCTGGAAGTACAACATTTGGTCATGCATTAGTTTCCACACACAGCTTTGTGTTTAAATTTCTATATGACTTATATTAAGTGTTTAATATTACTCATTTTGATTTGAAACTGAAATTGCTGTTCATTATTTTCTTCTTTAGGTTTCTCTTTGTTTTTAAAGTAAATTAATTTATCCTATTATTTCTTTCAAATGAACAAAGACAAGTAACCAAACTGTGGTACTTGGTTTGATCTCTGATCTGTGAAACTGATACAACCCATGTGGATGATAAAATAATATCAATTAATTACTTCACGATACATTGTTTGCTGTAGCCTTCAAGTAATTTACTCTTCCTGTTAGAAACCATACTGCTAGAGCTGATCGATTATCTGTGCCTGTGCAAATCAACATTCAGCACTGACAAATTTGCATCATGTGGGCCTTTGAATGCTGTACAGTGGGAGTTATAAACATTTTTATACCTCTGCATTTTTAGAGAGAGTTCACTAAACATATATGTTGGCACTACTTTCAGTTGTTAGTGAGAGGAAGTGTCTGCAAATTCTGTGGCTTCTTTATCTAGGGCTGGTATGTAATTGTTATTAAATGCATGCCCTACTGTTCAGATAAGTGGAGACATCTTAGCCTTGATAACATAATGTGAGATTTTGTTCTGTACTTGTAATTTAAAAACAAATCCCCCAGCTTTGTTTCACAAACATTTGCAGCAAAACAAGTTTTCATTCATACTGGTCTTTGAGAAAGAACAACTGCTTGGGAGATGGGTTTTCTTTTCTTTGATCATATGAGATCTTCCATAATAAGAAAATAGTTAAAAGCAACTATGTGCTGCGTACTTTTCCTAATGCCAGAGTATCTTCCTCCCTACAAAATTATCCTTATTTTAGCACATATGACTAAAATATGATTTATGTTTCCCTGTGTGTGACATTTCTGTACTTTTTTGCTTATTTGTTGGCACTATGGTAGGGTCACATGAAATCAGACCATATTTTCTTTAGAAATTAGCCTCACATTATCTATTGTATATCAGGCAACCATGCGATTGATTAGGAATCCAGTTTTTTCTCAAACACAAACTTCCACAAATTGTACAGAAATGACTGCTTATATCACTGTCAGCCTCAGCGGAGTGAACATCTTTGATAAGAAAGACAGGAAAACTGACCCCTTTGGCTGACAAATATGTGAATGGGAGGGAACAGCTGCTGCAGCTAAAACATGCTCTTTACAAGATCAACTAATTTAGATATTTGTTTTGTCCATATAAAGCTGTTCATCAATGGCAAAATACATAAA
Organism: Protopterus annectens; assembly: GCF_019279795.1. Classification (NCBI taxonomy): domain Eukaryota; kingdom Metazoa; phylum Chordata; order Ceratodontiformes; family Protopteridae; genus Protopterus; species Protopterus annectens. The sequence goes on along the minus strand of NC_056747.1, from coordinate 367,508,479 downwards.
AACAATGGGAAAAAGTGAAAATATGTAGACACTGTCACTAGAGATTCTCAAAGAATGCAGTATTTCTAACTACTCCTATTCTAAATGAATATAGTGAATAGCCTGAATGAAAATGTCAGTAATAAAATTATGAGGAGACAGAGTGGATTGCAGGAAGGAAGAAACAAGTGAGAAACAAAATCACATTAATACGGCAGCTCTACTGAAAAATACTACTATTTATGTGATATATGGGGTGGTAGTACTGAATATAAGATCACAGTAACATAAAAGCATTTTTGGTTCTGCTTCTGATCATAATGGTCCTTTAAATACACAAAATGCTTTTGACACCCAATAATTAGTAGTCAGAAATTCCATACTAGTAGTATACCATAGTGTCCCATGTGTTTGGTTAGGAAAATATTTTGTATTTAAGCAATAGCTCTGACAGCCTTTTTAATAAATAAGCAGAAATAAATGCATATTGAGCAAGTGGATTATAAGCAAAATGGTTCAAGTTATTTAAGTGAGAGTTATAAAAGGACCACTTAAATTGCCTAGTGGGAAATCACCCTACCATTTCAAAAGAGGGTAGGTCAGCACCTTTACCAAAGAGATGCCATCTAGCTGATGGCAGCTTTAAGCTGAAAATGACCATGGAACTAAACCTGGAAAAATTGCAGCTGCCTCTGACTGTACCATTGTTATGCAAGTCTGAAAGAAAAATAGCTAATGACTTAGGTGTGCTATAAATCTTGGATAAACTGACAATAAGAGTCTGTAGCATTTGTGGCATTTTATGCCACATTACAGTGCAGTATTTCATAATAGCTGTGCACCATCATGTCTTGCTTATATTTGTTTTATTTTTATTTTACATATGTTCTAAGTGAATCTGAAGTGTACAATTATAATAAAATATCCCAAAGTATAGAAGGCCTGTTCTTGGAGAAACAAATCACCAGGTTCATATTCATGAACACCTAAGTATACATGACGTGTATTTAAGAACATCCCTACCACATTGTTTGTGCTTACTATTCATTCAGAACGATTTCACAAAGTGTAGCTGTAGTCTACACATTGTGGTAATCTGTATGAATCCCCCTTCATATTTGAGGTTCAAGGAAATCAAGGAAAACTAAAATTAGGAGGATTGTCTAGTCAATCAGAATGGTGTACGCTCAGTCTACACACTTAATGTAGAAGTTAATGAATCCAGCCTACAGTTACATTATAACATTTCTGATGTATGTTAAGACAGTTGTAATGGCAGCACATGGGAGAAATCATAAGAAGCTGAGAATTGAGTTAGAAGGGATAATAACAGAACAGGTGAACAGCTTCATTGAGATAGAAGGGATAATAATGGTGAGAAACAAGGGTGAAAGATAGAAGGGATAATAATAATACACAGGTGAAACAGCACTGAATGAGATAGAAGGGATAATAATGGAACAGGTGAACAGCTTCATTGAGATAGAAGGGATACGGGATAAGATAATAATGGAACAGGTGAACAGCTTCAATGAGATAGAAGGGATAATAATGGAACAGGTGAACAGCTTCATTGAGATAGAAGGGATAATAATGGAACAGGTGAACAGCTTCAATGAGATAGAAGGGATAATAATAGAACAGGTGAACAGCTTCATGTATCACTGAGGGGTGGTTGAGGGGAAGAAAAGTCTGAATGAGGAGGTAAAGGCTAGAATCAGAAGGGCTGCAGCCAGCTAGCACAGAGGGTGTTAGTGTATTGTCATATACTGCCAAAGAAGCTAAGATGTAAGGTGCATATCACAGTGGTGCGACTAGTACTACTGTATGGTACAGAAACCTGGGCAGAAAGGCAGAGCAGATGAGGAAGCTAGAGGTGATGGAAATCAAGTGCCTGATATGGGTGGCAGGATGCACACTGTTAGACAAAGAAATTATAACATCAGAATAGAAGCCAAAGTATCCCAAATTGTGGGGAAAGTCAAGAGAACAGATTACAGTGGTTTGGGCACATGTGTAGAAAAGCAGAAGGCAATATGGTGAAGAAGATTTGTGACAGAGTGAAAGAAGTTAAGAGGAAACAAGGGCATCCATCAAAGAGATGGATGGATTGTGTGAGAAGAGACCTGCAATAGCCAGGCATGACAGTGGCATTGAAGCAAGAGAAATGGCAACAGATGACACGAGACCCTGACCCAATGTAGAAAATAGGAAAAAGGAGGCTGCTGTTGCTGATTTGGTGCCCACTTCTAAAACTATGAGTCTATGTGCCCTTTGAAATCACAGCCACGCTACTGACAGCAGAATATTTTGGATCTCTACTCCCTCATAATGCACACTGGTATGGCTATGACATGTTTCAGGTCTCTGCACTGTGCTGTTGCCAATAAACTACCGGCAGTGATCTGGCTACCTATGTTTGTTTTAATTAGCTAGTGAAAGTGATAATACCTAGAGTTGCAATCCTTTTCAGTGAAATTAAATTATTATACTTTTAATATTATACATAGCATTATTGCACACCACATTCTTCTATCTGTACTCTTGCAACTCCACCCTTTCCACATGATTTTCATTTCTTCCACACCACACTCTGTTTTATTTCCTCTGTGAGAATCTGTCTATAAGGTTCCCCCATAATATACTATAAAGCTTTGGTATTCTCAAGTAAGCTGGGATTCTATGAGTAGGACAATTGGAGCATTTGCATTCCCTGACATGATAATAGTGTTAATTAGGGGGATATATGAATGATTGGAGGCAGAAATTAGGGTGGGAGGGCTTCTCTCTGATAAGTTGTGTTTGAACATGGGAGCCACACAGGGGCATCCTCTTTCTTCTTTATTTACTTTATATTTAGAGCCACTGGCAAAGAAAATAAGGGATTTAGAAATTCAAAGATATTACTGGCAGGGCAATCAAGAAAAGTTAGCGTTATTTGTGGATAATATTAATGTACATAAATTCAGAAAAGGACATTTCTGTGTTGTGGAACATTTGGAGACAGTTTTATGTCTTTTTGAATTATAAAATTAATTAAGATAAAACAATGGTTATAGTGGTAAATTATATGCCCCCACATGCATTGTTTCCGCAATCCCCATATTTATTGAAGTATCTAAGTGTATGGATTGAAAAGGATTCTGTTATGGCAGCTAAGGACATGTGGGAAGAAACTAAACAAAAGATAACACAAACACTGAGAAATTTTAGTTTTATATACAAATCAGGCATATTTTTATCAACCAGAGGAGAAGTTGTGGACAATAATTAAAGAATCTGAAGGAATTTATTTGCAGGGGAAGAATTAAGTGTGATAGATTGGCCCCCCTCATAGAACAAGGGGGAGAAGTTAGTCCTCCTTGTAGAACATAGTGGTTTATGAATATTTGACTTGTATGGATATTTTAGAGCTACACGGTTAAGTCTCATACACATAACAAAGGCAGAAGGTTATAAATCAAAGTGGAAAGGGATAATGATAAAGTGGGAGGGGAGAGTTCGGGAAATAAGGGGAGAGTAGGATTTTGGATATAGATTCTTAAAGAGAATAACAATTACCGTGCAGATTATTATGTTCATAAAGTAGCAGAAAGAAATGTAAGACCTAAGTCAACATGTGTGGTTTTGAATGAAGAAAGGGTGTTGTGTCAATAGGGGTCATTGCAAGTAGGAATACTGAAAAAAAGAAAGGATGGGACTGGAATATACTGCAGAAAACTGACAATGGAACCACGATACTGGGAGTAAATAACTAGATAGAGAAAAATAAGAGACTGGGATGAGGCCAAGCAGAGGTTTGTACTACAAGTAAAAGACTGCCTTCTCTACCAGGGATTGAAATCAAAGTATAGGCAAAAAGAGGGGGTAGGGGAATCCTGAGTGAAAACCAGCTCTAGTAGAATTTTTAGTCAAGTCTGGAACAGAAGCTAATATTCAAAAAGAGACAATTAGTAGGGCATTTAAATATTACACAACAACTATAAGAATAAAGGGGGGTTAGAAAAGATTTGAAAAAAAGACTGCGAAAACAATTTACAAAAGAACAATGGAAGGGCATATGTATGGCTCTCAACTATGCCACAAAGTTCAGAAGGTTTAGAATATTTGCTTGGAATTGTTTGCAGAGGTATTTGTATACATAGAGTACACTTCAAAACTTTTTTCCTGAGGTAGATTGTAGGGATTTAATATGAAAACTTCTGAACTTCTGGATAGTAGCTAAGGTTCATTCTCCTTCCAGAACCTCAGGGGTAATATATAGTTATCGACCATGGAATGAGTAAGGCCAATGTAACACCAAATGGATAGGTTAATTCAAGCATATAAAGGGAAATTGGCTAGTCTTAAAATGGCATGGAAGGGCAGCCAGCCTAGTACTGATCTATGAACCTATGAATATTTCTTCTGTGACAACATAGCACTATGATTTACACTGTCTGTCAGCTCCCTATTGTATTAAGATCCCAGGATTCAAGAGAATTGCTGGTCAATGAATCTTGTCAGTCACAACACCATTTAGATGAAAACAGATTCACTTGCCAGTCCAGTGAATAAATGCTGGATGCAAATTAAATTGCTATTTTTTTTTTTTGTGACAGTTTATGAAACGTCTGGGTACTCTAAACTGAATTACAAGGCTGGCTGACCATCGGTATGCTAAGTGTGCTAATTGAGTTTTCATTAATAGCCTAGCAGCAACTTTGGTGGATTATGTCTAACATCCTGTACAACCCATCCTGTACAGCTACCACTTTGCTTGTTGTTCATTTCTAATTTCAGTATCCTATGTAAAGTAGAAAAAGCTAGTTGTTGTCATATTCTCATCCCATCAAGAAGTGGCTTGCCAAGATAACCCCCCCCCCCAAGCCCCCCAAATGTTAGAGCCTTTTATATAATTAATTATAATTAGTTAGGCAAAGCAAATTAGTATAAAATTAGGGATTTAGCCCCTATAAAGGCCGCTAAAAATGCAAATGCTTTATATGGAGTTGTGCAGCTGAGCCCTAAAAAAAAAAAAAAAAATAGTTTGAAAGTTTGAAAACAGCCAAAGGTATTTAAAAAGCCACTGGCCACCAGATTTATTTATTTTGAATGAAGGTAGGTTTACATTTTCATTTCATGTGAGTTTCAAGGACAGAGGTTTACTGCTCATGCTGCCTGTTTTCATTGTCAGACTGCACTGTTTGTTTAGCAAATGGCTATCAGTGTTTGTGGTGTTTTATTTCAATGGCTATCAGTGTTTGTGGTATTAATAGCTGCTTTCATTTTGTGAAAACAGTATCATACAGCAATTGCTGTTAGCCTTGGCCTTGAATGTTGTCCACACAGGGTTCCTATTACATGAACGAACTTTTCAAAGGTCGAATGTCATATGGTTGACACCATATGATCGAACTTTGAAAAGTTTGAAGGTTAAATGTAACAGCGCCATATGGTGCAGAATGGGAGAATTTCCCTTTTCTGCACTGAAGTGCGATGTCAGAGTTGGTATATTTAAGTAGGGGTGGTGTTGGGGGTGCAGGGGTGCTTGGCCCCCTGCTCGGACCCTTAAGGTAAGTTTTATTTTTTTTATGTTTTATTATATATTCAAAGTTTCAAACTTTAATCATATGTTGTCAAACATATGGGATTCGAAGTTTTGAAACTTTGAATATATAATATAGACCCGTCCACACAATATTCTGAAGTTGTCCACACAATATTCTGAAGATGTGTAGACCAAAGCTGTGATTCAGGTAAATAATGTCACACAGTGCAACCCTCACTGCTCATACATGCTGAGCTGTGCTACAGCAACAACATGAACATAGTCATGCCTGCACTGCTTGATGCTAGACCCTATTAGAAGCTCATAATCATTATTATGAATTGCCTACACAAGGTGGTTTAAGTAACTGTGAGTAGGTGCCCTATCAATATGTGCAAATATATATTCAAAGTAAAAAGCAAGCAGACAAACACACATGGGTCTCCTTTAAGTCCTCGCGCTCCAGCTGCTTGCAGACCAGTGCCACATCTGGGTGCCTGTGTGTCAGGCTGCTCATGTGAGCTGCTGCTCAGACTCATAGTTGAAATAAAGCAATGTGCAGCAGCTATGGGGGGTGAGGAATGAAGCTTTCGCATGACAATGCAGCTGAGTTCGACAGAGAGAGAGAGAGAGAGAGAGAAGCACGGCAGCCATGGAGATGGAGTGAAACTGCTGCTTGAACATGTAGCTGTTTGTGAACTTAAGTGTGTCATCCATGAGGATGACATGTGTCAAGTAAGAGATTGGGGGGTGGGAGTATCTGGGATTTATAGGGTTAGGAAGCATCAGGGAGTTTTAGGTCTGAAAAGCAACTATGGATTTTAGGGAATCCAGTTTGGGATTAGATTTCGGGAATGAATATGAGTTTTAGGGTTAGGGATTGGATTAGCCACCTGGCAGTGTGAATATTGGCTTTAGATCATGGTCACTGTTGATGTGACATTCTGATTCATGTGCAAAAATGGGAAAAAGGGCATTGTTCTGGATGGATGGACGGATGGATGGATGGATGGATGGACGGCCGGATAGTTTGTAGAGAGTGGGGTTTGGCATTAGGGTTTGGGTTAAGGAGAGAGAGGATGTTTAAAGTTAGGGAGTGAAAGGTAATTTTAGGTTTAGAGAATGACAGGGAATTTTAAATTTAGGGAGTGACTGGAGGTATTAGGTTTAGGGTGTAGGGTTTGTGATTAGAGTTAGGCAGCAACTACGAGTTTTGGGATTAGAGAAAGAGGTTTGAAGTTAGGATTAGGAACTGTCTGGGAGCTTTATAGTTACAGTTAGATTTCTGGACATGCTATATGTGGTTAGTAGGACTGAGCTAGATAGAGATTAGATTAGACACTTTCCATTTTGAGTAATTGGCAGTGAGCAGGTCAGCCATGAGCTAGTAGCATGCAAGCACCTGTAAGAGACCCCACACACACATGCACACACATACACAGACATATGTACAGTGGATATAAAAAGTTTACATACCCCTGTTAAAATGACAGGTTTTTATGATATAAAAAAATGAGACCACAATAAATAATTTCAAAACTTTTACCACCTTTAATGTGACCTATAACCTGTACAATTCAATTGAAAAACAAATAAATCTGTTTGGGTAAAAAATATAAAAAATAAAAAACTTAACAATAAGCTGGTTGCATAAGTGTGCACACCCTTAAACTAATACTTTGTTGAAACACCTTTTGATTTAATTACAGCATTCAGTCTTCTTGGGTAAACACCTGCCATCAATTAAACAGACTCTGGTTAACCCCAAATAAAGTTCAGCTGTCCTAGTAGGATTTTCCGGACATTTACTCAGTTGCCTGCTACAGCAAAAGCCATGGTTCACAGAGAGCTTACAAAGCATCAAAGGGATCTCATTGTTGAAAGGTATCAGTCAGGAGAAGGGTACAAAAAAGTTTCCACAGCATTGGATATACCATGGAGCACAGTGAAGACAGTCATAAAAAAGTGAAGAATATATGGGACAACAGTGATGCGGCAAAGAACTGGACATCCCTCCAAAATTGATGAAAAGACAAGACAACAACTGGTCAGGGAGGCTGCCAAGAGACCTACAGCAACACTGAAGGAGCTGCAGGAATTTCTGGCAAGTACTGGTTGTGTACTACATGTGACAACAATCTCACGTATTCGCCATGTCTGGGCTATGGGGTAGTGTTGCAAGACAGAAGCCTTTTCTTACACAGAAAAACATCCAGGCCAAGCTAAAATTTGCAAAACAATACATCAGGTCTCCCAAAAGCATGTGGAAAAATGTGTTATGGTCTGATGAGACCAAGCTTGAACGTTTTGGCCACAATTCCAAAAGGTACGTTTGACGCAAAAACAATACTTTGCATCACCAAAAGAACATCACCCCACGGTGAAGCATGGTGGTGGCAGTATCATGCTTTGGGATTGCTTTTCTTCAGCTGGATCTGGGGCTTTAGTCAAAGTGGTTGGAATTATGAACAGTTCCAAATACCAGTCACATTTGGTCCAAAACCTTCAGGCATCTGCTGGAAAGCTGAAGATGAAGGGGCATTTCACCTTTCAACACGACAATGACCCCAAGCATACATCCATATCAACAAAAGAATGGCTTCAACAGAAGAAAATTAAAGTTTTGGAATGGCCCAGACAGAGCCCAGACCTAAATCCAATAGTAAATCTGTGGGGTGACCTGAAGAGGGCTGTGCACAAGAGATGCCCTCGCAATGTGACAGATTTGGAGTGCTTTTGCAAGGAAGAGTGGGCAAATATTGTCAAGTCAAGATCTGCCATGCTGATGGACTCCTACCCAAGAAGACTAAATGCTGTAATTAAATCAAAAGGTGCTTTAACAAAGTATTAGTTTAAGGGTGTGCACACTTATGCAACCAGCTTACTCTACGCTTTTTACTTTTTTATATATTTTTCCCCCTGTTCAATTGAATTGTACAGGTTACAAGTCACATTAAAGGTGGGAAAAGTTTTGAAATGATTTATTGTGGTCTCATTTTTATATCACAAAAACATGGCATTTTAACAGGTGTGTGTAAACTTTTTATATCCACTGTATTTGCAGACAGACACAGACACACACACACAGTTTTACTTTCTACACTACTGTACCAGGATTATACATAGTATAGCTGTGTATGAAATGCTGTACTACACAATGTCTCATGCAGAGAATTCTTCCATGGTGCTCATTGCTTTATTTGCATAGGGCATGCCTTCAGACTGCCATATATTCATGCAGCTCAAAAAATCAGATATGAGTTGCTGCATAACAGAGGAATGGCACTCTCCAAACTACATTTCTCTTACTTAACATGCAAGATTGTGTAAAGTGTCCTTACTTAGTATACAAATGTTTATGGAGATCACCATAAGCTTTCTCTGAAACTACCATCATCACCTTTAGCCAGATATATTCAAAGTATGTTGATTAAAGAACCAACAGCATCATTCTTGCTACAAGTAAATTTTCTTAAAGTGCATTCATCACATGATAAAAAATGTTTCTGGGAAAACTCATCTGTAAAACTTAGATAATTTGTTTAGGTATTACTACAGTTGCACAACCTGTTAACCTGTTCAGCTAATGTAATATTACCTGTTTTTCATATCACAATTTCTTAATTTTGAAAAACAAATATTTGTCTTGTATATTTTAGCAGCATAGTGGCTTAGTGGATAAGTCATATGCCTCAAAGGTCTGGTGTCAGTGGTTCAAGCCTGACCTTCAGGTACTGCCTGCATGGAGTTTATATGTTTTCCCCATGTCTGTGTCGGTTTACTTAAGACACACTGAATTCCTTCTAAAAGCATGATGGTTTATTAGTTGAACTATTTTCCATATATATTGGATATGATCCTGCCCTTGTAGCCCTGGTCATGGCTTAAAAAAGGATTGAGAAAGACCACTTCACTAACCTGTATAATAAATTAAATACAAATAAAATATATGATATTCAGCAAGACCCCCTTCTTGTATACACTTGCCTTCTCTTAAAATACCTTATTTGTGCATAAGATGCACTTTATAAAAATATTTTCCTCAACAGACTTGTTTCTTATTATGCAAATACATTCCTTTTGACAGCCTTTGCTTTCACTGTTGTACTTTCATCAATACTTCTGTCAGTAGAAGGTGTGCTCTCACCTGCTGTGTCCTTTGTATTTATCTTCTTCCTTTCCTCATATTGTGTAGTCTGATGCTTCATAATTATGCTTGCATGCATGGTTCTTACCACAATCTAATGTCTGATTTAATGTGCACAAGACCCACCACGCTGTGCTTGTTTAATGCTGCATGCATTATATAGAAATGTGTTGTAGCATGGTGCATATGCAGACATGTTCAAAACTGTACTATGCGGTAACATTAACTAAAGCTTTAATTTCTGGGGGAGAGTTTGTCTATTTATGTCAAAGGACTTACACATTTGTGTCAGGTTTTATTGATTTTTGTGGAAAGTTTTTTTCCTCTTTATCAGCAGCATTTTTCCATTTCTGCATTACAGATTATCTACTTCTCTGGTAGGGTTTTCACTATATCTGTGGAAGGCTTTGTTTTCCTCTTGTATGGACTGCAGTGAAATATCCTGTCTGGATGAAAAACAATGAAGATGTTATTCAGGAAGTGAGATACATTCTTGGAGTGAGAATGTACCAAATGCAATGAATTCCATTAGGAATTTGGGATACATTCTTGGACTGAGAATGCACGAAATGCAATGAATTCCATCAGGAACTGGGATACATTCTTGGACTGAGAATGCATGAAATGCAATGAATTTCATCAGGAACTGGGATACATTCTTGGACTGAGAATGCATGAAATGCAATGAATTCCATCAGGAACTGGGATACATTCTTGGACTGAGAATGCACCAAATGCAATGAATTCCATCAGGAACTGGGATACATTCTTGGACTGAGAATGCACAAAATGCAACGGATTCCATTAGGACCTGGGATACATTCTTGGACTGAGAATGCACAAAAAGCAATTAATTTCATCATGCTGTGTGGATCTTACAGCACTACATAATACTTCTGCAGAATGCAGTATATCTGTTAAAATCACTACCCCCACAGATGCTTCCAGGTTAGCAACTGTTGTACTTTTCTAAGGTAATTTCCTCATCATCCTTTTGATAGGGACAGACCTTCTGGCTTCCTATTCTATTTCCAAGGTCTATAATTACAAGTCTGAGCATTATGATAAAATAATAGACAAACAAGAAAAGAACAGTGAATGCTGACAATCATGTTTCCCATTTTGAGCTACATTTTGCAGGAGGAAAGCCCCTGCACTATATAATTTGGAGTCTGTTCCCCCACACATCTACTACTTATCTCAGAGAGCTTTCCATACAACAGAGAAAAGGGTAATATACGTAGTCCTGGAATTTAGAACTCTAACCATCTCTTTTTCCACAAAATGTCATTATACCATACTCAACAAATGCACAATCAGGCTCTGTAGACTGGGTTAGTTCAGATATGTTAGAACTTCTTACAAAACCGATTGATTTGTTTGTTTGTAGATTGTTAACTGGCTTAGCGGTCTGGTGCAAGATCCTTTTCAGTCTCATTCTGATCCAGATGCCAAAACAGTACAAATACAATAAACATAAACTTTGCTAATTAACATAAATACAGGTATTAAAAACTAGGTGTAACATAGATGCTAGAAATATAGTGCATACTGTATAACTGACAAAGACTAAAGTATATGCAGTTAAGCAAAAGTTAAATTATAAACAGTGTGATTTCATACGTTTAAGGTGCAATTCAGAGACAATCAGCTGTTGAGAAACAGAGTTGTCTGCTGTCCTTGGAGCAGGAGGATGGATATTATTTCTTCAGGTAATACTTCTAAAACCAATTGCTTTTTATTAGCAACCGATTCCTTCATTTTATACATAATCATTCTATATAGCTTTCATCCAAGGTGTAGCCTGACATGCTACTAATATTCAGCTGTGTACATGTTTTTCAAAGGATTTCTCAGAAATGTTATAGCTTACTGGAGCTAGAAGCCATCTACAACTGTCTGAACTAATGCCTATAACATGGATTAATACATAACTTATTTATTTTTACTGACTGGGTTAGTCCCACTAAACGTATAGGTTAATGGGTTAATGTGGTATTTCTACTAACTGCAGGTAACTTGGTCAGGTACTGTGGAAATTCCCCTAGTCTTTTCAGTAAGTACCCTGGGATCTATAACACCCACATGAGCTATTATTCGCTCAGGCAGAGATGAAAACATAGCATACCATCATATCAAAAGCTGCTTAAGGATACACATGCTCATTTAAAAGCACCTTTTTAAAGCCATATTGGGTCAAAAGTAAAGATGATGTATATGTTTATTAAGGTTATGGGAGGTAAGAGCTGGCTATGTGGCTAAGATAAATACAGTCTTAGTTATGGTCTGGACAGCCAGGATTCGAGTAACAACCTAGGCAGTGGAGGATCTAGTCAAGAAGGACTGGAAGTGAGTAGACAATGCCAGATCACCCATTCTGGGAAAAGGAGTTGATATCTATCCCTCTGCAAGGGCACCCTTTAGTGGGAAGCTCTCATATGTGTGATGTATACCAAAAAGAGAAGACTTAATGATGCAAGCCCAGCTAAGGAGGGCTTCACACTCAACCCAAAATTTAACAGGTATTTAGTAGCAGCATACACAATGCTGTGACTGTCATGGCAAGACTTTGTATTGAGTCTGGTAGCCACTGGGGGAGGGAGTTAGGTACAGAACTGAAATGTCAGCCAGCCACAGATAATGGTCTACAGATACTTGACTCTCTCTTTCATTAGCTGGACATAAGCTGTGGTTAACAAAGGGCATTCTCCATGGGAAGGAGACACCATGGGATGATAAGGGGTGGTAACATCAAACCAGGGTAGGGGGTTACAAATGGTTCAGTGGAGTGCTAGGAGGCTTGGTGTTCAAACCCAGGTCAAGGTCATAAGAAGGAGAGGTTGTAGGGCAACATTTGGAGGAATATATACATTTTTAAGTGTGGAATTGGCTGAGAAGGCAGCAATCTGATGTTATACAAAATGAAGTTACCTGGATACAAGTTGCTTTCATATTGTTCCGCCTGAGCTTCTGCCATCTGCTGTATACCTCAGTAGGGTAATTGGTTGTGGGGTCAATGACTGGATCATTGACAGCCCTCACCCAGAAACTGATAACTTTACCAGAGTTTGTGCAACCTAGGAGAAAACTATATTCAGTTAAGAGTGATGGGGTAGAAATCCCTTTACATGGGGGTAAGGTGGTTTGCCCCACAGCATCTGCTGCTGTTTTTTTTTTTAAACTTTAATATAAAAAAATCTACAGATATTGATTATTGACAACTCTCCACTCTTCAGTTTTACAACACATACCTCCACTAAAGTTGTTCAGGATTACTTCCTGAACTAAAATATTTCCCATCTTCCTGGAACAAAGAGAGATGAAGAATTAAGAAAACACTGTGTCCAAGGAAATAAACCTGATGATATAGGTAATTCTAATATATATGCCATATCTGCATCCATTTTGCCAGGTGCATAATTGCTAGATGTCTCTCCATGCTAACTGCTTTACATTCACATCATCCAAGATGGCAGAGGAAAGCCATACTGAGTACAAAATACACCGTCCCCTGTTTAACCAATAACTGTGCACTAAGTTCCTCTTACACCATACTGCATACTGAGGAGGACAAGTGCTTCACAGATAAAGATTTTGGTAGAAGTATAAACTCACTGTATGTGTACCAGAATTTTTTTTCTTTATTTTAGTGTTTCTGCCTCCCTGCATCCTAAAAAACTAAGAAAAGAGCCAATTAATTTTAGTGGCTTCATTTAAGCTGTATGCAGTAAACTGTTATATATTTTTCCATGTAGAAGTGAGGCAACATTGTACATAACTGAAGCTGGCATTTTTGACACACAGGCTAACACACTTCTGAACCTAGGCCATCAGCTGACTTTCTATGCATGGTAAATTCTGCATAAAGTGAGATGATCATATGGTGGACTGCAGCCACTCTGCAACAAGAAGTTAATCGCAGCAGTTCTTGTGAGGATTAAAAGTACACATCAATGGATAAGTGGAACTTATTATTACTATACCTGCCCTGAGGAGCGGTCTTGCCAATTCCCATGTCCATACAAATGAACAGGAAGGGTGGAAGACAGAAAGGTAGTATAATGCTGTGACCTTGTTGGCTGTAAGTGACACTACAAACCTTCAGATCTGCCAGGTATGATGTTAAACTCGACTATGATACAGAATGGGGTACATGTATGGGCCCACTAAGTTGCCACTTGTGAGACAAGTGGGGGAGGGAATCTTATTAAAAGCAGTCACTGTCCTCTTCCTCAAAAAATTAAACTATATACATTATAAAATGATAGTAATGAAACATAAAATAATTATATCAATATTGTAAATAAAATAAAACATCTTATAGATAGAGGGAATATTTTTTTTTTACCATGGAAGATAGGTTTTCTTAATTAAAATCATAATATTTCCAAAAATATTATATCTTATGCAAGCTATTTCTCTTCCTCTTTCTAAAGAATGTATACATCAAATTCAACAAATTAATGTAAAATGTTTTATGGTACCCCAATAAACTTAGACTAGCATTAAATCATCATTTAAAAGATTGGTCATCTGGTGGAATTGGCCTTCCGGATATAGAACTGTATGATTTATCTTCCATTATTAGGACAATAACATTAAGGTTAAATTATCCTTATACTGCTAGGTAGAAACAAATACAGGAACAGATTTGGTTCAAATCATCTCATTCACTGGCAGTTCAATTTAGTAACGTATTATAAAATAATTTTCATTGGTTGATAAGGGAATACATTTTGGAGAATAAAAATAAATATATATGTTCTAAATATATAGACAATACACTAATTATATTTAAAAATTATCTGAATAAAATTCCAGAATTTAGAGTGTGGTCATTTATATTATACATTATAGCCTGTACACAGAACAACATTAATACCTTTGCTGTTTCTAAAATTATTATACTTTGGGAAAAAATTACAATATTGGCATCCACTAATGGATTCAGGAAAAGTTCTATGAGTTATATTATGAGCAAGTATGATATAAGTGAAGAAATGTGGTTAGACATACAAACTTTAAGGCAATATAGCATCAGTAAACTAGAGTTAATGTATATAGCTATTAAGGAATATTTCCCTAAATTTATAGAATTTATGATTATTATAGAAACCCAAAAAGTAACAGGAAAAGGGTACCTATCTAAAATATATAAAATAATTAAAAATACAAAATTGTATTATAAAGATTATTTATTGATCTATAATAATCCCAAAAAGTATCAATCTCCCAGTGAAATTTATAAAAAAAATAATGATAATCTTATCAAAGCAAACAACTATTTTGTTGCAATGGAAGTTTTCTTGGAAATTTATACATAGAGCATTTATTTCTCCTCATAAAATGGAATTAATGTTTAAATGAGATATTGAGTGGTGGAGATGTAAATTAAAATTGAAAGCAAACTGGCAGCATATGTTTTATGACTGTAATTTGCTTAAAACATTTTGGGATTAATTGAACTTTTTACTACAAACTGTTTTTAATGACAAATTTCAGTTAACTAAATTTTTAATTTTGTTTAAAGTTCCAATAGCTAGATATGTTCCCAGATCAAAACATTCACTTTTATGGACTTTATTAGCTATAGCTTGCAAAGTTATTACTACACAGTGGAAAAGCGAAAGAAAGAATTCAAAAGTATTGCTATGAATGTTTCTCAACTGGAACCATCTACAGTCAAAATGAGGACTGATAGATTCACTTCCTGTTAGTGACACTCTGAAAAATTGACTGTAACATAATATGAAACAGAAGTATACTTTGAATGACTAATAATTGTTTTTGTTTAGTAGACACCTTTGTAAATAGTTTTACTTATTTATTGTTATGAAGTTTCTCTATTTGAGTGGTTAAGCTGCTTGAAAAAAATCTGTCTTTTTTATGTTATAAGTTGTTATAACTTTTTAAAAATATTAATAAAAATATTTGAGTAAAAAATGTGCCAACTAAATACAGCAAAAAAAATTACACAGTAGTAGAACAATGCAGTATCACCTTATAGCTACTGTGTCTGCTGCTGGCTGGCTTTCACACCTCAATACTCTTGAGTACAACAATGCAGTATCACCTTATAGCTACTGTGTCTGCTGCTGGCTGGCTTTCACACCTCAATACTCTTGAGTACAACAATGCAGTATCACCTTATAGCTACTGTGTCTGCTGCTGGCTGGCTTTCACACCTCAATACTCTTGAGTACAACAATGCAGTATCACCTTATAGCTACTGTGTCTGCTGCTGGCTGGCTTTCACACCTCAATACTCTTGAGTACAACAATGCAGTATCACCTTATAGCTACTGTGTCTGCTGCTGGCTGGCTTTCACACCTCAATACTCTTGAGTACAACAATGCAGTATCACCTTATAGCTACTGTGTCTGCTGCTGGCTGGCTTTCACACCTCAATACTCTTGAGTACAACAATGCAGTATCACCTTATAGCTACTGTGTCTGCTGCTGGCTGGCTTTCACACCTCAATACTCTTGAGTACAACAATGCAGTATCACCTTATAGCTACTGTGTCTGCTGCTGGCTGGCTTTCACACCTCAATACTCTTGAGTACAACAATGCAGTATCACCTTATAGCTACTGTGTCTGCTGCTGGCTGGCTTTCACACCTCAATACTCTTGAGTACAACAATGCAGTATCACCTTATAGCTACTGTGTCTGCTGCTGGCTGGCTTTCACACCTCAATACTCTTGAGTACAACAATGCAGTATCACCTTATAGCTACTGTGTCTGCTGCTGGCTGGCTTTCACACCTCAATACTCTTGAGTACAACAATGCAGTATCACCTTATAGCTACTGTGTCTGCTGCTGGCTGGCTTTCACACCTCAATACTCTTGAGTACAACAATGCAGTATCACCTTATAGCTACTGTGTCTGCTGCTGGCTGGCTTTCACACCTCAATACTCTTGAGTACAACAATGCAGTATCACCTTATAGCTACTGTGTCTGCTGCTGGCTGGCTTTCACACCTCAATACTCCTGCTACTTTCCTCTTTTTATTTGCAAAATGAAAGGACTTCCGCATACTGGTGGACATGATATAAACATTGGATCTGTAAAGGGATATGCTGCACATTCCTAGAAACCCAGTGAAATAGCTGAATGGCAGGAGAAGATCACTATAAGCAGCATGGAAATGCAAGTATATATATATATATATATATATGGGTTCTGGTAACTTTATTGAATGGTGCTTTTGTTGACAACTGTTTCATCTACACAATTTGGTTCACTAAACAGATGGTCAACAGAAGTATTAGCTTGACAATCCCTGGTGTGATCTTTGAGTCAGAATATATAATTAGCAGAGGGTGGATCTTGGAGTTAGAATATGTAACAAAGCAGAGGGTGTGGGGGCTCAGACACCTACATGGGGAGCTTGCCCCCTACAAAAAAATGCTTTCTTTGTGATTTTTGCTTTTAAAGTTTTGTATGTGCTATAATTAACTCTTGGGGCATGCATAGTAGTGTGTTAAGAAGCATGATGTCGATCAGTTTGTTTCAACATTATCCATGTCCACATAAATGGTATTCAATCAATTTAAGCAGAGCTGTATACACACACACACACACACACACACACACACACACACACACACACATATATATGTGTGTGCATGCATTATATATATAATATATATATATATATATATATATATATATATATATATATATATATATGGATCCCTATCACTTCCCCGAAATTTCAAAACTCCGAAGACCATATGGCTGAGACCATATCTCTGAAGTTTTGAAGCTTCAAAACAAAAAACAAGAACATAAAACAAAACAACTTACCTGTACATTTTTGCAGGGGGGGGCTAAGCCCCCTGTACCACCTACACCCCCTGCTACTTAAATATACCAACTCTGAGATCGCACTACAGTGATGAAAATGGCAAATCCCAAGTTCTGTGCTATACGGTGATCCCAATACAAAGTGTTTGGGGTTTCAAGACTTCAGAGATATGGTGTTGGCCATATGGTCTTCAGAGTTTTGAAACTTCAGGAAAGTGATAGGGATATATATATACATACATATATATATATATATATATATATATATATATATATATATATATATATATATATATATATATATATATATATATATATATATATCTATGGGTCTACCTGACATTGCCAACAGTCCAGAATGCAGACAACCATATGGCCGACAACATATGATCGACATTCGGAATGCCGACACTACGGAACCGTCATCTCACTATAGTGCAGAATGGAAAGATTTCCATTCCTGCAGTGTAGTGAGATCTTGGAGTTGGTATATTAAAGTTACGGGGGGTGTGGGGGTGGAGCAGCAGTTGAAAGGAAATTTTAATTTCCTTTTTCATGGTCTACTTACAATGTCGAGATTCCAGATGTTGGTCATATAGTGTCGGCCATATGGTTGTCGGCATTCTGAAATTTCAACATTGTGAAGTAGATCCATATATATATATATATATATATATATATATATATATATATATATATATATATATATGAAGCTCAGATCCTTGTGTTGAGGCAGATTATTTTTCCAGCCTTTACAGGGTAAGACTTCTCCCTCCCATAAGGAAAAACAATAAACCATAGGGAAAACTGGTACTTGTGAGCAACAAAGCTGCTGGCTGAGAATCCTAAAAATTCAGGAAAAAAGAACCATGCTCTGTAGACAAGTTATGGTGAGAGTTTTGATCACTCAAGCAAATATAACTTGTTTAGAAATCAAAACTTCTTTATTGAAAAACAAACAGATGAGTGCTTTCACCCTTAAACAAGCTTTGTCAGATCTAAATCCAGTTTACATGACATGCAGTATTTAGCTGCCTTAACACAGAGATCACTAAAGCTGGTGTCATAAATGTAAGTCAGAGGCTGTTCATTCAAGCTGCAATAGGACAAGTCTCAGCGTTCATACCTGTTTTGCATATTTACTCCTATTGGTAGCTAATAGGAGTAACCTATCATATATGGATAGTGCCTAATTAATACAAATACTTTATATAAATCTTGTCCCTGGCTATGTATAACTATTAGTACACCATTGTATCTGAGATTTGATAAGTAGATGCTATTTGTCAGGTTTAGATGGGGCAACAAGTACTAAAAAATACATGACTACCAGTGAAATTAAAATCCTAAGGTATTACACTGTAGTAATCATAACTGCAGCAAGTCAGGATAATGTCTGTACCTGTGACTGCGAGCACCTGCCTTGTACACTTTATGTCAGGAGCGCACCACTCTAGCCATAACAGAATGGATTCAACTTTCTAGTGATATATCAGTTATAAGTGTGTTTAGACAGAGAAGAATACCACCTCATCGAAGACCAGAGGATCGAAGTTCCGAAACATCGAACCAACAAAAAAAAACAAAATTAAAACATGAAAACTTCTGATTTCACATTTTTGCAGGGGGGCAATCCCCATGCGACCTCACACCCCATGCTACTTAAATATACCAACTCTGAGATCGCACTACAGTGAAGAGAACGGGAAAATTCCAGTTCCAAAAAGTACAGTGATCTCCTTTCACAAGGTTCGAGACTTTGGAACTTTGATCCTCTAGCCTTCGATGATTAGAGGTTCAATGTTTCGGTATTTTGAACATATGAAGTAGACCCATATATGTATATAAATATATATATATTCTTTTTTGAATATATGAAGGGGAGCCACATAAATATATATATATATATATATATATATATATATATAAAAGAGATTAAACATTTTAATATTCCTGTCTCTACAATACCCTGCTGTGAGGCTGCATAAGTCTAAAAAGAGGAACATGTCAGTGAAGATTCATCAAATATGCACTGGCTTACATCATATAAGCTTTTCTCAACTTCACTACTAGAACCAGTAGGTTAAGCAGGGACACATTGCAATGACAAAGGCAGCCTAGTCAAATAACATGTGCAACGACACCAGTCGCCCCTATGATATAACATTTGATGCTAGTACCTAAGGGACCAGCAGGCCAGACAAGCATTACTATTCATGTATTCTTCCTCTCGAGGCCCTGAGCTGTACAGAACAAGATAATGATCAGAACTCCCCAAACGGCAAAGAGAATTTAAAATTAAAAGCAAGTTGCTTTTCTAACCTTGCACTGTTCCTTTGTGTAATGATTTCACCTTGCATCAGTTCCACTCCCCTACTTTGCAGACATTAAAATGTTTCTTTGTAAATCCATTTTAATGATTTTTGCTTTTGTTTTTATTCTTCATGTTACAACTTCTACCTGGGAGTTACAGTTTTGTAACTGCTACAAACATTACAATCCCTGAGAAAAACAATATTTTATCTGTGAATTTGAATCATTAATACTGGAGCTTTTCCTGTAATGGAAACTGCAAATGGAAAATCATGGAATATCAATGAAACAAAATGCTCATTTAGTACAGTAATTGCCTTTGTCACAAATCCCAAAGAAGGACAGCAAAACTGAAAAGGAAAGTGCAAGGAACTTTTTTAAACAAGAGAATCAGTGTTGGAGACCCAAATACAAGACAGTAACACTGAAAAACAAGGTTCAAGGATATTTAAAACAGAGAAGCCAAGGCTTGAGGCCCTCACAAGCTACTGACTTCACACCACTGCAAAGGCATTCTTATAACTTTCTCAATGTATACAATCAGTCAAATGCATCTGTACGGTTTTATACTTGCTATTTGGTCATAATCACATCACACACACCATTTAGGGTTTATTGAAAGTAACTAAAACATATAAAGATTATCATTCTGTTTTTTGCTGAATGGCAATTTGTGCGCTAGACTGCCTGTTCCTCCTGATATTAGGATAAAGTCAGACAACATCTAGGTTATCCGCCAATGCCTATTTTCACATCATCCAAACCAGAAGGATTGCATATCCGGTAGTAATTGCCACAGTTGTAGCTTAGCAGATGCAGAAGTCTGATATACTGCTTTCTTTCACGGGTGACAATTTCTAGAAATGAAATGTGCTTATGAATGATTATCTGAATGAATTTTCTCCTCTAAATCATTCCAGTCATAAAGGAAATAGAACCTAGCCCTGAGGTGCCGCAAATTAAGAGTTGGTTATGTTTACTTGGGGTGGGAACATGCCAACCCCTTTTTGTTTCACTATCATACTTCTCTCTCCCTAGCAGAAGCAGAGCATGTGGTAACAGGAAGGATCATTTTCCTTACCTACAAAGCCTTCCAATAGCAGTGTCCCTCCCTCTCTCCCTCAGCCCTCTTCTCAAAGGAGGGAAACTACTGGATTCTTTAACCTTTTCAGTTTTAACAGGCCTTTTAACAGAACCATACAAGTTCTTAAGCCTTGGCCACCTAGTCTAATAAATGGACATCCAAACTCTGATGTAGTGTACTGGCCTAATGTCTCATTATTTGTTACCATATGTTATGACTATAATTACAATGATGTAGCTAACACTGGCATCATTATTGGGAAGTCCTCTGAATATGGCAAAGTTGTGCAGATAATCCTCCCCAAAGCTAATATTTCCCTCTGACATTTTTTCACAGCTCTGCTGCACTCTCCCATTTTTCTTGCACATCACTGCAGTCTTAGTGCATACTGCAGCTGCAGGTTGCAGAGACATGCTGCATAACATCATTTGTTCTGCCATCTTAGTGCAAGCAGCAGGTTGCAAAGACATGCTGCATAACATCATTTGTTCTGCCGTCTTAGTGCATACTGCAGCTGCAGGTTGCAGAGACACGCTGCATACCATCATTCGTTTTGCAGTCTTAGTGCATACTACAGCTGCAGGTTGCAGAGACATGCTGCATACCATTATTCGTTCTGCAGTCTTAGTGCATACTACAGCTGCAGGTTGCAGAGACATGCTGCATACCATCATTTGTTCTGCAGATCTGTTCATCATATCCCCATCCTGACAGTGCCCTGCCACCTTCCTTCACTTAACCAGTCCCTGCACTGCTGTTAATGCTGGAAAGTCCACAGCAAGGAGGTTGCTTGCTTTCAGGAAGCTTTCCCTGCATGCAGTTTTGCAAAAAATGCAGTAGCACTCGTTTAAATGTACCAGCTCTGGGGCACCCCACTACCTCGTTAGCCACGTTTCCTTTCTGTAGTGTGGTAATAGAGAACTGAAAGCTTTAATCCCAAAGAATATCAGTTATGTCTAGGACAGAAACATTTTAAAATGGGAGGGCATGAACAGCTGTAACAGTAAGCACTGTGTTTACTTCACAATATATCTTGTCAGGCTGAAAGTGGCCCATTTGACAGTAACTGAAGTGGTAACAGGAGCTAAATAAGAGGGACTAAACAATACTGTTACAGATAGTTTGAGGTAAAGAGGAGGAAGAGGGAAGCATTGAATTAAACATCATGGTGTATCAGATGAATCTGCAAAAGCTCAAATGGTTAGCATTCTTCCTTCAGGTAAAACAGTAGACACAATCTAAAAAGAAGATGGCTAAGCTGCAACGTCACATTTATTTTACTGAGAGTAGTGGTTAGATGGAAAAGTCTTCCTGGGAATACTGTAACATCAAAAGCAGTTGAAAAATTCAACCACAGGGTACACAGTGGTAATTTTATCAGTTGATAAGGTGATACAAGGTATTGGCTAGTTACAGTTCATTTTACTTTTTCTTTTTTTTTTTAGAGGCAAGTGAACTTAACTTTTTTTTGGCTCTGATCTAGCTACAATAAAAATCTGCAGACTGTTCAACAGACAAGTGCAATGTATGCACCAAAATCTACAACTTGTTAACTGGCAGGTGTAACTGTATGCACCAAATCTTCAGCTTGATAGGCAGCGTCAATGTATGCTCCAAAATGTGCAACATGTTGGCACACAGGTGCAATGCATGTAACTTATTTACAAGCAGGTGTAATGCATGCATCAAAATCTGTAACTTGTAAATAGACAGTTGTAATCTTTGCAACAAAATCTGCAGCTTGTTAGCAGACAGGTATAATATATGCATGAAAATCTGCAGCTTTTCAGCAGGCAGGTGTAATGCATGCACCAAAGCTGCAGTTTGTTAGCAGACAGGTGCACCAAAATCTTCAGCTAGTTAACTGTCAGGTGTAATGTATGCACCAAAATCTGCAGTTTGCTCAGCAGGCATATATAATGCATGCACCGAATTCTGAGCTAGATAACTGGCAGGTGTAATATATGCATTAAAATCTGCAGTTAGTTAACCTGCAGGTGTAATGTATGCACTAAAATCTGTAGTTTGCTCAGCAGGCATAGATAATGCATGCACCAAAACCTGCAGCTAGTTAACAGTCAGTTGTAATGAGTACCAAAATCTGCAGCTTGTTGAACTGGCAGGTTAAATGTATGCACCAAAATCTGCAGCTTATAAACAGGCAGGTGTAAAGTACGCAGGAAAATCTGTAGCTTGTTAACAAGTGTAATGCATCCACCAAATTCTGGAACATGTTAACAGGCAGGTGTAACTTGTGCACCAACAGCAGATGTGCTTTTTATATGCATATTCCTGTATGACTGCACATTTGTATTCAACCAGCAAGTAAAGCAAATGTTTTCAGATGATTTCCTGATTTAATGTTTATTTTAGTAATTGCTCTGAGAGTGTTGATGGAGAAGTACAGAGAAGGTCAGAAGGAGTTGCATTGTGTTTTTGTAGACTTAGAGAAAGCATATGACAGGGTGCCTAGAGAGGAGTTGTGGTATTGTATGAGAAGTCTGGAGTGTCAGAGAAGTATGTAAGAGTGGTACAGGATATGTACAAGGGTAGTGTGACAGCGGTGAGGTCTGCAGTGGGAGTGACAGATGCATTTAAGGTGGAGGTGGGATTACATTAAGGATCAGCTCTGAGCCCTTTCTTATTTGCAATGGTGATGGACAGGTTGACAGACGAGATCAGACAGGAGTCCCTGTGGACTATGATGTTTGCAGATGACATTGTGTTCTGTACTGAGAGTAGGGAACAGGTGGAGAAGACCCTGGAGAGATGGAGATATGCTCTAGAGAGAAGAGGAATGAAGGTCAGCAGGACTAAGACAGAATATATGTGTGTAAATGAGAGGGAGGATAGAGGAATGGTGAGGATGCAGGGTGTAGAGTTGGCAAAGGTGGATGAGTTTAAATACTTGGAATCGATAGTTCAGAGTAATGATGAGTGTGGAAGAGAGATGAAGAATAGAGTACAGGCAGGATGGAGTGGGTGGAGAAGAGTGTCAGGAGTGATTTCTGACAGACAAGTACCAGTAAGAGTGAAAGGGAAGGTCTACAAGAGGGTAGTGAGACCAGCTATGTTATATGGGTTGGAGACAGTGGCATTGACTAAATGGCAGGAGTCAGAGCTTGACGAGGCAGAGTTAAATATGTTAAGATTTGCACTGGGTGTGATGAGGGTGGACAGGATTAGGAATAAGTATATTAGAGAGTCAGCCCAGGTTGGAAGGTTTGGAGACAAAGCCAGAGAGGTAAGATTGCATTGGTTTGGACATGTGCTGAGGAGGAATGCTGAGTATATTGGGAAAAAGATGCTAAGGATGAAGCTACTAGGTAACAGGAAAAGAGGAAGGCCTAAGATCAGGTTTATGGATGTGGTGAGACAGGACATGCAGGTGGTTGGTGTGACAGAGCAAGATGCAGAGGACAGGAAGAAATGGAAACAGATGATCCACTGTGGCGACCCCTAATGGGAACAGCGAAAGATGATGATGATGATGATTTTAGTAATGTGACAATACTTTACTTTATTCAGACCAAATACACAGCAAACTGGTTATGACAGTGTCAATGCATGTGAGGGTATTCTTATTGAAAAATGAAACAAAGTCTTCTTACAGAAGTAAGGGAGCAGCCGACTATCAAAATAAACTCAAAAGTTGTTTTCAAAGAATACAAAACCACCTCATTTAGAGATGCTATATAAATACTCTATTCCTTAACCTGCTTACTGCACAGTGCTGTCTTCTCTATTTTACAAATGTGGAATAATTAGAACTCAGTTGTAGGATTTAGCACCATGCCTACCATGACCACACAAAGGCAACCACAGAGATGCCAAGAGGTGCAATGTGGCTCAAAGGTAATTCTCAGTTAAGAAGATGGAATTTGGTGTCTGGAGCAGTAACTAACTAAGAACTGCTTGCATAAGTAAGAATGCTAGCTAGGAGAGAGATGAGTGCAGTCAGTTAATTCTCAAACAGCAATAGTGGGCGTGTCTTATGAATGCAAGTATGCCTCAGCACAAGCAGAACATTGTACACTATCAGAGTAGCTGCAATAAATGGCTTTCAGCAACTCCTCCTATGAAACTGGGCAGTGCAGCGGTTAGCGTTGTCGCCTCACAGCAAGAGGCTCTCTGGTATGATTCCCAGCTGAAGTGGCTTCTGTGCGTAGTCTGCATGCCCTTTCTGCTCCAGTTTCCTTCCACATTCCAAAGGCATGCATCTGGGACATTTCTCCCTGGGTGTCCACTGAAAACAGGCTCTGTCCCAGTTGGACTTTCCTAGTAAACAAATGTTAAATAAATAAACTTTATTCATTGATATGGATAGGAAATGTGAGCATACGAAGGTCATAAAGGGGGCAGAGTAAGCAATGGAACATACATGAGGACAAAGGAAAGTGTGGGAGTGGGGAGGGGGGGTAAATGTATATTTATTTTTTGGGGAAGCAGATGCCAATTTTCTTTTTTAATTAAGAAAGGCAGATGGGGAAGGATGTAGGGAGAAATCAAGGGAAGGAAATAGAGTAGAGATTTGGACACAGGGGCAAAAGAACAAACATAAAACTCAGACAAAGTCAGCAAGGTGGGTGCTGACACAAATGGGGGGATACAATGGGTAGACATATACTGACAGAGGGAGGACAAGTCTTAATAATGAGGACTGGACAACAAACAGAGGATGGAGGGGACACATAAGTAAGGGGGGAAAACCATGATGGGGGGATAGGGTGGGGACCCAGCTCCTGATCACACTGCCTGGACTTGACACAGGAAGAGGCAAGCTACTATCATGACTGCCTCCCCCACTGGGCCCTGCCAGAGATAACACACAGCAGTGCAGGGAAGGGTATGGCTCTGCTAATCATACAAGAACCCTCTCCAGGTGGCCAATGCTGGTCAAGTTGCTGGTCCACAAAGTCCCTCATTACCTCCTCCAACTTCCACTGGGAAATGAACTGTGACCTACTGACGGCATCAGCAGAGGGGCACTACAGCACTCTCCTCTAGTGATCTACTGCTAGGAGCCACTGGGGACATCTCCAGGTTGCCTGTCAGCAACAGGATATCTGTTAACTGCCAGAAATGCAGGTCTGGAGTCAGGTAGTGAGTCAGTCTGAGACGGATGGGCATGATGTCACAGCAGGGACCACTGCTGCAACACAGGTATAGCTGTTACAGATTCTGCATAAAATATTTATATATGTGTGTGTGTGTGTGTGTGTGTGTGTGTGTGTGTGTGTGTGTGTGTGTGTGTATGTGAGTGTGTGAAGGAGAGAGTGAAAGAGAGGAACAAATTGCTATACAATCTATATCCAATGAAAAATCTTAGTTGTACATGCAGATGGACTAAACAGCTGCTAGATATGCACCTATACTGGGGCCCATAATGTTGATTAGTAATAAAATGTCAAATGTTTCTTTTGGAAAGATGTGCATTCAGGCATACAACAGCATTGTACTCTTGGTCTGGAGGTGGGTGTACAACACTATCAGGAATGTGTTGTTAGCCTTAACAGGCTATGGAAGGCATATGCAGGCATGCCCCAATTGGTGTGTTATATGGGAGAGGGACAAAGGTAAGCCATGTAGACTTGTATAGTGTTAAAATACATACACACACACACACACACATATATATATATATATATATATATATATATATATATATATATATATATATATATATGTATAGATGCAAGTGAATATGTATATGGTGCCAGTGAGGTGTACCAAAGACATACAAGCAAGTTGTGTCAACACAGGCAGCTGATAGCATATGTCAGAGAGTCACCATAATGTAGGGTGCTACTCATTTTTGGCATTTAGTTTTATGCCTTTGTACCAACTGTTGACATAGTCCAGTCCATCCTGGAGTATATTCATGGTAGTGGATACTTTAAGAACAATCCTTAGTTAACATCTGTCAATTAAATGTATTAACCAAAGACCAATGATATTGGCTTGTAGATTAGTGGAATAAATGTTAGGGTAGAGGACCCAGCATTGAGCTTTGAGGAACCCTACTTGTGACATTTTTACTTACTGGGGTGGTACCTGTAACTCTAATAATGTGTTCTGTCCAACAACCAGCTTGCTATTCACTTTATTTCATGTGACTTGATGTTTAGGTTTATTATTTTGTCAATGATGCCTGCAGGTCTAAGTATGTTTTGTGCAATGCATAGCCACCAACAACTGCTTGAGTTACCCTTTCATAGAAGATTACAAGGTTAAGAAGGCATGACCTGTCTGACAAAACCAATCTGATGTGGGTTTCGGGCTAAGAGTTTATCAATGTTTAGATTTATGAGGTTAGTAATAATACTTGACACTTTTACAAATAGAACTGGTAAGACAGGTGGATCTATAATTACCAGGGTCAGTATTTGGACTTCCTTAATGCAGGGACATCAAATGACTTTTTTCTAGGCTTTGGGGACATAACCTACTGCAAGATTCATATTAAAGAGGTTTAATAGAGGTTCCAATAACAGAAGTGGCAGCTGCCCTGGGTGCAAGCTGTTAAGGTGTGTGATTATGAATGCCAAGGCTGAGAACGGACTTTTTACATTTTTTCATTGTTTCTCGCATTGATACAAGGTGAGGGTATGACAGAGATGGCACGGTGCCATCCATGTAGGAGCTCCAGTCAGAGAAGAGACATTTCTTGTTAAGGAGCACATTATCAGGAAGTGGCACTGGGTGTCAGATGAGCCATCTATGGTTCTGTCCAATAGACCATAATTGTCAGCAATTATTAAGTGCCCTTACAGTTTATTAGTACCCATGCATGTGATCCTCTTTATTTAAAAAGGGCTGCTAGGACTTATTTCATTCTGATGTTGGGAAGGGGTCAGGAACTAATAAATTGGGGGGGGGGTGATGGCTGGTGAAGTGAAATTCACACTAAATCTGTTAGCTAGAACATTAGCTAAATATTTGGGACCATAATAGGTGGTGTCATTATGAATCAGTTTTGAACAATGATACATTTTGATTTGGGACAATAACAGGTGCTGTCATTGCGAATCAGTTTTGAACAATGATACGTTTTGATTTGGGACCATAATAGGTGGTGTCATTGTGAATCAGTTTTGAACAATGATACGTTTTGATTTGGGACCATAATAGGTGGTGTCATTGTGAATCAGTTATGAACAATGATATGTTTTGATTTGGGACAGTAATAGGTGGTGTCATTGTGAATCAGTTTTGAACAATGATACGTTTTGATTTGGGACCATAATATGTGGTGTCATTGTGAATCAGTTTTGAACAATGATACGTTTTGATTTGGGAGAATAATAGGTGGTGTCATTGTGAATCAGTTTTGAACAATGATACGTTTTGATTTGGGACAATAATAGGTGGTGTCATTGTGAATCAGTTTTGAACAATGATACGTTTTGATTTGGGACCATAATAGGTGGTGTCATTGTGAATCAGTTTTGAACAATGATACGTTTTGATTTGGGACCATAATAGGTGGTGTCATTGTGAATCAGTTTTGAACAATGATACGTTTTGATTTGGGACCATAATAGGTGGTGTCATTGTGAATCAGTTTTGAACAATGATACGTTTTGATTTGGGACAATAATAGGTGGTGTCATTGTGAATCAGTTTTGAACAATGATACGTTTTGATTTGGGACCATAATAGGCGGTGTCATTGTGAATCAGTTTTGAACAATGATACGTTTTGATTTGGGACAATAATAGGTGGTGTCATTGTGAATCAGTTTTGAACAATGATACGTTTTGATTTGGGACCATAATAGGTGGTGTCATTATGAATCAGTTTTGAACAATGATACGTTTTGATTTTGTTCATTAATGTAGTTATGAGTGGACTTTTGTGTTCATAATCGATTCTGTGTTTTCCAACTACTGCCTTAAGCTCTTTGCTAGTGTGTTTGAGTACCCACAAGACGTACAGTAAGTGACCATATTAAGAGCTTAGCACTTCCTTCTTTTTGTTGCAGATCTTACTTACACGAGTATTCTACTGCAAGAGTTTATTTTGAAATGTTCCTGTGTATTGAGTAAGGGTAGCTACAATTATTTAAGTGAGAGTAGAATTTGGTGGTAAAGGTCTTTTTTTCTTTGGTCCACTCCTCTCAGACATCATCTTTACTGGCCCAGATCCCAGTACCCAATATCCATGCCAGGTCTGCCAGCTACTCTCAAGCGCCCTCCCCAACTTGCTACATTTTGCTGGCATTGGTCATGGATCCTGAGGGTGTCCTGGGGGTTCAGCTCATCTCTGCTTCCATCTGGGAAGGGGAATTTTTTTTATGCATGATTTACCCACTCCCTTTCCCCATCCCCCACCCTTGTTGATTATCTCCAAGGGCAACTTCCCTTTTTGGACCACACCTTGCCTTAGGAAGCATATCCCTACCCTGCCACTCTGTCAGTTCACCAGACCACCCAGCTCAGCTGGGCCATAGTCAGGGCGTTGTCTGTCTACACCACTGGAGTGGGTGGAGGTAAAGGTCTTATCTTGATTTATAACATCATTCTGGGTAGGGATGCAGTGGAAGTGATTTAGTTCACTAAGTAGTTGCAGCTGGATTGCTTTTGACAAGTCCCTGAATATCGATGTATATGTTTGCGGTGGTAGCTCCAGTCTTATATATAAGCATTTCTGATTTGTGCTGGATTTGAAAATGGAGGATGATACTTGTAGAATTGTATAAGAGAGGACAATATTAATAAGAACAAGATCCAATATACTGTGCCCCCTGGTATGGATCATTATCATTCATGTCATATGATCGAATGATTAAAACATCAAACCTCACTTCAGAGAGATGAGAGCATTGAACATCTTAATCACTGAAAGCCGACATCAGCGAATCTCACCACATCAAATAGCGATAGCTGGCCAACAGCTGCAAAGTTAGAATCTTACTTGTTACTTTTGGTATGTATAATATAATGAGAGTAAATATATATATTCTTTTCAACTTACGCACAGCTGTCGGCCAATTATTGCTATTCAATGTGGTGAGATTTGCTTTTGTCGACTTTCGATGATTAAGATGTTCAACGCTGTCATCTCGCTGAAGTGTAGATCAATGTTTTAATCATTCAATCATATGACTTGTATCCTGGATGATTACCATCTGTTTTAGGAAGTTTGCATGTACATAACCAAGGAAGCATTGGAATGTTTTCCATTTGTAGTATAAGTGATTGATTTATTGCAGGGTAATTGAAGTCACTGAGAACAAATGTATTAGCGTTTATAGGGATATTGGTTACAACATTAAGGTAGCTATCATGATTTGTGGGGGATGGTGGATGATCTATTGTTAGCTATAATGTGGCAGTTGATTTTTGTGCTGACATGGATTTCCAGATTTTCAAAATTAGGGAAATGAAGAGTCTACCTTGGTTGGGGGAGGGGTTTCTGACAAAGAATGATAGTCACCCACAGCTACCTGTAGGTCTGAATGGATGTAAAGCACTAAGCTCTGTAATGTTGCAGCAATCAAATCTGTAATGTAGCACGTAAATTACTTGTGCAGTTTTATGTATGTGCTGCAATAAGACACTATCTTTGTATTTGAGCATGTAAAATAGATAAATACAACAGTGCTCCTGGCTCCATGCATTTATTGTAATAACATGATGATATGTCATTCAGGGTACATACACAACAGCACGGTAGCTTTCAGATTCAACTGACCAAGTGGTTCCAGTCTTCCAGAGTTCAGCAGGCAGCAGTACAGAAATCTAAATTCCTTTTATATTCCCCAGCTCAGTCTTGCAGAACTGCTGCTGTGAACAATCTAAACACTTGCATATGTGATTCAGTCAAGAAACATTTTATTTATTTTATTTTACATTTGTTGACCGGGATAGTCCGAATGGATACAAGCCCATTTTCAGCGGAGGCATGTACATAAAAAGACTATTACATATAAATGTAAAAATGCAAAACATTTGTTAAGATTAATCTATAAGATGTAAGTTTACATATTAGATAAAAATCTATTATAAACATTTTAAGACTCAAAGCAGTATATGATAAAAAATATTCATAAATTCATACTCCAAAACATTCATAAATTCATACTTCATCAGTTTAACAATGAATCTCTTGTTATTAGGTTGTAGACAAAAACTTGGGATGTAGTCAAAGTAGAGGAAGACGACCTGTTGTATCATACAGGCATGAAGTATTAGTTAGTCTGGAATGGTGCATGGGTACAGCAGTGTAGTTTGAAGTACTGCCTTAGATTTTTCCTGAATTGCATTGGGGAGAGTTCTGAAATAAGGTCAGCAGTAAGGGAGTTCCAGGTTTTGCCCATGGAGTTGGCAAACAGTGATTCTCCAGCTAAATTATCAGCTTTGAAAGTTTGAACTAAGAGTTTGTCAGATGAGCGTAGTCCCCTAAGGTTACTATAGGGAGTGATTAGGTTAGCGAGTTCTGGTGTATTTTCAGGCTGATGGAGTCTTACGAGCAACTATCAGTTGATTTACCAGAAGTAGATTAGGTAATTCAAGCCACCCTAAAGAGTTAAGGTTGAGACAATGATGTGTTCTGAAAGCAGTTCCAGTGGCAAATCTGGCAATGTTATTATAGCAACTAGATAGCTTGTTAAAGTTAGTCCTGCTCAGGTTTGTAAATAAGGGTGAAGCATAAAGGAGGGTGGAGAGGAGGTGTGTTCGGGCAATGACAGTTCTAGTTACTGGAGTAGGAAGGGCTTAATCCTACAGAGAGATCCAAGTTTTTTATTGACAGTCTGATAGTTTGACTAATGTGTGCTTCGAACTTGAGGTTATTGTCAACTATTACTCCTAAGAGCTTGGTAGAGGGGTCAGGAGAAATAATGGTCCCATTGTTAGAACTAATATTAAAGGATGGTAGGGGGTGTCTACTGTTGGGGGAGAAAAGAAATAGTTTTGTTTTATTAGGATTAAGTAAAAGTTGTCTGTTAAGGAGACAGTCTTCTACTTTGTTAAAAGTGGCTTGGGAAACTATCTGAAGGTCACTGGGAGTGGTGGCCGAGCATATTAAAGTTGAATCATCTGCACATTGGACACAGATTGCATCTGGAATGACCTTATGCAGATCATTAATAAAGATAGAAAATAGGAGAGGTCCCAATATAGATCCCTGGGGAACTCCGATGGTGATGTGTAGTAAGGCAGATAATTTGTCCTTCCATAAGACAGCTTTGTGTCTACCATTTAGATATGATTGGAACCATTTGAGAGACTGATTGTCAAGGGAGATGGTTTTTAGTGTTAGTATGAGAAGTTTATGGTTAACCACATCAAAGGCCTTTGAAAGATTCAGAAAGAGGGCAGAGGCGAGTTTGTTATTGTTCCGATTTTGGTTAATGACATTAGTAAAGGAGAGGAGGGCTGAGGTAGTGCTATGGAATGGTCTAAAACCATACTGAGTGTTAGTCAGCAGATTGTTCTTGATAAGGTACCTCATGAGTTGTATGTGGATACATTTTTCCATAATTTTTTCTAGGGGTGACAGGATAGCTATAGGTCTATAGTTAGATAGTTCAGTGGAGGTGCCCCCTTTATGGAGAGGGATTACATGGGATGTCTTCCAGAAGGAGGGTATGGTAGCCTCAGATATAGTTTTGTTAATCAGGATGGTGACTGGATAAGCTATGACTTCAGCTGCTTTTTGAAGGTACTCAGCAGGGTGTGGATCTGCAGCTAGGGTGGTTGATTTTAATTTCTTGAGTAGAGTTGTGATAAGTGACATAGGCACTGGTTGGAAGTTAAAGTAGATTTGGGAGCAAGGTAAAGAATCAGTAGGTTTTGGGCTTCCAGGTGGTAGTTGGCTAGCTAGCTGCTGAATGGTTTCTGTAAAGAAGCTATTAAAGGCATTGGCTACTAATTCTGGAGGTTTTTGGTTCGTGACCTGAGGGGGAAGGAGTGGAGGACTGACCTGGGTGTAGGAGTTTGTTTACTCCTGCCCAAAATTTCTGAGGATGGTTTTGGTGCTTATGTTGTAGATGACAGTAGTAGTTTTTTAATCTGTTATGGCTTTTTTTGCCTCATTCCTTGTTTTTTATATCTAAGATGATCAGCGGGGGCTTTTGTGGTATGCCATGTTATCCAGGCTTTGTATCTAAGAGACATTTTTTGTCTGGTTTCTTTAAAGAGCCAAGAGACGCCTCTTGTATTCATTCTAATTAATCGAGTTGGTGCATGTATATCAACGATGGCTAGGAATTTGGTATTATAGTAGGTTAGGGCCTCTTCCAGTGGAAGATGCTTTAGAACTAACCAGTTACATGCTTTAAGTTTATTTTTAAAACTAGCAAGGTTGAATTTCTTACTGTTCCTTACTGCTTTGTAAGTGGGTTGGTTAGGGACAGCTGCTTTTTGCCAGATTATATAGGTAAGAAAGTGATCTCTTATGTCATCAGGCAGGGTCCCTACCTTATACATATAGTGATCACTATTAATGAGTATCCAATCTAGGGTGCGTTTTTATTGTTGGGTTTCCCGATTCTAGTGGGGGAGGATATGACCTGCTTGAATCCATAGAGGTTTAAATGAAGGGTAGGGGGATCTTGTAGAGCAAGAGTACCAATCTATATTAAAGTCAACGAGCACAATAGTTTCTTGGGGGTAGTTATCTGAAAACCAACAAAGAAAATCTTCAAGGGAGCTAATGTTATTACCTGGGGGATATAAACACAGACTATATATATATATATATATATATATATATATATATATATATACATTTGTCCTTATTTATTTGTAGCTTAGTAATAAGGATTTCAGCACTATCTACTCGAGTTGTTTGTGGGGTGATGGATGCCATTTCCAGTGTACTTTTATATAGGACTGCTACCCCACCTCCTTTTCTAGTTGTGTGGTCAAACCTTAGTATGTTGCAACCTGGAGGGATTATTTCACTGTCTCTTGTTGCTGGTTTTAGCCACATTTCAGTGAGACATATTATATCTGGGGAAAGAGTTTCCAAGAGGGCATGAAGGTGATGGATCTTATTATTTAGACTCCTAATGTTTAGTGAGGTGGGTTTGTTTATGGTTAGTAAGTTAGTGGAAAAAGTGGTATCTGTTATATTACTGTTACAAGGAGATGGACCAGGGTTTGGGTGGATGTCTCCATCCAGGGTTAGGTTGGATTGTAGTCTAAAAATGAGGTTTAGATATTTAAGTATTAGACTATGTTATCTTTTAGTTTTATGGTTGGCCTGACTGGGTCTAGCAGGATAAAGGCATTTAGTATGTAAGGGATTAGGTGTATATGAATATATTAAATAGTCTAAAGTACTGGATTCCATCATGATAGTAGTTTGGGCACAAGGATGGTGGAAACCTAGGCAGTACTGATGTTCATAGGCAGTGAGAATATAAGGGATAATTAGCAGTGGGACTAGGGTATAGATAATTCTTACTTTAAGTTCTAAGAATAATAGTGGTTGTGCCATTGTCTAACTATTAACCTATACACATGTTGTGGTGAAGGAAAGTAAAGAGGACTAGAAGAAGGAGGGGTCTATTTAATGAGTTTTGGTTGGATAAAGAGGGAGGGGGTGTGGTTCTTGCCTTATAAATTTAGCATACCCAGGGGTGGGTGGAATTTGGGGGCAGGGAGACAAGCGGAGCAGGGCTAAAACCAGAGCACGAGTATCACCAGGTCTGTGATAGCTAGATGAGTAGAAAAGATAAAGTACTGAAGTAAGGATAAAGTTCTTTTGTCCACTTTTCTATATGTTTGTCCTGTACTTTGGCTAGACCTTCTATTTTCTGTTATTTTTATAACAGGTTGGCAGCCCTGTAAAGGAGATGCCTAGCATTTCTTGGCTAGGTTTGACCCTTTTAGGGGCCTTTTCACAGGGGAACTGTTTGGTGCTTTAGACCCAGAGTGGTTTGGCAGAACAGCAACTTAATTAATAATGCTGGACTTATTAACCTTGTGCGGTCTTTTTCAGGAGGCTGCAGAAATAGTAGTAGCTAATTTCTCTGCTGGGAGTTATCCATCTATCTGCCTGTGCCATTCAGGATGTGGGCGGCTAGAGGGGAGTAGTTCCTAAATAATGGACACAAGTGTTAGTGCATGTGCTAACCAGGAAATACTTTCGCTTACAGAATGCAAAGATTTAAATATGCTTAGTTGTATCATCATCCACAGAGCATTATAAATAACAAAAAACTGGCACATTTGTTTCAAAAGTCCTTGAGTTACATACATCATCTAAATCACAGGTCATTCAGCAACAATCAAGCAATAGAGTTACTACATGATCTGCTATACTCTGATAATCAGCAGATGATAACAAAAGGGAGGCAAACAGCAAACTAAATGTATCTTGGGAAGGAAAACAATGAGATACATTTATACCACGTCATTGTTAAATATAACACCATGCAGCCTTACGGGCTAAATAAATAATGTCATTGGCAGAGCTTTATTTAACTTTCATTTTTGCTTTAAGAAATATACATTCTGCTTTAAATGATTTAATTGATTGATTAATTGAAGTAGATTATTGTATAAATAGGCATGCTGTGAGTTTGTATTTTACTCTGTAAAGGCTGTTACAGCGAGGTACTAGGAGATTTTATGGTGAAATGTTCATTGTTCATTTTGCTGTAGAATTCGCTGTGGAATTAAATAGATTTTTATTCAAGAAGAAGGCGTTACTGGTTCTTCAGACATGGTATATATTTATTTTTCATCAGTGTGATTCAACTATAAGTATGACCAATGACTCTTTTTCTTCTTTACCCCGTATTTTTGTTGAAGCGGGGTTGGAATTCACTAACAGAAATGAGCCTGTTAATTTACATGTTGATCCTAAAACTGCACCGAATGGTGGTGATGAGACAATGAATCAACAAAGTAGTGGATTTGCTGAACAACAATCTAATAAACAAATGGTTTTAAAAATGGGAGGAATCCAGGTTCTGCACTACTATTAATCCTTTTGCAGCAAAAGGCAAAAAACCCAGAACTGTCTACTTTCCCTGCAGCACAAGAACTTTGTTCCTAATTGGAAAAACTGCTGTTTAAGGAAACAGCTACTTTTTATAATTTAAACAGCTTACAAAGATACCATGAATTACAGATTACACCAAGGGGGCTTAGAGCTATCAAAATCCCTCTGCTCCATTTGAACTATCAGAGGAACAAGAACAGAGGTTCAATGATAGATGGATTGCTGCAGCGCATCAATGCAGTATGGAATGGGTTTCCATACTGATAGATAGAGACAATTATAAAAGAAATAAGATACTGGAAGAAGCTAAAAAAATGTGTGAGGAGGTGATTAAACCAACATCTATTTCGGTATTAGAAACTTTTTTGTCAAGTATTAATGACTGCCTCACTACCTATGAGAAGGAATTAATACAGAGAAAGAAAAATAAACTTCAAAGAGATCTGAGGGACTATGAAAAGAAGGTGTTTATATTGTTATCTAATCAACAGTCCAAACGGTGCAGAGTTAGTTTCCAAAACCAGGAAACTTATGGTCAGCAAAATAGTCGTAATGTGTATTCAGCAGAAAGTGGGGCATCTTCCATGGAAGAAGAGGAATGTATAGATCGGGAATATCCTTCACTACCTAGACCTGGTAACACTGAATCTTTTCAACAAAATTTTCGTGGACCAGGAGCTACAGGTTATGGTACGAGAAAACGAATGTGGCAGGGACATGGAAACTACAGGGACCAGGGCCAAGGCCCATATAAACAAAGCAGATGGACAAATTAATCAGGTGCAACAAGATGTAGTGAATTTGCAGGTAAAACGTGATACATTAAGCTCTTATGTAGTCAGTTTATCAAATTATGTGTTTGATACTGATGAAATATCAGTTTTACAAAAGGGGCTAAAATTTATCCCTACTGTTTTTCCAAGAATGCATGAAGTTAAAGTAGAAATATTTAAACTAATTCGGAAAATGCATTTGAGGGAATATTTTTATAATAGTGTACCATATAATGTGAATATAACAAATGAAGAAACAGATTCATCCAGTGACAGTAGTTTCTATTCTTGTGATTCAGATGTTGAAAATAATGCATATATTCTGTTTGATACAAATAAAATAACAGTCAAAAGTACTTTTATGCCACCCTTTAAAAATGTTAATATACAAAGGTTTAACAATGCAATTAATTTAGTAATAGAAAAAGAATTGAATGAATTTAACAATATGAATAAGAACTATAATTTATCAAAGGATGAATGGTATAAATTGAAACAACTTAGTAAGAATGATAATATTGTATTTAAGCCCTCAGACAAAGGGGGTAAATTAGTTGTTATGAATTCTGTAATGTATTATGAAATGTGCATGCAACATTTAAATAATGAACAGATTTATAAAAAAGTAGATGTTGCAGTTTTAAATCAGGCTCAAAAAGAATTTCAGGCTTTATTGGATAAAGGAGTGAGGCTACGTTATTTTTTAGCCTCGGAAGTAACAAAAAAATTCATAAATAAAGAGAGCAATGTAGCTAGATTTTTTTGTGTACCTAAAATTCATAAGGATCTACAACACCCCCTGGGTCGTCCTATAGTTTCGGCTAGTGGATACTTTACACATAATTTAGGATGTTTTTTACATGAAATATTGTTGAAAGAAGTACTAAAGCTTCCATCTTATATAAAAGATTCTTTTGATTTTTTGGATAGAGTGAGAGAATTAAAATGGAAGGAAAACATGTATTTTGTTGTTGTATATGTTACTAGTCTATATACTAATATACAACATATATATGGACTAGAAGCTATGCAGTTTTTCCTGGGAGATAATCCCAGAACACAATATATCAAAGAGTTAGTATATTTCTGTCTGAATAACAACATATTTGAATTTGAAGGAAGTCTCTATAAACAGAAGCAGGGTACAGCCATGGGGGCAGCCTTTGCCCCCATGTATGCAAATATGTTTACGGGATATATGGCAAGTACCCATATATACAGAAATATATTTTTTCAGAGATATGTTAAACATTATTTTAGATTTATAGACAATCTTATATTTATATGTTATGAAGGTAGGGAAGAGGTATCTGAGTTTTTGAATTTTTTGAATCAAAATAGATTTGGAATTAAGTATGATCAAGCACAAGTTGGATTGAAAGTTAATTTTTTAGACATTACTGTGGAAGGAGTGAATAATGAAAAAATTAAAACTAAAATACATAGAAAATTTAATCAACAGAATTTAATGTTACAGGCTACTAGTTGTCATCCACCACATACCTTAGCTTCAATTCCATATGGAGAATTGTTAAGAATCAAGAGACTATGCAGCGATGTTAATGATTCAAAAATAGAAGCAGCGAAAGCTATGAAAATGTTTCTGGATTGGGGAGATGAAGAACAAACAATAATGGAAAGGTATATTAAGATCTATGAAAAGCATAACACTAGAAAAAATAAGGGTCACATGGGTAATGTTGGAAATAGAAATACAACTGCAGAAAATAATATTATATCTTGTTACTAAATATACAGGTTTTCAGATAGATTTAATAACTTATTGAAAGAATACTGGAAATTAATAAGGAGACAAGTTTCCTGTTTGTCACAAGTAGAACTTAGGACATCTTATCAGAGAGGACGTAATTTACAAGATTTTTTGGTTCATAGTAAATATATCAGACCAAAAGAGTCAATGAACAGAAATATAAAGAAATTGGGGACAAGCCCTTGTGGTAAATGTTCTATTTGTCAATATATAGTGCCCACATTTGATAAAATTAATGGAAAAAATTTTGAAACACAGGATTGTTTTTCCTGTACGACAAAGGGAATAATCTATGCAATCAAGTGTTCTTGTAATTATTTTTATATAGGTGAAAGTAGAAGAAGTCTGAGTGAAAGGACAAAAGAACGTTAGGGATATAAAAAATAATAAAATAATAGTAGCACATCATTTCAACACAGTACATAAGGGCAATATTGAAAGTTTAGAAGTAACAGTTTTGGAACATATTTTTTTATATTTTCTTGGTGATGATTTATTGAAATATTTATTAAGAAAAAAGGAATCAATTTTCATTGTTAAAAATAACACCATGCGGCCTTATGGGCTTAATAAAGCATGTCATTGGCAGAGCTTTATTTAACTTCCATTTTAGCTTTAAGAAATGTACATTCTGCTTTAAATAATTTAATTGATTGATTAATTGAAGTTGATTATTGTATAAATAGGCATGCTATGAGCTTGTATTTTACTCTGTAAAGGCTGTTATGGCCGAGGCGCTAGGAGATTTTATGGTGAAACGTTCATTGTTCATTTTGCTGTGGAATTCACTGTGGAATTAAATAGATTTTTATTCAAGAAGAAGGCATTACTGGTTCTTCAGACGTGGTATATATTTATTCTTTATCAGTGGGGTTCAACAATGAGATACATTTCCCATCTGCCCGTTTGGGTTACAATGATCTGATTTTCATGAATTTTTGACCTAGTCCTGGTGTTTTAGATTGTATAGTCAGTATGCTTTTGCTGAAGCACTGTGTCATATTTAACACATAACTACTGCTGGCTTCCATTAGATTCATTAAAGGTCCTTTTTATGGTTTTCCTTTCCATGTTGGTCTGAATGAGCAAATCTGTATTTTTCTTCTGAGAGTCCATGTGCCTATTTACAAACCACAGCTCATTAACTAATGTAACTCACTTCCACAGCCTACTAGCCCTGAACCCCTTGTTTCTTCTCAGTTTGCACACCAAGATTAAATGGCCAAAATTATTCGCTGCACATCCACCCTAAATAGCCAAGGCAAGTATGTGAAGCACAGTTCAGAAACCATGATATTAGAAAACAGAGACACAGTTGAAGAGAAGCCACTGAAACTCACTGATACTGTATCAGATGATCATTCTAGAATAAAGGAAATTACTAACGATCATTCCATGAATTAGTAACACATGCTGATTCTCAGCACAGTCAAAGTGTGCCCTTCAAAAGAAGCAGAAAGCCTCAAGCATCATTTCTGCATTTGTGCCATAACTGTGCATGGCAGTCTATCCCAAATGAGGGGCAGTGACTATGGGGTATGACCAGTGTGCCAGAAATGAATGACGAGCTTGTCTAAACACTATGAAAATGGGATTTAGTATCTTCGCTGGCTGCTTTCATAGCACACCTGGATGTCAGTGCTTTCCCGTTAAGGATGAAAAGTTACTTCCTCTAGAGCTGATCTATGCATAATGTATACTTTTTAGAGTTAAGGCTTATAGAAAAGAAAGAAAGATTTCACCTATTTCCTAAGTGGAACCATTGCACTCCCTTTTCCTCATCCTTGCCATAGCACAAAGTAAAAGTATGAAGAACAAAAAGTATGAATGCTCCGTGCTCAATGTAAACCACAGCGCATTTATTTAGAACAAGTAATACGTGCTTTCATCTGTAATTGTTAGACTTCAAATCTGAAGTCTAACAGTTACAGATGAAAGTCCTTATGTACTTGTTCTAAATAAATGTAGTGTGGTTTGCAGCGACCACGGAGCATTTGTGGTTTTTGTTCTTT
The DNA here is from genome assembly GCF_019279795.1 of Protopterus annectens. NCBI lineage: Eukaryota > Metazoa > Chordata > Ceratodontiformes > Protopteridae > Protopterus > Protopterus annectens. Next base: position 367,468,092 of record NC_056747.1, on the reverse strand, counting down.
TTCCTGGTTCGTGTTTCTCTGGAGTACAAAGTAAAAGTATGGAAGACATTAAAGAGTTTACTGTTTTAGTACAGATTACTGCTATTTTTATTTACTATCTCATCAACCGATTCTGTGAAGAAGGGAACCGATGAATGCAACTGAGGAGCCCAGTGAATAATAGTGAATATGCTGTAGAGAGTGTTGCAATACCCCAATGCTGGAGTGAGCCGTTGGTGCTAGGACAACAAGAACAGATATCTTGTATTTCAAAAGAATGAACTTTAGTCTGTTGTAAAAAAAGTTAGACAGCAATAAAGAAGGATGAGGTGATAGCTGATGGCTTATCTGGCAAGGTTAAGGTAGCAGTACAGAAGGAATTCAAAGACTGTATTAGAAGATGGATGAAAGATGGTAGGAAAATCAGAAGACTTGGTTGAAGAAGAAGGGTTTATTAGAAGGTAAAGGCCAGGATATTGTGGGACAAACAGTGGGAAGGGGTTAAGAGGAAGCCAGGAAGTAGGAAGGACTGCTGTGCTTAAGTTCTTGAGGTCACAAGGAGATGACTTGACTAAATGATAAACAACAGCAAGAGCAATGACAGGGAAGTAGGCAGGTAGGTCTGTAGAGAAGACCAAAACTGATTTTATTAGAGTTGCTTGGACATAGATTAGTTTCAAATATTCTTAATCTAGATTGATAAGCGGCTGATAGTACAGCATGCCATGTCCAAGCAACAGTCTTTAAGCAAACTAAATCCTAGTGACTGGAGTTTGATTTTCAAATCTGCCTGCATAGTATGTAACCATGTTCAAGTAAGTCACTTAACCCAATCAGACCAGTCCAGTCTATGACTCCTGAGAAGAAGCACTTATGTTTAACAGGGCTTAACTGGTAATACATAAATTAATAAAACAGATACATAAAGGTGCACAAAAGCAACAGACTTAGAAAACAGTGCTTTCAACCTCTTTGTTCAAAAAGTCAGGGATAAAGGCCTGAAATTATGGTCAGTTTTTAAATATTACTCTAATTCACTTAAAAGTTAATAGAGCAACATGTTTTGTATCAGCATGCGTTTTCTGAACAATAAGGAGTGTGACACACTAGTCCCTGGCATTATCAACTGACTATAATCCTTAGTGATGCATCAGAAAATCAAAGACTTTTGCAAGGACAGGGCAAAAATATGAGGCAAAATCAGGGAGAGTTGAGAAGTATGTTGGGAAAAGGGAGAGAAAATGTGTAGAAAATCCAGAGAGCAGAAGACTTCATCAGGAATATCAGCTGGTGTTAGATTGCCTCCATTTTCAGTCACGCCAAGCAGACATGATGGCTCTGGGAAAGGCCATAAGGATAGAGGCTATGTGGCAAAGAAATGAACCACAAGTGATAAATGTGAATTCTTCCTTTGTACAGGATAGTGATAAGGCAAACCTAGAATACTGCATACATTGTTGGGGACCTTATACCATATATTATATCAGACTGCTACAGGCTCTGCAGTGGAGGCCATAAAGATGGTGACTGAAAGGGGGATGGATTGCTTTCAAATAAAGGCCGCAGGCACAGAGCATGTGGAATGTTGTTTAGCTTCTTCTTTCCTAATATTAAAAACATTTGGTTGAATCTGAAAGACTCAGCTGGTGACTCACTGGAATTAATATACCTTACTCAGAGGTTTGGCAGCCTCAGAGTTATGCCTGAATATGTGGAGCATCAACAAACCAAGGGACATTCAGACAGCGGAGGATGGAATGAAGCAGATGGACATAGGAACACAGAAGCAAATGGATGCACACTGTATCATCAATGGGCAAATAAGAAGGGATTAGCTTGTGCAGGAAGGACATTAAAGAAAAGGCATGGATATCTACTAGAAGAAAGAAAATGCAAACTGAACATAAAGAAATGCTTTTATACAGAGAGTCTGATAGAATCTGGAATGTCCTTTGGAGAGAAAGAGAATATCTGTCCCATTTTTCTGTAAAGTCAAAAAAAATTATAATGGTATCTAAGCTAGCTGATCTACTACAACAGTAAGTAAATTTGAATAAAAAAATAAACAAAAGTCAGTTCAGTATGAGGGTGACTAGCTTAATCAAATCATGGAATAAAAATATCTGCTTCAGAAAAACACATCCTTCTTCATGTAAGGCATCGGACACACTACAGTACAGTCACTACTATTTAAAAGCATAACAAGTGGCATCTTCCTCTTGTATCGCCAGTTAAACTGGAAATCCATTTTACTATGTAATTTATACATTTCTGCATTGCTTAAGAAAGGTTTTATACAGTGCAACAGCTTTATATAATCACAACCAAAATTATTCCTGTTTTCTTATTGCAGTATTTTAAATAAAATATAATTTTAAGGAAACTGACAGTAATGTAAAATGTTTTTCAAATACAGCAAGCTTTAAAAAAAAGATTCCTTTTGGAAGTGCTTAAGATGATTGAACAAATGCACTATTAAAATGTAAAACCAAATGGCAATTATTATTGGACTCCCACTTGGGTTTTGATTAATATGAAATCTTTTACTTAAATCTTTTCTTGAGAATTAGAGGAATTCATACAATACATTGTACAATGCAGTGTCATTTTAATTAATGACACAGACTGATGACGTCACCACTTGTAATTTAAATATTGGGTGTTTTGCAGTGTGTTTGATATTTTTCCTAAAGAATTGTAAATTACCAAGTAAAAGTTCATAATTTTATCTGCCAGTGTGATTAAACTAGACATTCCAAGTATCGATTGGTAGTTTTTAATTTAAACTTATTTTATATGTTTGTGTGTTTCTTTTTGTATGTCCAGTAAGCTGAACCGAGGAAATGCTACTGATTTTGAAGCATGACCTGAAAAGCTAATTAAGGATGCTTTTCAACTTGCCAAACAAAAATCAGAGATAGGAATTAAAGAAGACTTGAGTATGGGAAATAGTGACAGGGAATGAGAGGCGGTAAGGTAATACGGCATGAATGGCAATCAGAAAGGGGAGTATGGTAACGACACAGATTATTATAAAACTTAGCATGTGAGGGGATATGCAATAAATTGGGAAGATAAATTAAGGCATTGTTGCTACAAGGAGAAAACAGCGAATAAACTAGTGATCCATGTGTTGGTGAGGCCATCAAATGGATTCAGAAAAATTAGAAACAGATGAAAAGGAGGAAAACGAAGAGGGAAGATTTACATGAGATCACTAGATTTTTTCCATCATCTTCCTCATATATTGGTATAATATACTGTACACAACCAGCAGGTAATCTGCTTTCATGGAAAGCATAAGTGGTTAGAAATTAGTAGATTAGGGTACATGGAGCAGAGACAAGGAAACAGGTTAGCAGATAATGCCAAAAAATTACATGGCACAGAGACCACTTAAGTTATCATGTATCACATTCAAGGAGCCAGTCAAAATGTTTGGATGTTCCTTAGCAAGACTATATAATCCTTATTTACTATCCACTATGTTTCCAGAGCACTGGGGTTACTACCAGAGTAGAGCTGGACAAAGTGTTGAGTATAGGAAGAAATCATGTGGTTTTTCCACAAATTATTCTTACTTCCATCTTTAGGAAGGTAATAGAAAGAATTTTCTGGGACAGCATGGTCAGTTTGCTAGATATTAATGAACTAGTCAACAGGCATGACTACCCCTATCAAAGATCTGACTTGCCATTGTAATATAACAGTTATACATCTAGACCACAGCTGAAACAGACATAGGGAACCTAGTGGGTGCTATGTATTTGGATTTTAGCAATCCCTTAACATGACCCCACTGAAGGAACTGGTGATGAATATAAAGGGCATGGGGAGGGATCCAGAGTAGCAGAGTGGGTGGGGAAACTGGTTAAAAGACAGGACACAGATGACAATAACAAAAATGTAATCTTTAGGGAGAAGTCAGTCTTCTTACTATTACGGAATTCCTGTTTGGAATGGTATCTGTCAGAGGGATTGCAGACGAAAATGCTGCAATGACTTAGAATAGAAGTGCCATTTGTTTGAATGATGTGAATGTTCTGGATGTGATGTATGCCATACTGGTTAGGTGATTTGATCACAGGCATTAAAGCTGTTATCTGACCACAGGGCCCAGGTCCATGTAAAAATGGGGTTGATGATGATGATGATGGTGACATACTTCTCAAAGCTGATGTGGCTGAGTGCAACAAACCGAATGAACATCCATCCGGAGAGATGCAGGGGCTTGCTTCTTGTGTCCCATCTCACCTCTTGGGGTCATTTACCTTCAGTAGGTAATGAAACAAGCCTTTGACAGGATGCTTAACATTAGAACTGTAACAACACATCATTTTGTCTTCCTGTATAGTATCATCTGAGTTTGTTATGTAAATAAAGGGGGTATTGAAATACAGGAGCTTTGCAAAGTTCCAAAAATTCTTTTGAGCTTTTGTCATTTTGGTCATAGTAGACTGTAGCGTTTTAAAGCACCACTTAAAATAGTTTCTGCTATAACTCAATAAAATAAAAACAAGATGAATCTGTTAATGGAAAAGCATGCTTATTTTTAAAGGAACTCAAATATTTTCAGAATCCTACTTAAAACAATACCCTTGTGCAGATAACAGTAATAAAGCTATGCTATCTAATTTATACAAAAGAATAAGAAACCAAGATTCATATTCAGTAGATAATTACTGGACACATTTAAAAACGAAAAGAAAAAGAATTGACTTAAAAAATTTACTTTTAAGATATAGTAAGTATACTACAACCATAACCCATAAGAAATAACTACAATAACAAAAAATAAAAAAAAGATATATGATAGAGATGTAATGAATTTTTATGCAGATTGGGAAAACATATTTGTATGTACAAAACTTGGAGCCTATTTGAAGAAAATACAAACATCTGGTCAATCATTATGAGTAGATAACTTTAAACTTTCAAAAAATATGACTTTACATAATATGCCAGTAAAGCCAGGTGCAAAGGCTACTAATTACTCATTTTTGAACAACTTTAGCCTTAGCAATAAAAAATATTAAGAAACCAGTTAAAAGTGACAGCACCTACATTTACAAAATTTCTATTACTCCTTCAGGAGGTCCATAATAAAGAAATTGGATTAATACCTTGGGAAAATAAATAAAAAAAAAAATCAATATTTTGGCAAAAAATAACTGCAATTTTTGTGAATAATTACAATGGCGCCACATCAAATGAAGGTATGATGGATTTCATGTTTTATAAACAATAAACATATTTATGGAGAACATGTACCTATTGTAAAAGTAATGTCTTTCGGCTTTTCCCGGTTAGGGGTTGCCTCAGCGGAATTCCGGTCCGCTCATGATTGGCAGTGGACTTTTACGGTGCTGAGTTGCCAGCCCAACGCCCAATCTTTAAAGAAGGCACATCTATTAACGTTTGCACCTACCTGCATGTCTTTATCGTCACTAGACCATGGGGAGAACATGCAGACTCCACATAGAAGGAGCTCCAGCCGAAAATCTATTGTAAATAGTTATTTTTAGTTCAGTAGTTAGCATGATAGGGCAGTGCAGTGGTGCAGCAGTTAGCTTGTTGTCTCACAGCAAAAGGTTCAATGGTTCAATTCTCAGCTGGGGTGCCTTCTGTGTGGAGTCTGCACATCCTCCCTGTGTTATTGTGTGTTTCCTATGGGTGCTCCAGTTTCCTCCCACATTCCATAGACATGCAGTAGATGGATTGGACAGTCTAAATTGGCTCTAGGGGTAAGTGTGTGCGTGCGTATGTGTGTAGTGCACCCACCAAAGAGGGTTGGGCCTTGGGCTAGCAACCTGAGCTCATAAAACCTGAAATAACAAGTGCTGAAATGTGACCATTGCCCAATGTACTACATGGTGACTAAACAGGAAAGAATGAGATTGCCAATAACAAGGGTTGCAGCAATGTAGTGGAGTATGCTAAAAAGGTATAATCAGTGCGTATATATACTTTCAAAGAAAGGTGGGAGTTGAGGGACATAACACAGATACATTGTATCATAACACAGATACTTTGTATCACTGGGGGAAGGAGGAGGAGGCCTGGAGTACAGGAGATAGAATGGAGTGAAGGAGTGAATAGGGTGTGGGTGATGGTTGAAATGAAGATGATTTAAAGGAACACTATGGGAAAATGAAGAAAAAACATGTATTTTTTATCTTCCCGTGATTTACTGCACCTACCAAAACTGCCTGTAGCAAAATAAGTACTCTTTTGTAATTTTATTTATTTTTTTTAATCTTGTCTGGCCTCATGGGGGATGGCATCATGATTCTTTTGGAAAGCTAAATCTGTCCCATAATGCACAGATTGTGAAAATAAATAGCCTTACCATTTGTTGTCAGACTAGACTTCCATTCACTTAGAATGGAACACCTGAAAAAAACTGCCAGGTTTGAGAGTCTGCAGCTCATGTGTCATTGACTGGTCTGCACTGAGTTTTACAAATGTTGCTCCTACTGATGTACAACACATTCTCTGAAAGAAGCTTGCAAACGTATCAACAAATTACTGAGATAAAGAAGAGTTTTCACAAGGAGCAGATTTACAAGTTTCAATGCCTGGTCAAGTTACTCCTCCCATCTCCCCTCCTTCAGTGGGTTAGAGTCTCATCTTCTCAAAGCCTGATCTTAGGCCTTCCTCTTTTCCTCTTACCTGGAAGCTCCATCCTTAGCATATTTTTCCCAATATACCCATCATCCCTCCTCAGCATATGTCCAAACCAACGCAATCTCGTCTCTCTTGCTTTGTAAACTGTCCAACATGAGCTGACCCACTAATATACTGATTCCTAATCCTATCCATCCTAGTCACACCAAGTGCAAATCTTAACATCTTTAACTCTGCCACGTCCAGCTCTGACTCCTGCCTTTTTGTCAATGCCACTGTCTCCAACCCATATAACATAGCTGGTCTCACTACCCTCTTGTAGACCTTCCCTTTCACTCTTACTGGTACCCGTCTGTCACAAATCACTCCTGACACTCTTCTCCACCCATTCCACCCTGCCTGTACTCTCTTCTTCACCTCTCTTCCACATTCACCATTACTCTGAACTGTTGATCCCAAGTACTTAAACTCGTCCACCTTTACCAACTCTACTCCCTGCATCTTCACCATTCCTCTACCCTCCATCTCATTTAAACACATATATTCTGTCGTAGCCCTGCTGACCTTCATTCCTCTGCTCTCTAGAGCATATCTCCACCTCTCCAGAGTCTCCTCAACCTGATTCCTACTCTCACTACAGATCACAAAATCATCTGCAAACATCATAGTCCATGGGGCCTCCTGTCTGATCTCATCTGTCAACCTGTCCATCACCACTGCAAATAAGAAAGGACTCAGAGCTGATCCTTGATGTAATCCCACGGATCTGTCACTCCCACTGCAGTCCACACCACTGTCACACTACCCTCGTACATATCCTGTACCACTCTTACATACTTCTTTGCCAATCCCGACTTCCTCATACAATACCACAACTCTGCTCTAGGCACCCTGTCATTTGCTTTCTCCAAGTCTACAAAGACACAATGCAACTCCTTCTGACCTTCTCTGTATTTCTCCAATAACACTCTCAGAGCAAACATTGCATCTGTAGTGCTCTTTCCTGGCATGAAGCCATACTGCTTATCACTAATCATCACCTCCCTTCTTAACCTAGCTTCTACTACTCTTTCCCATAACTTCAAGCTGTGACTGATCAATTTTATCCCTCTGTAGTTACTGCAGCTCTGCACATCACCCTTATTCTTAAAGATAGTTACCAAAACACTTTTTCTCCACTCCTCAGGCATCCCCTGACTTTCCAAAATTTCATTAAACAATCTAGTTAAAAATTCCACTGCCATTTCTCCTAAGCACCTCCTTGCTTCCATTGGTATGTCATCTGGGCCAACAGCCTTTCCATTCTTCATCCTTATCATAGCTGTCCTTACTTCCTCCTTGCTAATCTGTTTCACTTCCTGATTCACTATCCCCACATCATCCAACCTTCTCTCTCTCTCATTCTCTTCATTCATCAGCCTCTCAAAATACTCTTTCCATCTACTCAACACACTCTCCTCTCTTGTGAGTACCTTTCCCTCACTATCCTTTATCACCCTTACTTGCTGCACATCTTTCCCAGCTCTGTCCTTCGGTACAGGTCCTTTTCTCCCTCTTTAGTGTCCAATCTCTCATACAACTCTCCATACGCCTTATCCTTGGCTTTCGCCACCTCTCTCTTTCACATGCGCCTCATCTCCTTATACTCATGTCTACTTTCTTCATCTGTTTGACAATCCCACTTTTTCTTCACCAGCCTCTTCCTCTGTATACTCTCCTGTACATCCTCATTCCACCATCAGGTCTCCTTGTCCTCCTTCCTCTGTCCAGATGTCACACCAAGCACCTTTCTAGCAGTCTCCCTTACTAGTTCTGCTGTAGTTACTCAGCTATTTGGTAACTCTTCACTGCCTCCCAGTTCCTGTCTTAACTCTTCCCTAAACTCCACTTCACAATCACCCTTTTTTAACTTCCACCATTTAATCCTTGGCACTGCTTTCACACTCCTCCTTCTTGATCACCAATGTCATCCTACAGACCGCCATTCTATGCTGTTTAACTGCACTTTCCCCTGGCACCACTTTACAGTCTCCAATCTCCTTCAGACTGGCCCTCCTACATAATATATAATCCACCTGTGTGCATCTTCCTCCACTCTTGTACGTCACCCTATGCTCCTCCCTCTTCTTAAAATATGTATTCACCACAGCCATGTCCATCCTTTCTGCAAAATCCACAATCATTTGACCTTCTGCATTCCTCTCCTTAACACCATATCTACCCATCACTTCCTCATCCCCTCTGTTCACTTCACCAACATGCCCATTAAAGTCTGCTCCAATCACTAGTCTCTCACCCTTGGGTAAACTCACCACCACTTCATCCAACTCACTCCAAAATTTCTCTTTCTCATCCATCGCACACCCAACTTGTGGAGCATATGCACTAACAACATTCATCATTACACCATCAATTTCAAGCTTCATAAACATCACTCTGTCAGACACTCTCTTCACGTCTAAAACACTCTTGGCATATTGTTCCTTTAGTATAACCCCTACCCCATTTCTCCTGCCATCCACACCATGATAGAACAATTTGAACCCATTTCCTAAACACCTGGCCTTACTTCGCTTCCATCTGGACTGTTGCACGCACAATATATCAACCTTCCTTCTCTCCATCATATCAGCTAGCTCTCTTCCTATACCAGTCATACTGCCAACATTCAATGTTCCTACCCTCACTGCTACACTTTTAACCTTCCTCCTCTCTTTTGCCTTTGGGCATGCCTTTGCCCTCCTCTTCTCCTTCGGCCAACAGTATCCCAATTTCCGCCAACACCCTGTTGGCTAACAGTACTGGTGGCGGTCGTTGTTAACCCGGGCCTCGACTGATCCGGTATGGAAATATGAAATTTCTGCGCCATAAATGTCGTGGCAGAATTTTTACGCCAGATGCCCTTCCTGATGCAACCCTCCCCATTTATCCGGGCTTGGGAATGGCACAAAGAAACGCACTGGCTTGTGCAGCATATAGAAATACAATGAAACATGAAATTGTATAGCAGAAAGGATAGTCTGGTTAACAAGCTATACTTGTTTTAGAAATACAGTGTACATAACTCTGAAAAGCACTGTGTACTCTGTAGATGCTCCTCAGAAATTAACAGAGATTTTAGAGTGAATTGAACAGATGTTATTGACTGTGGTCATGGTGAGCATTTGTAGATTTATAAACCCTCGTTCATATCTAAATTGGTTGCCTGGTGTTTGTGTTTGCGTGTGTGGTGCGTGTAATACTGCCATTTCTTACAGCTGTCAGTGGTACAGCAGACCTTGGCTGCAGGTTCAGTAGGTCAATGCTAGTTACAGAGCTCAAATGACTACATCTTCCCATCTTTGCTTAAAATTAAGGGTTTCTTGTACTCTTCTGTACCTCATTCATTACAGGAATATAAGGCTACCGTGACACTGGTTGCAGCTTGTCTCACCCCTACCTTAAAGTTTGTTGTCCAAGTGCGTACTCATTTCTAGGTATTCCTTGATGACTTTGTTATATAGTGCAGCACAATACAGCTATACAACAGATTAAGGGTGTCACTACTGTTTTGCACAGCTGTTTTTTTTTGTGGCTGTACAGTGCAAGAGTTGGACTATATGTACACTGAGTGAGTTCTACCTGACTGTGTGAATCACTCCTGCATCAAATTTATGATAATGTCATATCAAGTTGTGTCATTATGTCATGGTTATCAGCACTCTACAGCAGCTTAAGGTAGTGCACTGTAAAAAAATGTAATGCATCTAGGTTTGATTCCCACAGCTTCAGCTTACATCCCGTGATACTGAACAAGTTACTTAACAAGACTAGTGATTCCTGGTCAGTTATGAATATGGACAACTGTTATCTGCTCACTCTTAGGTGGTTAGCAAAGGCTTAATAAAAAAAAAAAAAAACCTCAAAGTGATGCACCTTTTTAGTTAAACAACTCTTCACATCTGTTTGTTAATGTGCATTATGGAAGAAGAAGTTTTACATTAATGCAGCTCACAGAAAATGGTGATAAATCTAAATAGTGAGTAGTTCAGATATGAACAGCACTTAAGGTGCCATCAGATTTTACATTCCCAGTGATATCAGCATGACATGGGCCTTTGCAATGTTGGTAGTAAGTTAATGGCATGTACAGTGATACCACATGCCATGGAGATGTACAGTGGTATCAATATGCCATGCGAATATGCAGTGGTGTCAGCAGGCAGTGGTATCAGCATGTTATGAGCTGATTTAACAATGTCTGCATGGCACTGCCATATAAAATTATATTAACATATTATGCTCTTCAGCACTGAAGGCAGGATGCAATGGACATAGTGATGTTAACAAGCCACAGCCATGTGTGGTGGTATCATTATCCAGTATGCGCATACTGTATCGTCAGCAACCTCTGGGCTTGCACTGTAAAGTCAGATATGAGCATTTATGTCAGCATGCCTTGAACATGTGAAATGCTACCATTTCATATGCATATGCACTGATATCAACCTCCTTTCAGTAGTAACCTTTTGCTATTCTGACAATTGTTAGTGTAAGCACTGGAAAAGACAGACTAAATGACTGAAAATGTGGATTTACATGTATTAAGTTTGAGAGCACTGTTTCTCTAAATATCTCTTTTTCTACAAGGTATACAATCTCAGAACTGGTATATATGAGTTTGGGGCAGTGGGCGATTGCCCCCTGCATAAAACAACTTTAAAGAAGAACAGTTATATTTGACATTCACCATTCTCCTGTATTATTTTGTTATTTGAGCTGATATATTCCTTCAATGTTTCATTTATTTTAATCACCTCTGAGTACAGTTGATTTTTTTTTTCCACTAGATTACTAGAAACTACCTCTTGAACTAGTGCTGAAGCTTCAACCAGTTTTTGCTGAACAGCTGCAGGATCCTTCCCAGCTAGTGTTTTCTTTTCACCTTTACTGGTTAATTTTAGTTCAGGTTCTCCAAATTTCTTCTTCACTGGAATCCAGGCACACCTCTCAATTGTCCAGATTTCTGCCTCATGTTTTAGTCTGCTCCTCATAAAATGTGTGGTTTTCTAGGAAATCACTGAAGATTGAAGTCACTAAATAATGGCAGGTGTTTGAGTTTCAGACTTCATATCCTTCAGAAAAATGTATGCTAAAACAAAATATTTTATTCTAGCAACTTTCTAAGCTTATAAGAGCAATATTTAAATGTTGTCCCTATTTTTGGGTGTTTTCCCCTCTTTATTTTTGGTTTGTCCAGATTTCTTGTGTTAAGAGGTTGATAGGTATGAATCCAGGCAGTGTACTTACTAGACAGTAACTGAAGCTTATCCAAAAATAACACTTTCAATGGCAGTCCTTTTTCTCAGTTTCTGTTTTCACACTATTAGAGGTGAAATTAAGCTGTTGATCAGTGTACAGCCATATTGGTAGCCCCTTCTCTTGTATTTTGGTAATTTTAAGTAATTCTGGGGTTCTCATTTACAAAAATCAGAATTTAAGTAATTCCGGGGTTCTCATTTACAAGAATCAGAATTACAGTAAACTCTCAGTTAACTGACACCCATGTGGATTGGTAGATGCTGGATAACTATAGTTTCTGGTTGCTTGAGAGTTACTATTAAAAACAGGCCTGACTAATATTGTACCCTATAGTATTTGTTTGGTTTGACTTGTTCGCAGATTGGGGAGAGAGGGAATGAATTCCTATCTTCTTTTTTAAAACTCTTAAAACTCTAAAAATTTAAGGTATGTTTCTGCCGTGGGGGGGGGGGGGGCAGAAAGTGTAACACATGAAAATTACTGTATTTCTTATATTTTTTTTTGCCAGTTGCTTGAGAGTGCCAGTTGCTTGAGTTCCAGTTAACTGAGAGTTTACTGTACAAGCATATCACTGACATGTGCAATAATGTCATCATGTCATACACATGTTGTGCAGCAATGCTAGCACATTATAAGCATGTGCAGTAATGTCAAAATGTCACAGACTTTTCCAATGGTAATATTATGTCACAGACGTGTTATAGCATGTCATGTGCGGTGATGTCTGCTTGCTAACAGTTTGTGCTGTGATGTTTACAGATCATGGGCATGTGCAATGATATCAGCATGTTATATGCATACATGATATTTACAGATACCCTTCTTAAGTCAAGCTATAAATAAAGAATACTATGCTTCATAGATACACATGGAGGTTAGCCTATATCAATCTTGGCCCTTCCTCAAGGAGTGATAATTCTTAGTATGGCACTCTGTCCTTCTCTGCTTGTCATGTCCTCTGATGACCTCAATCTGTTATCAAATCTAGGCTATGAATGTCGCAGGCAAATGCCTCGTTTCTGTGCCAGCAGGCAAGTGTTAGAACTAAGTATTAAACATCTTTCCAGTGCATTCCCACTAAGGATGATAATGATCGTATCCCTGTTTAGCTTGTTAATAGAAGAAGTTGTTTCCTCAAAATCAAAACAAAAAGGGATAGAAACTGATCTACATTATTTCCCTGAAATAGACAAGGACTCTCTTCAGCTGGAAATGTCTAATCAGGTATTTAGTTAAGAGTTGGCAAAGATAAAAGAAACCTTATCACACTTTTTATAATATAGCAGAAGATAGTGATTGTAAATGAGGAACAAAAACCTTGGCTGACATTAAAACACAATAAACACCATTGTTTGCTGGTATGTTATGTTCAGTTTAGTGGGTTAAATAATTCCTTTGGATGTTCTGCAGTGGTGGCAGGGCTCAATACATTAGAATGAGACAATGTACGTTTTTACCAAAGGATTTATGAAATGAATAATATGAATAATACTAAAGGTGTTGCACCTGAATGTGAGATGAACAAGCAGCAAATCTGAACTGTTGACCTTATGAACAGAAGAAAACTTGCTAAGTGTAACTTAAAATGGCTGCAACATATACATGATCTGCTTCTTAAAGAATAGGGGTGTTATTTATTTATTTGATAACTGGGTAAGTTGGACTAATAACTTAATTATAATTAATCATAACTTAATTGCCTTGTTTTGCTGTGTTGATTACAAGGTGATTATTTTATTTTTTGCACAGTGCATATATCAATTTGCTATATACTTTTGGTGAATAAACTGGATAAAATCAATAACTTATGTTACCATGGAAAGAGTCATCTTTTTGGTTTCCTTTCACTACCTCACATTTCCACAGTGAAAACAAGAAACATAACACATAACATTGTATTAGAAAAGAAAAGAAATAAAACTTGTGCTTATAAAGTATAAAACTATAAAATATTGCTGAAAACATAATCCTGACTGAAATATGCAAATGATTTAACAGGGATTTGTCACACTAAATGAAGACTGTGACATTTTGTTTAGAGGAAATAATTTATACAGGTATACAGGGAAGGTGAAGGAAAGAGAAAGGGGTGATTTCCAACAAGAGTGGCATATTATAAGGAGCAGGCTAAAAGGAAGTTTCCAGATTCAGCTATCATACCATACAGTAAAGAAAGTAAACTTTGTGCTGGATTAAAGACCATCCAACAACAAGAAACAGGAAATCAAAACTGGCAATATTGCTCGCAACAGCAAAAAGGTAGATGGTTATAAATGAAGACTCCACCTTACCCATAGGGGAGGAAAAAGTACCAAATCTTACCTAGAGTTGGAAGAAGGTAATCTTAAAAGTAAGTAAAATGGGTCATCTAACTATTTGAAAAGGGCTACATTATATATACTAATGACAAATGGGGAACATATTAAAGTTAAAGTGAGCAAGGGGTCCACAGAAAGAATATGTTGGGGGATGAAGAGAACCAAAAGGCAGCATATAGTTTTTGAGTTAAATTTTAGTTGTTAATGATGCCTTTCAACCATTTGTACTATTTATGCACGGTTAATAATGCAGCTTCAAAACAGTATATATTTTATAATTTATTTTAAACAGTGGGAGGTCCAGTGGTACCCAAGTTGCATTGCTGTCTCACAGCAGGAGACTACCTAGTTAGATTCTTGGATGGCGTGCTTTCTCTGCAATGTCTGCATGTCCTCCTTATGTTTGTGTGGGTTTTCTTTGGATACCCTGGCTTTCTGTCATCTTTCAAAGACACACTATAGGTGGAATGGCAAATCTAAATTCTCACGAGGTGTATATGTGTGATGTATGTGGTATAGAAAAAAGGCCTGGCAATTTACATCCATTTCCTACTTGCCTAGTAAAGGATATGGTTGATAATGAATGTTCATTGGGTCCCTAAATGAGTCAGACATGGCTCATTCGAATGGATAGATTTAAGTAGTATAAATAAAAATATTTTCTGAAAAAAAAATCTGTCAGAGTTTGAAATGATTGGAATGATGCCACTCCCTGCCACTGATAGGGGTTATCTTACACCATGCAGTGGTCAGCTCAAAAAGTCATTGTGATACATTTCATTGGAGTCCATTTACTGTCATGCCACTGGACCATGAACTGTTTAAACCAACTTCGGGTCACACAACTTAGGGGATAGTGGAGGTAAAAGAACATTAATGTTGACTTGCAGCTGGGCTGCATTTTGCCATTATTTCTCATTAGGTTTCCACATTCATCACATGACGTGATTGTGACTGTTGTACAGACTGATATCACTGTAATTTACTCTTTCGGTCATAGATTTTAACAGCTATCCTGGGAATGATAGCTCTAAGTACACAAGCTAGAATTACTCTGCTAACAAAAACTGAATTTAAATACTTGTTGAAAATATCAAATATGTTAAATATGATATTATTATTTGATAATTATGCAAAATAGAATGGGTTCAAGTGCCTCTTTCCATGACTGAACCTGAGAACTCTGGTCTGGTAAACCAACTTACTCAGAGATGGAGAGCATGTAAGAAGAGATAAAAAGAATGAAACCTTGGTCTACAGGATGTCCCTTTTAACCACTTCCTATACTTAAACCTTTGTGCTATACAGGAATAAAATCTACTCAACGTTGTTATTTCCAGCTTAGCTTAACTTTAGGATCACAGATGTACAGCAGCTGTTGTATCCCACATATGTCTTCTGCCTCCTGGTAGCTCACATTCTTCCCCTCCAGTGTCCCTGGATCCACTAGGAAATAGACTATGTAATGTGTCATACTGAATTTCTGAGCTGGTCACTGCATTGTGTAAGATATCCCTCATCAATGGTAGAGAGAGCTATCATTCCATTTTAATCCCAGACATCTAGACTATACAAAAACTTCCCTTTAGCAAAAGATACTGGCAGCTTTCAGATACTATGCACTCTTTGGAACATCTCTGAGGTCCCAACACCCACAGGTAGAATCCGGTGTCAGCTCCACAACTATGATGGATTCTGCATGTTACTTTTATAGAATTTCTGAATCATAGACAGGAAACTCCTTCAGTTATATAAATGATGATGAAAATGTAAGTCTGCAAGAGGCTGCAGAATTAGAAAAGTGAGTGAATGTGTCATGGTATGATGGTCTGATATTGTAATAAGCTGAATTAATAGCAAATGGTACGTATTGCCACCCAGCGCAAATACCATAATGGTATGATGGTCTGATATTGTATTAAGCTGAATTAATAGCAAATGGTAAGTATTGCCACCCAGCGCAAAAAAAAAACCCCAAAACACTGGCACAGAGGCATCTGTCTTTCACGAGAAATGCGGGTTCTAGAACAGACCTGGTGCAACACATGGTCACCTGGAGGAAATAGGCTGAATTGTTCAGCAGTTCCTTCTCCTATCTCAGTGGGAGCACGAGGAATTCGGATGGACCTGCTCAACCTTGAATGGAAACCTGACACCTTGCAGATTTCAGCCAGTAAAAAAGGTGAGTGACAGGTACCCACAGGCTTCCTAATGATTCAACGAGTCACAGCTTATTGTGATCACATTATATCAGTCAGTCAGATTACAAATGCATTTTTGTTTCTACCTGGAAAATAATTCTGCCATGGGTGTTTCCCCACATCCCTTAATGGATATAAACCAATTCTAGGTCACACAACCAAGGGGAAAGTGGAGATAAAACAATGTTGAATTTGACCTGCAACTGCACTGTTTTGCCATGATTAGCATACCTGTCAACCTCTTAGATCAAGAAATCTGGACATAGCCATAAATAAAAGAGAGGCAAAGGCCCAAAAATAGGGACAATTTTAAATACTGCTCTTACAAACTTAGAAAGTTGATAAAAAACTGTTTTTGCATTAGCATGGATTGCCTAAAGGATATGAAGTTTGAAACTCAAATGTTTGTCATTATTTTTTGTACTTCACTCTTTAATGATTTATCACTAATTTGCCAGAAAAATGCAATTTTATGAAAAATGGATCAAAAATATGAGGCCAAAATATGGACATTCTGCAAAAATCTGTATAGTTGGGAGGTATGATTAGTCATTAAGTTTCTATATCCATCACATGATGAGATTGTGAGTGTTGAGCACACTGATATCTCTGCATGTCACTCTTTCTTTCATAGACTTTAACCAACAATTCTGGGAATGATAACTCTAAACACTTATCTGTCTCTGAGTTCTTAGCCCCAAGCCTTAGGATTAAGTACCTCAAGCCACTTCCCTCTAAGAAGTAAGAAGGCCCACCTAGCAAAGGAACAAATCGAGGCATACCTAGAAAACAGCTATGTAATGTGTCATACTGAATTTCTGAGTGTTTAGTGGAAGATGAGGGGAAGCTGTGGACAAATCAGAGCTTAGCAGTAGTTTTTAAGGACAGGGTGGGAAATTAGTGTTAATGAATTGTGTACTGTCAGTGGTTTAACACTGACAGGCAAACGAGTGAAGAACAGATGTCCTGACTAAATTTCATAAGTTCTGCTAATTTAACATTATGTAAAGGGATCTCTATCACAAAATCAAAATGGCTAAGCACTGAATGCCATTTCACTAACCACTAAACTTCGAAAGACAATTTACGCGAACGGCCAGATCACTGATTTTTTTCCTAGGGAAAAAATAATTGATTGGCCAACCAGACACAACACACCATGTCAAACATTGCAAAGTGGGGGGCTATGCCCCCCACCGTCCCAACTAAATATACCAACTCTGACATTGCACTACAGTGGCAAAAACGGCAAATCCACGGTGATGGCCAAGCGATTTTTTTCCTAGAAAAAAATCGGTGGTTTGGCTGTTCCTGTAACTTGTACTTTGATATTTAGTGGTCGATGAAATAGTGTTCGATGATTAGCCGTTTCGATTTCGTGATATAGACCCGTGTAAAGTAACCACTATGTGATATATAATAAAGTGTATTGAGGCAGTCTTCAACCTCATGCCTCTGACTTTTATAAATGATACCACCTTCAAAATGTCTATGTAAACAAAGTCAGAGAAGCCGTCAGTGATGTGTAGATGGGAAGTGTGTGCTATATGGTCATTACTTTTATACTGCAGGCACAGTCAGTCACATTATTAGGGAATCACCAAATTGTGGCAAATCATTACAGAACCTTTGTAGCTGTTTTGTTTGTATCATCCTTCCTGAGACATGGAAATATGTTGTATTTATTATACCATGTCTGCTGTTTGGGATAGAATAAAAGTGTAGAAAAGGTTCTTGGTCTGTTGGTCTCTGTGACTTGCTTCTGAATTAGTTAGATTCTTTTTATATTTCATTTTATGTACTGTACTATTTTGGGGGGAGTGATATAGTTAATTTATTTAGAAAGTGCTGTTGCTCTAGGTTGCTTGCACTGGACTCTCTGGAAAATGTTAAGCTCTTAACCCCCCCCCCACACACACACACACACACACACTTTATTACACTGCACAATATCACCAGATCTACAAGGTAATTAATAATCCCTGGTTGCAGTGATACCTCATCTCTTACCCCATGTCAGGAAATAAGCATGGACTGGCAACAGTAAGTCTTGCCTCCATATATTTTTTTAGCTTGACAGCTATCAGAATGCAATACGTATTACTCAGAATATGCAATACAATGGATAGCAGTCTTTACTGACAAACTGTTTTTTTCTTTTTTCCCTTAGAGTGTAGAGATGAGATCTGTGACATAGCTCTGCATATGTAATATGTAATATTCTAATTTAGAAGGACAGGCATGTTATTGAGCAACAAACCAGAAAACATGGGGGGTGGGGGGCAACAAACATCCACAGGATGGAGCCTGAACATTACCATTGGTATGATGGTCCACATAAAACATGTGGTTTAAGGTAAGGAGTGTCATTCCTGCCATATACAACAATATCTGACTTGTTTTTTTTTTTAATCATATTAAACATTCTGTTTCTCTTTGCTCAGTTAAACAATGCATTAATGTTAAATAACACCACATTCCTAAAAATATTGTCTGAAATACAATGAATACCATTTGAAATGTCAGGAACCACTTTAGCGATTCCTGAAATATGGAGACTGAATAGCTGAAAAAAAAAAGACTTTTTTAGAATAAGTCAGAGATGGACATTTTTTTAAATATTCCTTTTCCTTCAAGGTACATCAAACTTTGAGATGGCATATATAAACGTTCAGGGAGTATGGGGAGCTTGCTCCCTATATTGGGGGTGCAGGAGGATTGTCCCTACACAAATAAAAAAAAAATTAAAGGAGAATAGCGTTGTTCCAGATTTATTCTTTCCCTGCATTTCTGGCCTTTTTTCAGTGTGTCAGCATTTGGCATTATAAGTACTGACATTTCAATGTGGAGATGATGAATACAGTACAAAAGGGTAAAAAAGTAAAATACGGTGTCGCAAAGGTCGGTACAATTGTACCACCAAAAAAGTGGTATTTCTAACAAACTTTTTATCCTGTTCTGTGTTTTATGTAGAAAAAACTGAGAAAGCTCTCAAAGTAAGTGTTTATCATCATATTTATGCTATTAAAAAGCAAGATAAGAACAATGCCTTAGCTAGACATGCAAATACCCTGATTTTAATAAGTTTGCCTTCTTTGTATTGGAAAATGTTAAATGTAACCACAAAGGTGTAGACAGGACTAATTTGTTAATGAGGAGAAAGTTGCCTTGGTAAATGACTTTGAGTGCTAACAACCTCCAGGTATTAATAACACTATCTCTATAGCCTTTGTTGAAATATAAGCAAAGAGTGGTGCAATGGATACTGTTGTCACCTCATAGCAAGAAGTTCCTTGGTTTGATTCTCAGCTGGGGTGTTTTCTGTGCAGAGTCTACATATATTTCCTGTGTTTGAGTCATAGCTCTCAACCTCTTAGCACAAAAAAAATCTGGACAAAGACAAAATGGGGGGGACGAAGCCGTACAAATAGGGACAGATATTAAATTTAGCTATTATAAACTTAGAAAGTTGCTAGAATAAAAGGTCTTGGGTTACCATGTATTTTTCTGAAGGATGTGAAGTCTGAAACTCAAATGCATATAATTATTTAGTGAATTCAATCCTTGACTGATTTGCTACAAAAATTCAGAAAACCACAAATTTTATGACAAACAGACCCAAATTATGAGGCAAACATCTGGACATTCAGCGAAAATCTGGACAGTTGAGAGGTATGATAACACACCATATGATTGTTCACTATATAAGGAAGTATGCCTTGCTGCATTTATTCATTCTGAAGAAATCTGTATTCTGAACAGACAAAAGCTCTCATTGTTAAAGGTTACCGTGTTGGATGGAATTTGCCAGGTATTTTATTTGTTTAAGGTTGGGAAATATCTGGGGGTGGTGGTGCTGCGGTAGCGTTGTCGCCTCACAGTGAGACGTTGTCCTGTTTGATTCTCAGCTAGAGCGCCTTCTGTGTGGAAACATGCGTGAATGGGCGTACCTTCGTTGAAGGTTGTGCGTCAGGGCCGACAACATGGCACATAAAAATCTACTGCCAATCATTAGCGGACCGGAGTTCCGCTGTGGCGACCCCTAACCGGGAAAAGCCGAAAGACACAACAAAATTGAACTACATGCTGAGTTTTAATATAAAAAGTAATAATAAAAGTAATTTAGTAAACGTGGACAGCAACAACATTACAAACTAAAAATCATATGAACAATTACAGTAAAGCAATAAACAGTGCATAAGAATGGAAGATGCTGAATTTACTAACAGGGGGTGAAGTTTACCCATAGGTTCATAGATTCATAGGTAGGTACTAGGCTATTGGCCCTAGGGCCTATATAAGCCTAGCCAAATGGTACCCTGGCTTTTGCCACCCAAGAAAATTATTTTCCTGTGCCCCTGTCAAGCAGAGCCACAGAAGTGATCCCCAAGGTGAATTTCCTATCTCCTATCCAATCATCAAGAGTTTTCTTGAAGAGTGCTAATGAGGAGCTTTGTTTGATATAGATAGGTAGTTTGTTACAGAGTATGGGAAGTCTCTGGGACAGGAATCTATCCCTCCAGCATGTTCTGTTTATTGTGGTGACAAGGTTTAGGTCCCTATAGCGTGTAGCTCAGATGGATTGGGATTTCTTTAAGTGGAGCATGTCCAACAGCTCTGGGTTTGACATAGCTTTGTATGTTAGGCAGAGATCACCTCTGAGTAGGCGATATACGACAGAGTAAAGTTGGAGTTCTTTGAGACAGTCTGCGTAGGGCATCTGTTTGAGGCCAGTAATCCTCTTTGTGAGGTATTTCTGTGGCCTTTCCAGTTGTTGTAGATGTCTTGTGAGGTACATACCAAAAGGGGCATTGTACTCTATAATGGGTCTAATGAGTGATGAGTAGATAGGAACAATAACCTATTTTTTCCTGGATGAGAAACCTTTTGTGATGAGGTGTGCCACGTAGAAGGAATTCCTGACTACTGTGGCTATGTGATTATCAAAGGAGAGACTACTGTCCACCTGTGTCCCAAGGTCTCTTATCACACTTTTGGTGTTAAATAGACTACCGCCTATGTAGTAGTTCATGGGTACAGAGTTTTTACCAAAAGGGAAGACAATGCACTTTTTGGCATTGAGCTTGAGGCCGTGACTTTGACACCAGGCATCTGTCTCAGTGAGGCCCTTTTGTAGGATGTCTACATCATTAGGAGTTTTGATTATGGCTCCTAGTTTGCAGTCATCTGCGAACTTTGTTAGCCAAAGAACTTCTGTGTTAGCCTGTACTTCAGAGAAGTAGATACCAAACAGGACAGGACCTAGGACTGGATCCTGTGGTACTCCACTTGTCACTGGTCTGAAGTTGGATTTAGAGTCTGCTACTTTCACAGTGTGGGTTCTGTCAGTGAACCAGTTGGCAACACATCTTGTGACATAGGGATATATACCTAGTTTAGTGAGTTTATCTATAATTCCAGAGTGGGGGATGGTGTTGAAAGCCTTGGCGAGATCTAGATAGGCTGTGTGAACCACCTTACCCTCATCTACGGTTTTGGTGACCACTTCAAAGAAGTCTATCAGGTTTAGGAGACATGATCTGCCTTTTACAAACCTGAACTGGGTAGGGTCCAGAGTTTGGAGATTACCAATGTCATTGTTTATAAGTTCCATGATGATATGTTCCATAGCCTTGCAGACCAGGCTCATCAGGCTAATGGGGTGGTAGTTCCCGGGGTCTGTGGTGGCTCCCCCTTTGTGGAGTGGGATAACCGTTGCTGTGCACCATTCAGTGGGCACAAAGCCTGAGGTGAGGCTATGATTGAACATGGTACTTAGGTGGGGTGCCAGTTTGTTCTGTAGTTCATGTAGAATGCAGCCTGGGATGCTGTCAGGTCCCATGGATGCTGTGTTCTTGGCTTTGGAGAGTGTGGGTGAAGCTTCCGTAGGTAAATGTTAACAGGGTGGGGTAACTCCAGCTTCATCCATGTCAAGGAGTTAATTATTACTATTATACAATGAGACTATTTTTAAAAGTTTATTCAAATGCATTTTTAAAATGACTTTTATATGGGATAGTAAAACTGTACCTTTCTATCTCTTTGTATGTTTGACATGACTTTGTAAGTGGAGATGTTCACCCAGTACATTGATAAGCTGCAGTTTGTGCAACTGACATCATAGTATTAAATCTATCTTTTTCTTTAAACATTTCAAAAATGTTATATGTGCTACGGCATGGATTTTATATTTACACAGTATATGTTGCACCCTTTTGATACTAAAATGGAGGTGTGTTACTTTTTTAGAAGTGTGGAGCTTGTAGCTAACGAAGTAATGACAGCAATTCAAGCAAGTGACTTCATCCCGTTGATGACAAAGCTTTACAAATACTGAAAAATACTGTTTTCTGATGACTGGATGGTTGTTAAAGCCATTTGTAGATTGCCATTGTTTAATACTTGTACAATGACAAAAGCATTTTTCATCATTAAAAAGTTTTAACCTAACTAAAAAACAATGTAAAACACTTTTTCCAGGTTGTAGCTGTAGGTATACAGTGACTGGTAAACTAATTCATTTTACAGCAATCTTAGCACAAAAGTAAAGTTTTCTTCCATTAAAAAAATACCAATAATACATTTGAATACTAAATTAACATATATGCAGATAATGTAAGTATTAATTGTACCACTTCCTTCTTAACATTGTAGATTAAGTTAGATTAATAAAAGTACACTTACTTTGCCATGCTAATAGTGACTGGGCAGCCATGGTGTTGCTCTTGAGTGGAAAATAAGAAACAAAAGCAATGAAATTAAGTCTGATGCTTTTAGCATTCAGACTTTAGTGGCTTATGCACTTGTACATTTGCACAGCCTGTTATTATAAATCAAAGGATTTCAGGTTACAAGAAGACACAGTCTGTTGTATTTGGTGACACTTGCTTCAGACTATCTTTCTTTACCTGAGGGTAACATTTTACATACTTTTTGTTTCATGTTGAAGGAATAGATACTCCTAATTTAATTTTTGATTTTTGCACCCTTTTTGAGGGGCAAATTGATGCACAGGTTACCGTTGCTGCATGGCGTTTGGTGTCATCCAGGTGGAATCAGTATTGTTTCCTGCAGCTGCATGGATTTCCACTGGGGTCTCTGACATCATTCCAGATCCCAAAGGCAAGTTGATAGTTGAATTGGTGGTTCTTTAAAATGCTTGCAAGTGTATGTGTGGTGTGTATGAGCATGTATGGGAATCCTGTGTGTGGTGTGTATGAGCATATAAGGGAATCATGTGAGTGGTGTGTATGAGCATATATGGGAATCCTGTGTGTGGTGTGTATGAGCATATAAGGGAATCCTGTGAGTGGTGTGCATGAGCATATATGGGAATCCTGTGTGTGGTGTGTATGAGCATATATGGGAATCCTGTGATCCACTGGCATCCCATTCAGGATTGGTTGTGTACCTTGTATCCACTGCTTGCTGCAAATGGCTTTTGCTGCTCTGTAACCCCCCAAAAAAGAAACTCAGTAATGGAAAATCAATGAATGATATTATCAATTAAGTTCATCTGCTCAGTTGTGGACACAGCTGGCTTTAGGCACCAGAGAACTCTGTGGGAAACCCCAACCACAACAAGTTATCTTATTTTGATATTTTGCAACATGCTTGTCAAACCAACAAATGGTAGTATAGCAATATTGTATACTTCATAAACCAGGTAGGTAATAACAATTCTTTTTTATATCTTCTTTCAAATTCAAAGAGATGTCTACTTATATTAACAGTGTCGTTTTCAAATAAAAAAATCACAATTTCATTAGATGTTTTCCCACTGACACAGTGCCCTTGATTTAGTTAAATCCTGCTAGTGGACATTCTCTCCACTAAAACAAACATCATGGTCAGCTTTATGCACCTGCAATACCCATGGCTGCATGGTGTCCCCTTAATCTTCCATGACTATGTGGAGGCTTTACAAAAGTTGCTGCTGGTTGGGGAAAAGTGAGAAGAAAAAAATATTAATTTTCTTATTACACTCTTCATCCAAAACAGGGTTGTGATATGATCCTATTAGGATAAAGCCTAATCGGTAAATGAACATGACCAAGGTAAGCATTAGAGATCAGCAGCCCAGAGTGTGTGTTTACCATGGATTTTAAGAACAGCCAAAGCTTCTGTGTGGCCTGGTGGGTTAATGCAGTTGGCTTCCAATCTTCAGGGATATGTTTTCTCTTTCAGGGAATTTTATAAATGCTGGCAGCCTCTGTCCTCACCACACCCATTATAAAACCAGCCCTGCTCAGATGCGTGTCCGTAAGGTTGCTGAAATTGTGTTGGGGGCTGGCGATTGTGCGTCCATTACTTCTTTAATTCCCATTACAATCAAACCTTAGAGGTATGCACGGGAGGTCATTATATCTTCAGCTGAGGATGGGAACAGTGTAGTCATTGTTTATTTTATTTTTATCACAGACCTCAGAGGTGTACAAAGAAGGTTACTATAGCTTGTGTAGGTGCAGTGTACTGTCTATGAGCAACAAAGTGAAATTTATTACTGTAGTAATTTGTTTTTCACTTTTATCAGAATCCCACACCAGACACATATAATGACGGCTGCCTTTGGAGTTGGGATGGGGAATGAGGAGGTATGCTATATGTATAGTACAACAGTCACTTGAAATATTTGACTATTTTCAATTGAACCTCTACTTTCATCAAGTCTAACATCAGAGGGATGCATAAGCAATGACTGTCTTTTTTTAGGGGGGAGGGGGAGGGAGGCAGACAGTATTCACAGAAAGGATTTGTGTATTCTTACAATTGTATTGTTAGTTCATTGTGAGCTACTATTTTTTCAGCTTTGAACATTAAGACTTGGGCAAAACTTATATCTTATTTGAAAGAAAAAAAAATAACACAAATTCTTTTCTTAGTCATGATTTTTGTTCATGTCACCTTTGGATTAAAAGGTTGGGAAATGCTCTAAAATGCATCCCAGCATGTCTATAGCCCTATGGTTTCTGGAGGCCCTGGCTTAAGTTATTTCCTAAACAGTTAGGTTGATACAGGTGTCTTGAAAGGATGCAAGGAAAACTAAAGTTGAACAGCAACACTGAATATTTTTTCCTTAATCAAAGTTTCTGTTCAAGCCATGACTGAATGCAAAGTTTGTGTAAAAAGAAAAAAAAATACATTTTAGGGCATATAGAAAATAACGACTTCTTTAAAAAGCTTAAGAGTAAAGCACAATGTGAGAAAATGGAGAAAAATGTAATGCGTATAATGTGGAGAGTCCAAGAAGTGTGTCAGGGGGTACAGGGGGATCACTAGAGCCTGCAGGACATGTGCATATGGGGTGAAACAGTGCATGAGGCACCATTTCACTAAAGTACAGCCCTGTATGTAGAGTTGTTGTAAAGCACCATTTTTGCAACTAAATTCCAGTAACTGTAAACATCCCTCTGTGAGATGAGCCAATATAGCATTGTACACTGCCCTCTTGAAATGTAAGAACATTGCAGCTACTGTTCAGCCTGTGCATTATTACCTCTAAAACTCTTGCAGCATGAACTAAAAGGTTGCCTTAGAGGAGTGGCAGTAACATGGTGAATATTAAGCTGGAAACATCCATGAGGCCCCCAATTTGACATTTGCTGGGAGCCCCCAAAATGCTAACACCAGCTCTTTTTGTAGAACACAGAGAAAACTTTTGAGAAGTATGTATAGCTGCTTCATAATGTAGTAAAAAGCCAGAATTCTGCAGGCATGGCGACTGTCATGTTACACACGCATCTCAACCTCTTAGCACAAGAAATCTGGACAAAGCCATAAATAATGGAGGGATAAAGGCCCCAAAATAGGGTACATTTCTAAATACTGCTCTTACAAACTTAGAAAGTAGATAGAATAACAGGTTTTGTGTTAGCAAGACGTTTCTGATGGAAAAGTCTGAAACTGAAATGCCTGCCATTATATTCTGACTTCAAGCCTTAACGATTTGCCAGAGAACTAAATATTTTATAAGGGATAGACCAAAAGTATAAGGCAAAAATCTGGACATTCTGTAAAAATCTGGACAGTTGAGAGATATGCCTTACCAGGCTACTGTAAGGTAACACAAACTATATAGTCTATGACATAAGTGTTTTAATGAAGGGATCACTTTTACCTCTCTATTCCAAGAGAAAGTTGCTAACTATTTTGTTGTAATTTGAGACCCATGAATGGAGATATTTTTCTTTGCCCAAGTAGTTTGCAGAATAAGCTGTATATCTTGATATCGCATGCATTCAGATGACTACAGGTCTCTCTGACCTGTATGATAGCTGTAATGGCTTGGGGAAAAGAGACTTAGCTGCATGTTGAGCTTACTCATTTAAACTAGCACTTCCTACTCTGTTCCAGTGGAAATCACAAATATATTCCTGCAAACAAATCCAGTGCTGACTTCATTCCAGAAACATCTAATCCAAATAGATATAATTCTAAGGACTTAACCCATTATCATTAGAAAAGTACTTATCAAAACAAAAACAAAAACAAAAAAATCATCTTTGGGAACTGACAACATACCAGGCTGGTGCACAGAACTTGTGAAGCCTTTTCGTAAGGGTAATCCCACCATGGACCCAGAAAATGACAGACCCATCAGCCTGATGGGCCTCATCTGCAAAGCCATGGAATGGGTCATAACAAACCTGATAAACTATGATACAAAAAAATCTTTCAAGACTTGTTCCCCAGCAGTTTGGCCTTGTTAAGGGTAGAGCCTGTATAATGAACCTGGCATTTTTTGAGAGGGCAACATAAGATGTGGACAATGGCCATGTTGTATATACTGCATACCTCAACCTTGCCAAGACATTTGATACTATTTCACATGACAACATAACTGACAAGTTAAATGCATTTCAAATTGATCCCTATGTATTTAGATGGATATCTAACTGGTTGAGGGACACTGCAAATTATAGACACCAGTGGGGTTCTATGGGATTCCTTGCTAAGAACTTTGCTATTTGGCATATACTTCTCTGAACTCCAAATCAAAATTCAGGAACACAAGTTAACCAAGTTTTCTGTTGACTGTATGGGTGTTATACTTGAATCAACTTCTGATATGCAGAAGCTACAAAGTGAACTTACACATGTTAATAGCTGGTACACTGACAACAGACTAAAAGAAAATGCTAAAAAAACAATATTATTTTATTTGGAAAACACACCCTCCACCCAGCTTATAATATAGAAAATTCCTTATTCCAAAATGAAGATGGTGTGACAAACCTTGGAAAATGGGTAGATAACTCCCTCTCCTTTGACCATCATATTGCAACATGGTCAGGAAATCCTTCTTTCTGGCACAACTGATTATATTTGCTCTAAGTCCAAAGAAATCCTGATCCCTCTATATTCTTCACTGATCAGGCCTATCATAGACTACAGTGCCCCTTTTGGGATGTACCTTATACATATTCATTATATATAGAGAACCCAAAAATTCTTGAGGACAAAAAAAAAAAAAAAGATCTTGGGACTACAGGACCTGAGCTAACAAGAGAGGCTGGAGGCCTTGTTCCTGCATTTAGTGTTCTATAGACTCCTTGGAGGCAATCTGTGCCTTGTCTACCATGCCATTAGGGATCTGTTAGTCCAAGACATATTATTTCTCCACAAATTAAATAGTCCTGCAAACATTAAAACCAATGATCTGAACCTGCTTCAGCAAATAAACAAATCACAGTGGACAGACAGATTCATCTAACAGTGACTGGAACAAACTTCATCTCCAGATCAAGCAGTGTTATATACTACATTTTTTTATGAACTGAACAGTTATTCATAAATTTACCCCATGTATGTTTGGTCTATTGATCCTTGAAAAAAGAGAAGGTCTAACAGTGGATATTGGCAAGGCATAAATGAACACATATCCCAAGTTGCCTTGTACCTTCTATGATATGATTCTATGATTATTATTTACCTATTTCTAACAAATATGATGAAGTAATGCACCAAACCTAGGACTGTGCTATGAGCTTAGATCACAATACTGTCATGCTCCAAATTAAACCACTAAAGTACCTTAATAATCTAGAACTAAAGTTAAGGGCAAATAATTGGCTACAAATACTGTTCTGTTGAAGATAAGCATCCAGGAAAGAGTTTAAGGTAAATACTCCTATAGTTTATGTAACAACTATATTGTTAAACCTGTTATATTAATAACAAAATGTACTGGATAGGAACAAAAAAAACAAATCAATGCAGTAGATGTGCAGAATAAAATCATGAAAAGAAGGTAATATATCAAATGTATAAAAAATATATTAAGTAATGCTAATAAGTAAAGCAAAATTGACACAAGTGAAATAAACCATTTCCTAAAAAAGACACAAGCATAACTACACATTTATTAATAAAATTGTTGATATAAAGATGTATTACCACTGAAATAAAATGTAGGCATACATACCATTTTATAACTGTATTAAACAAAGCAACAATAAAATGCATGATGGTAACATTCTAACAAAAGAGGGATACATGTTTACAGAGGTAACAGCTATACTAGAAATGTTTACACAATAATTCAACTTACATTATGTGCAAGGTATTAGTACTGAGGTATGCTACATATAGGTTATATACGACACTAGTTGTTTTACTTTAGAATATCATGCAAGTATTGCCTTTTCTTGATGAATAAAACATAGCAATGTGTACTGTATGTCTTTAGACAGTAATACTATATTTTGAGCTTGTGGAGGTTTGTTCTGGGCACGTTGGGGGCTTTTTTTATTTGTAAGGAGTGATGTCATATGCCAGTGGCCAAGTACATCTGTACATTTTGATTCCCTGCTAATAGCAGTTAAGTAAGTTTTGTTTTTGGAAATTACATCTTAAGAGTCATGAAACTCCATTGTCTGTATGACACCTACTGATCCAGCCTCCCTCCATGTTTTACATTCCTTCTGCAGTTATGTCTCTGTCAAGTATTTGACTGAGTAGTTTTATTTAAAGAAAGTAAACTCTGCAGTACATTTTAATAGGATGCTGGGTCCCTGTAATTAAGATTGTAATTAATAAGGACAATGTCTCTGATATATTTAGTACAATTGGTTGCACAAGGACCGAGGAGCAAGACAACATACAATGGAGGGGGGGGGGGGTTCTAGGCAAAGTTAAAGGAAATATAATAAAACCACTACTGTTATAGTTCAAGAAATTTCTTTGAGGGGGAAGCATTCCTGATGTCTGGAAACAGAATTGTACCTCTCAACTGTCTAGATTTTTGCAGAATTTCCAGATTTTTGCCTTATACGTTTGGTGTATGTCTCATAAAATGTGTGCTTTTCTGGCAAATCACAGAAGACTGAAGTCACTAAATAATGATATACATTTGCATTTCAAGCTTCATTCATCTATCCATCCATCTTCAATCCCTTTTCTCATTTTTGCACATGGGGTCGGGGTGTCACTTCAACATTATACTAACACAAATCCTGTTATTCTTTTAACTTTCTAAGTTTATAAGAGCAATATTTAAAATATTCTTCTATTTTTGGGCTTTTGTCCCTCCATTTTGCAGGCTTTGTCATGATTTCTTTTGCTAAGAGGCTGAGAGGTATGAATAGAGTATAACAGTCCCTATCAAATAAGGGTGGCTCTAAACCACAGCCTGCAAATTAGTCTAATAGATGTGACATGCATTCTGTGTAAAGTGGTAGAGACTGATTATCTCTAACACAAACAAACTAAGGAGAATGGCACTGTCAGATGAAGGTCTTGTTTTCTAAACTTCTAAAAATAAGAAAGGCAAAGATGAAAGTACACAAATTGGAAAAGGATTTAATAGACATAAGAAGAGAAAGCTGACACATGATAGTAATACTGATAACTCGGAAAAAGCTTTAGTTTGAATTGCCATCCTTAAAATGAATAATCAGCAGAGCTGACCATGGGCCAGCTCAGGGGGAACTATACATAATTCTAGTGTACATTCTGGGCCATACCATGCAGCTACATATGCTAGCATGGTTGCCCAACCAATGAAAGAGAATATTCAACAACCAACGGAAGAAGTTGGACCACAAGGGAATTTTTTGAACCATTAGAGGAGAAAAACACGTAATTACAATGATCAATGGAATAAACATCATCCCACCCCCCAAAAACAGAGGCACAACAAATAAAACTGTTACTTTTACTGAACATGTGTAGGAGATACCTGTTCCACAGATTGATACTAACTCACAGAACATCATTTCATTTTTTATTGTATATATTTCAGGCATTCATGTTCAGGAACAGTTGCATGAATTGCTTCTGTTGGATTTAAAATTCATACCCTAAGTATTACCTCTAGCTTATTCTACTAATATTGAGTTATTTAGTTTATATAGGAAGTTAAATTTGTTATATTTTTGGCAAATTGTTAAAAATTATCATTATACAACCATTGAATAGTACTATTTCTGATGTGTCTGGTAATGATGACTTTTTTCTTTTTTAGAAGACAATAGCGTTTTTAATACTTATACAGCTTTAGATTTAAGTACTACACATTTTAAAATATAGTTATATCTTCTTTTAATAGTTTTTTTAAAATGATGCCTCTGTAGTTAATATGGAGGTAAATTTGATTTATCAAGATTTTTTTTAGTAAAAAAGATGTGCAATGTAAGTTAAGTAAATCTGACTGGCAGTTATTTGAATCCATTAGATATGATTTAAATATAATAATAAAATGTGCTGACAAAGGAAGGAATTTTGTTATAATGAATAAAACTCTGTATTTTAATATGTGAATGAAGCATCTTAATGACAGTAGTACCTATAAGGCTGTATCTACGGATGCTTATTGAGAATTTAGGGTCTATATTGGAAGCTTATGTTGTCGAATACGGCATGATCAGCACATATTAAGCAAATGTGCTACACATCAAATTTATTAACAAAAGTTGCTTTACTGCTTTTGTCCCTTAAAACTAGGGACTTCTTCACAACAAAGCAATAAAATCAAAGACCCTCCCTTCATACATAAATCAATTAATGTTCACCAATACATTTTCAATGAATATCTTTTAATAATTAATTAAAAGCTTATCTTAAAGAGACAGATATATAAATACATTAAAAATCTTCATTCACTTCTAAACCACAAACCAAATGGAAAGTTCATAACAATATTAACATAAACAACACAGGATAAGCTTAAATATATATATATATATTAAATAATTGTTGCAAAATTGATCTAATAACTATTTCTTTAAAAATGTAAAATATTTCTGTATATTATTCTTTAAAGTTTAGCTGCTCTTATTTTCAATACAGGAACAATAGATATGATTTCATTCAACCCGGGTTGGGGGTTTGAGGCATTCAATCAAAGATGCCAAAGCAACCCTAAATATTTTAACCTGTTTTCTTATGCCCTTCCCCTCTCATCCAGTAAAACAATCTCTAAAATACAAAACAAAAACTTAATAACTGAATGTTTGTAAAGTGCATTGTTTTCTTTCTGATTGTTGTTATCATAACAATGCACATAAATTCTCTTTAGGAGATGTCTCTCAGTTTTGCCCACATAATAAGAAGGGCAAGTGGAAATAAAAATCTAAATAAACCACACCTTTAGTGTGGAAATTAGCATGCTTTGATTTAACCTCCATCCCTATGTGGCTCCCTACCACATGCCTAGTACCTGTTAATATGTATTTGTGTTGGTTGCAAAAACCTCAGGGTTATGTTCCTTTTTTCTCCTCATTTATTGGGGAATTTTCTTTCATACTTTATTCTAATATTTTCTTAATATTCTTAGCTGTTTCATTTATTTATTTTTATTTTATTTTACATTTGTTAACCGGGTTAGTCTGGCTGAGCTTTTGGCTCATTTTCAGCAGAGACCCGGGGAGAAAAGCTCCTCAGGACTAGAAAACAGTTTATTAAATTTTAGTAACATAGTAGTAACAATCAGCTATAGGATCTTACAAGGAGAGACCTGGAGAGAAAAAAAGCTCCTCAGGCAATTCAATTATACAGAGTATTAACAATTGGCAGACAAGTATGTGAGTTGTTACAAACAAGGTTTTAAACAATTAGCAGAAAAAAATGTGACTAGTTATGATATTATTTAAGCTGCTTAGAGCAAAATGAGTTAATAGTTAGGCAGATGCTTATTTAAAGTGGGTAGGATCTGGTTGTATAGGAGTTTGGAAACAAGAAAGGAAAGTAAGAATGGCTAGTAGGAGATGTAGGGGAGGTAGAGTATAGGAGGCAGACTAGACAGGTAGGTTGTTTTGAGACTGTAAGAGTTAAGAGTGGTTGGAGATAGAGGAAGGGAACAGGTAGGAAGAGACAGGGGAATAGTGTTAGAGATACATTGAGAGTGAGGTGGTGAAATAGGTGAAAGAATGGTGGTTTCAGGGTGGTTGGTTACAGTGGCAAGACCACTTTGTTTTTAGGTATTTCCTTGTGGCTAATTTGAAACTTTTTCTATGCTGGAGGGATTTTATTTCCAAGAGGAGTTGGTTCCAGGATGTAGCTGGGTTATAGTTATAGAGAAGGCAGCCTATTTTGGTTTTGGTTTTGTAGATGTCTAATAATTCTTGATTTGAGCTGTGTAGTGTCCTAGCAGGGGAATATTTGGATATGATAGTGGAGAGGCTGGGGCAGAAGGCGGGTAGATAGAGGATAGAGTGGATGATTTGTAGTTGGAGCAGCTGAGGGAATTCTCGCCAGTCTAGTTGCTGTAGTGCTAAGCAGTGGTGTGACTTGTAGGTTTGGTTAGCTGCAAATCTGGCAATCTTATTATAGGTAGCTTCAAGCTTGGAAATAAGTGTAGAATTTAGGTTTGTGAATATGTGGCAGCTGTCCAGGAGTGTTGGGAGTAATAAAGCCTGGAAGAGAGTTATTCGGGCAGTGTTAGTTAAGTATTTCTTGCTACGGAAAAGGTGTCCAAGTTTCTGATGAGTTCTTTTTACCAAGTTAGTAATATGGAGATCAAACTTAAGCTGATCATCAATTGTAACACCTAACAATTTAGTGCTAGATTCAGCTGAGATGATAGTGTTGTTGCAGGATAAGATGGTAAATGTACTTTTGAGTGTGGTGATGTTTTTAGAGAGGAAGAGTAGGAGCATAGTTTTTTTTAGATTAAGTATTAGTTTGTTATCACTATGCCAAGTCTCAATGGTGTGGAAGGATGCCTGGGTAGTTGAGTGGAGGTCAGTTGGGTTGTCAGCAATGGTTATAACAGTTGAGTCATCAACATATTGCACAAGAGATGACTGGGGACAAGAGGAGTAGAGCAAGTTGGTGAAAATATTAAAGAGTAGTGGTCCAAGTATGGACCGTTTGGGGACTCCCATTTGTACAGTGAGAGGGGATGATAGTGCAGAGAGCCATTTAACTGATTGATGGTGGGTAGAGAGATAGCTGGAGAAGCAGGAGATAGTAGGGGGAGAGAAATGTAAGTTAGTGAGTTTATCTAGAAGGACTGGGTGAGAGACAGTGTCAAAGGGTTTAGAAAGGTCAAGGAATAGGTATGAGACAGGTTTATTGTTATCACGAGCTAGAGAGACTATGTTGATGAATACTATGAGTGCAGTAGTTGTACTATGCTTGGGACGGAAACCATGCTGTGTGGGTGTGAGAAGGTTTTCCTGGTGAAGGTAATGCATTACCTGCTTGTGAATGCATTTCTCTAGGATTTTTGAGAGTGGAGAGAATATGGCATTCGATCTGAAGTTGGATATGTCTGAGGAGTTGCCCTCTTTGTGAATGGGTAGAGTAAAGAACTTCTTTCATACAGTTGGGACACAGGATTCAATAACGGAGCAGTTGATTAAGATGGACACAGGATAGGAAAGAGGTTCAGAGGCAATCTGCAGGAAGTTAGAGGGTAGCTTGTAAACAGATGGGGTGCAAGGTTTAAGTTTAGAGAGTAATGACTTTACATAGTTAATACTGCTTTTAGAGAGAAGGAGTTAAAAGGGTTTGGAAGAGGCATAGAGTTTGTGGGGGGGAGAAAATTTATTATGGAGGTTAGTGAAGTTATAAAATGATTGTTAAATTTGTTGGCGATGTCTTCAGGTGTTGCATTGGGACATGGGTTAGGAGAGGAAGGGTTTCCTGGATGAAGAATCTGTTTCATAGAGCTCCAGAATTTCTTCGGGTCTGATTTAAGTGTAGAGGGAGGATGGGCATAGAAGTTTATTTTCTCATAATGGATGATTTTTTACTTTATTTCTGAGTTCTTTATATTTCTGAAGAAGAGAAGGGGTCTTAGTTTTAGTCCACATTTTCCAAATACTACCCCGGTCTTTCATGAGGGTTCTGGTAGCTTTAGTGAGCCAGGGAGCAGTATTAGATTTGATTCTAATTGTGCGAAGAGGAGCAAGGGAGTTAAGAATGTTTAGGAATGTAGTGTTGAAGGAGTGGACAGCTTCATCTAAAGGAAGAGTGGTGAGGTAAAACCAGTTAATTTTGGAGAGTTTGTGAATAAAGGGGTTAAGACAGAAATGAGAAAGTGAGCGGGTGGTAATAAATTTGTTAGGTTTGGTAAGGTGGTGAGTATGTCTGGTAACTGTTATAGGGCAGTGGTCGCTGAGGGCATTTGGAAGGGTTTGGGAGTTATGATAGTTTTGAGGGTGGGAGACCAATATCCAGTCAAGAAGAGAGATAGGTATGTGAGATTTATTAATGTAGGTTGGGGTTGTGATTAGCTGCTCAAACCCATGTAGGTTAATACAGGAAGTAGTGTTGGGAGCTTGTATTTTAAGCCAATGAATATTTACATCTCCCAGTATAATTATTTCATTGTGGATGGTATGTGAGACGTGAGATAGGATGTTCTCAAGTATGTTAATATTATCACCAGGGGGAATATAGATTGCTGCGACAGTTATGGTGTTGAAACTGTTAAATTTGAAGTTGGTTAGTAGGAGTTCAGCTGGTAAGAAGGAGTGTAAGTCTAGCGTGGGACTGATTTGGGAGAGACAATTGGAGCAGAGTATGGAGACTCCTCCTCCTTTTCTTTTAGGTCGATCTAATCTAAGGATATTATAGCCAGGAGGGATGATTTCACTGTACAGACAGTGTGGTTTTAACCATTTCAGTTAGGGTAACTATGTCAGGAGTATAGTTAGCCATCCAAGCATGGAATTCTTGAACTTTATTTACAAGGCTCCTGACATTGATAGAGCAGAATTGTACTTGTTTATTGTGGGTTGGAGGGGTTGGCAGGTTTAGATACAGGGGGGTTATTGTTCAGGGTAGTGTCTGTAGGGCCTGGGTTAGGATAATGTCACCAAATAGAAGTAGAGGTTTGTAATGGGGTTTTAATTTGACTAAGCAGACTTTGTTTTTTTTTCTGTTTTAAAGGGGAGGGAGGAGATATTTTTATTTTAGGAATGGGAGTGGTGGGGGGAAGGATGGAGGGACAAATTAGTAGATAGAGTTGTGGTGTAATACTTGTGTTAAGAGTGGTGTTTGAGGGATGGAAATAGGGAGTAGGTAATTGTGAGTGATAGGAGGTGAGGTGATAGAGTATAAGGAGTAGAGAAGGTAAGAGTATAGTTTGAGTTGTAAGAGACATGTCACTTAATGGGATGTAGAGCAAAGGATGAGAGGAAGGGGTGGGAGTAAGGTATAGTAGTCTTTGATAGTGGATAGTAGGTAAGTGTGGGGAGGAGCAAAGAAGGGAGGTTGTATGAGAACAGGAAGTAGAGGGGTGGGGGATAAGGAAGGAAGTGAGGGGGTGTGGTTGTATGGATAGGTATAAAGGTAATGATATGGGGGTTGAGTGGGAATGGGGGTGGAAGGAGAGCGAAGTGAGCAGAGCGAATGGAGCGGGGCTACACCTTCCAGATAGAAATTAGCTAAAAAAACCTATCAGCTAGTCCAGGGACACTTACTAGAGATGCTACACCTGGAGGGCTTTCAGTTGCAATTAGAGCTAATATGGCATCCAGGGTTTTTAAAACCTTTGGTGTGTTGTACCTGAGCAATCACTTGGGGGGGGGGAAGGGAGGGAAATCATCAATTGGAATTTAAGGTAGCAGGGGAGCATCCAAGGGACTCTGCTAAACCTAGCTAATTATCAAAGGACAGCCAAGGAAATAAGGTAAACATACAGGCACCCTTGTTCAAGGACTGGAAGATTTCTCCAAGAAAACAACTATGTGTAGGACTACACCACGGGTAGAAGTTGTATGCTGCTTACTAGTCTGCAATGGCAGACTTTATTCTCTTTTATATTTGTATTCCTCTTTGCTCGTTGTTTGCTGCACACAATGTAGCTAAAGGTAAAAGTAACTGGAGACTTTGCACCTCTATCAGTTTTCAACTATCACTTTAGTAACTGTATCATATGCCTTAAATATAGCCTAAATCTTTTTTATAATGTCTCAAATATTATTACTTCCTGTACTGTATTGTATTACCATTACTGCTTCAAAAGGTTTTTTGAATGTGATTCCTGGTCAAACCCTCACCAATACTGAGTGTCTTTTTCAGACCTTTACCAAACAATAGACCAAAACAGGTAGGTTTCCTAACTAGAATGCCTATACATATTAGCAACTAACTTCTTAGGGTATCCCTGAAAATAAACATTTAAACCAACTTTCCACTCTGTTTTCTAAACATGCCATCATGTGAAATCATTGTAGATAAATGTATAAATTGCCCTTTCACAATTTCTCTTTTAACAGTATAAGGATGAAAACTTTCAAAATGTAAATAACTGTTGCTAAATGTTGGCTTCCTACAAATATTAGAATGGAAACCTTCTTCTGTCTTCACAATTAATGTGTCCAAATAATTCATGTTATCAGAATTGTGTGCATAAGTGAATCTTAAAAAGAAATCAGTGGTGTTATTCAAAAGTTCTTCAATTTTATCTACAGATCCTGTCCAAAACATAGAAATATCACCAGAAACTTCAAGTATAGGGACCAATCAGAATGTAGTATGTATTTTTCTCCCTGGTGTATAAAACTAAAATTTGGGACACAAGTGACTCCCATGGCA
The DNA here is from genome assembly GCF_019279795.1 of Protopterus annectens. Classification (NCBI taxonomy): domain Eukaryota; kingdom Metazoa; phylum Chordata; order Ceratodontiformes; family Protopteridae; genus Protopterus; species Protopterus annectens. The sequence goes on along the minus strand of NC_056747.1, from coordinate 367,430,678 downwards.
ACTCCTTTCACCTATTTATATATTTCCACTTCAAAGTATATGAAATTATTTTCTAAAATAATGTCCATACTTTCACCAATCATGTTAATGTTGTTATTAGATAAAAAATTCTAAATCTAATAAAGCCTCTTGAAAAAAATCCATCCCTTCTATATGGGGAACACTAGTAAAAGATAAGCTATGTCTGTTGTTAGAAACTGTGTGTGAGCCACCTGCAGCTCATTGATTAATCTACTTAAAAAATTCCATGAATCCTTGAATAAATATTTAATGTTAGAAAAGACTGGTTTTAATATATCTATATACAGCTAAAGGATAGGTTTTTGAACCTTGTGCTGCTAAGATGTCCCTAAAGGGTGAATTTTCACAATTTTTATGTATCTTTGGTATTCCAAATATAGAAGGAATACATGGAGATGGATTATACAAAAGGTTTTATGTATCGCTATCAATAAGTTCTTGCAATAAACAATTTTCCAACCATAAATCTACTTTCCTAAAATGTATGCTAGCTTCATTACCTGAAACCTCTTGATGCGTTGTTTTGTTATGCAAAATTTGGATCATAGCTCCTAAATAACTGATAGCATCAAAAATCACTATACCCCCATTTGTCTGGCTTCATTATCCTTAGAGAATAATCTCCTTGTAATAACAAGTTCCTTTCTTCATTATTAAGGTTGAATGGACCCCTTGAAATGGTCCTTACCCATCACTTGTATATATCATTCATACACTCTGTCTTGAAAACTTGTATAACAGGATGCATTGGGGATATACGTGCTTTCCTTTTTAATTACCTGATTCCTATATACTGGTTCAATATTATTTGCACTATTGGTATTGTCATCATTGAAAGTACAAGCAAGATTGACCTTCTTTGCAAATAATTAATTCTATAATAGCATCAACTGTATTGAAGTAATTATTAGGAATAAATGTAAATCCTTTTTCAAAAAGCAAAAAAATAAACAAATAAACAGAAGTCCTTGTCACATGACTAAAATTGAAAATGTTAAACACATTTCTAGTATGTGTGTGTCCTTGCAATATATAATAATTTTCTGTTTTATATTTTGTGTATTCTTTATTTAGAAATGTGTCCTTTATCCTTTTCCTTTTTTGCCCTGTATGGTGTCTTGAATATTAACATTCTCTCCTACTTCACGTTGTTTGGCTAGCCTCTCTGACCTTCATGGGGGGGGGGATTCTAAAGGTTCTGGGTTGTAACTCATGGCTCCACCCTCATCTGTAGGTCCCTTGCTACCTGACAATGTATTGCTTATGCAAGCTCAAACCTCACTATTAATGGGTGTAGTGTGTCCAAAATTCTGATTGTGTCCCTTATTCACCTCAGAACAACATATTTTCCTGGGTAAAGGGTACACAGTCTTGTCAGTGTATAGTTTCCAGTCCCTGGATAATTTATGTAACTTCCTGTTTCTAAGTTTCTAACAGTGTTGACATATTTGTCTTTCCCTTTAAGGATCGAGTAATATAAAGTTTTATATGAATCAAAAATCAAACCCTCAGTTATTCTTTTATTTAAAGATTCAATTGCAGTAAACATTTCCTTAATTTTAATGTTATGGTAATTAATAATGACATTCAACAGTTCATAATTTTGTTTGTTAAATAACTTGATTAGTTCATTATAAAATTCTATATCAAAGTGAGCACTATTAGAGAATTAAAACAAACTCAAACCTTGTGGGATGATATGGTACTTAATTCATTCTTTAAAATATATATTTTCTAATTGCAAGACCCTAAGTTTGGTTAAACATTTTATAACCCAAACAATTGTTTTATGTGTGTGTCAACAATTTACAAATTCAAAGTCTCAAAAATTCAAGTTCTTGTTAAGCTAAGCAGGAAAATTAAAACCTCTATACTGGTTACTTTGATATCTGGTATCACCCCTGAAATCAGTGGTGTTATCATGAACAAGAGGATGCTGTTTGTTGTTACAAATATGCACTATGAGCCCTGATAGGTTAGGCTGCAAAAAGTGAACAGTACCTTCTTTTTCCTTGTTTTTCTGTGCTGTTTGCACACTCTTTGTCTGATGCACTCCCAAATCTAAACCTTCATAGTGTATGTTTCGAGGGGGAGCTTGTGTGCAGACTCTGTCAACCGTTGAGTTATTCACTTCCTGTGTTCTACTACTATTTCTGTGTTTGCCAGCAAATTAACTTGCATGCTTCTGATCACTCGGGTGAGCAGGTCAATCAATTAAGTTCTTGTTTCAAAAAAGATCCATTACATCACTCAGTTAGTGAACCTCTCTAAAACCTGGGGAGACCTCCAGTGATGAAAGATTAACTCCATGGAAACCAAACCCATCAATGTACTAAGCAAAGCAAAACAGGGTGCACAATTCTGTGCAGATGTGGGATACAGCTATGGGAGAACATTTTTTTAATAAACATGACAAAAATACAGATTTTCTACAAGCAACTGTATTATTACAAGTTTGGGATAAAGTTACTGAGAAACCGTTGATAAAACACAGGTTATTAAGTAAAGAAAGCACTTGTATTTTAAAGTATGGAACTTTAGTACCACGAGATCTTAAGAAAATTAACTGGAGGTATTGAATATAATTTAATTTAAATTTAAATGAAGTTGATGTATTTCATTAAAGTGATTGGTATTATTGTTTTTATTTGTATATATGCATGGAGTGTTAATAATTACATCACTTAATTTGCAGGCTATTCAGCCAAGGTGTTAGAAGTTTTTATGCAATTCAAAACTAATAACAGAATATTAAAGTGGTACATAATTTTACTTATTTTTTCACCAACTAGTTAACAGTATGGGAGCCAGAACCATAGAGAGAGGGTGAAGGGCCCCCCCCACACATTTGCACCCACCTTATAAATACAAACTTCGAGATTGCACTACAGTGAAGGAAAGGGTAAATTCCCTGATCCCCACTATAGTGCAATCTCCATTCAGCTGCATGAATAAATGAGCAAATGCGCAGCGTAACCCAGTGCCCACAGTTTTACAATTTCTACTTTAGTCAAAATGGCGGCAATTTCTTTTCTTTATTAAAATTGGATTAGGATCCGCTAGCTGGCACTGTTGTGCTCTGCCTCTGCTGCTGCTTGGCTTCCTCAACTAACTTCCACTTGTGTGGGGGGTTCAAATTCAAATTCTGGGGACTGGGCAATACTACAACTGCAAGCACCTGACTGCACTAAATAGGTGCATTGGTCTGCCTTCCCTCTGCCTGACTAACTTAATAGTTTAGTCTGGTCAGGGTTCAGCAGCAGGTCACCGGTATAAAAATTGCCAGTTGTAGCTGTTGTGTTCTTTCTGTGACCTTACAGGCTCCCATGCCTTTTCTCTGCTTCTGCTTACTATATAATCATCTGCTGGACAGACCTCCTTCCACTCCTCAATCAATCGAGAGTGATTGAAGTTTGTAGTTTCTTTCTTTCTTGTTGAAGAGTAAAAATGTTTGAACTGAAGTTACAACTTAAAGAATTTAACTCCATTGCTGCAGTGCCGTGGTGGTGGTATGTTAAATACATTACTGTCTTCTTGCAGGCAGTTGCAGACAGTATTTTATCAATTTTAAGTTCTATTTTTTTGTTTGGACTTTGGTAACTGGGCGGGAAAGGCACTGGGTGAGGGTTTTGGGTCTAAGGCAGTGAAGGGTTGTTGGGGAAACTTTTTCATTTCAGTGATTGTGCATACATAGAAAAGTATTGAAGGGGTCATTGGGGAAAATGTTTAATTTTTGGGCTTGTGCATACATGGACAAAGTACATAATCGATCCTTGGGGAAAGGATTCGTTTTGATAAAATTTTGTTTTTACTCTGCATCTTCTATTTTATGTTTGGTAACTGGGCAGTAATGGCACTCGGTGAGAATCTTGGGTCTAAGGTGGTGAAGAGATCATTGGGGAAACTTTTTCATTTTAGTGCTTGACTGTGCATACATAGACAAAGTACTGAAGGGGTCACTGGGGAAAATGTTTAGTTTTTGTGCTTGTGCATGCTATATATGGACAAAGTACGTAAGGGATCCTTGGGTGGAAAGTATTCCTTTTGATGTAATTTTGTTTTTACTTATACTGCAAAAAGTCTTTGGTGAAAATGATTTATTTTTGTGCTTGTGCATACATGGAAAAGTAATTAAGGGAACCTTGAGGGAAATGAATAATTTTGATGTAATTTTGTTTTTACTCATACAAAGACTACTGAAAAAGACTTAGGGGGAAATGATTTATTTTTGTGCTTGTGCATACATGGAAGAGTAATTAAGGGAATCTTGGGGTAAATTATTTATTTTGATGTCATTTGGTGGTGCTTGTGCATACATGGACAGACTACCGAGGGGGGTTGTTAGGTGAATTATTTATTTTTTGGTGCTTGTGTATACATGGACAAACCTGACTGAAGGGGTCATTGAAAAAAATGTTTCATTTTAGTGCTTGTGCTCTTACATAGACAAAGTAATGAAGGGGTCGTTGGGAAAAATATTTAATGTTTGTGCTTGTGCATACGTGGACAATGTACCAAGGGATCCTGGGGGAAATTATTCATTTTGATTTAATTTGGTGCTTACTAAGCATACAAACCCACTACTAAAAAAGTTGTTGGGGAAAATGTTTTAATTTTTGTGCTTGTGCATACATGGACAAAGAACCAAGGGATCCTGGGAGAAATGATTCATTTTGATGTAGTTTTGTGCTTACTATGCATACAGACTTCTGAAAAAGTAATTGGGGGGGGGATGATTCATTTTTGTGCTTGTGCATACATGGAAAAGTAATTAAGGGCACCTTGGGGGAAATGATTCATGTTGATGTCATTTGCTCCTTACATGCATTCATGGACAGGCTATTGAACAGGTCATTCAGGAAAATGTTTCATTTTAGTGTTTTTGTATACGTGGACAAACTGCTTAAGGGAACCTTGGGGGAATGATTCATTTTGATGTCATTTGCTTTTTATGCACACATGGACACACTACTAAGAGGGTGGTCGTTAGTGGGAACTGCTTCCTTTTGGTGGTTGTGCATACATAGGAAACTACTGAAGCAGTCTTTGGGGGGATTGAACCCCACAGCACATTAAAGTTTTCATTTATTAGTTATTTCTTGAGTGTTTATGTTACTACTACATGGGTTTATAGATTTATGCTGGACCCTTTACTATTTGCAATCTATTTCTCAGAAGTCTAGCCAAAAGGAAAATGTCCTGTGGGAACATGGGTATAACATGGCTAGCCTGGTAAAGGTCCTATGGCCATTAGCACAGTAACCTCCTATAAATCTGTGAACCCTTGATCCTATAACTTTGTTTGGATATTAATTGCAGCTTGCCGATTCTTGCTTTGGGGGCCTTTCTGTAAGAATGCAGTGTGACAAGAGAGTATTGTATTATAATATGTTAGTAGTTATGCAAAGTTTTTTTGTGTTGTGCACTTTTGTCTGTATTTTGTTGAGCATTTCAGGCTTAGTGAACTTATTTCCAAGGAATGCAATACAACCAAGTTGGAAACTTCTGGTAGAAGCCTTATTGTGTTTTTACATGATTGGTCTGAGGGATTACCTGTATAAAAGTCTTTTATCCTGCATTGTGCGAAGTCAGTTCCCCATGCTTTGTGTATGTGTATATATAAATATGTGTGTGTGTGTGTGTGTGTGTGTGTGTGTGTGTGTGTGTGTGTGTGTGTGCGTGCGTATATATATATATATATATATATATATATATATATATATATATATATATATATATATATATATATATATATATATATATATATCTATATGGATCCCTATCATATGATAGAAACCTCATTTGACTGAAACTCATTTGACTGAGACCATAAGACTGAAATTTCAAGCAATTTCAAAAGACTGAAAAGTCACTTGACTGAAACCCATAAGACTGAAACCCATAGTACTCAGTTTCAACATACTAAATCTTAAACTGGACCATATAAAAGCAGACTAGGTGGGAAGCTATGCCCCCCCACACACCCCATGTGGAGGGTTGTGCCCCCCACACTCCCCCTAACTATACATACTAACTCCAGGATCGCACTTCTTTCGGCTTTTTCCTGGTTAGGGATTGCCACAATGGATCACCTGCCCACTCATGATTGGCAGTGGAGTTTTACGGTGCTGAAGTGCCACCCCAGTGCCCAACCTTCCACAGAAGGCACACGCATGCACACACTCACACCTAGGGCCAATTTGGAGTATCCAATCCACCTACAGCATGTCTTTGGGATGTAGGAGGAAACCAGAGCACCTGGAAAAAACCCACGCGACCACAGGGAGGACATTTAAATTTAAATTTCTCTAAGCAGCTGCAGTCCCTGGTGTTGTGAACTCCCATGTATATATAGACCTCTTCAAGCATGTGAATTATCCTTGTTCTGATGAAGTCATTGTCTATGATGAAAGTGCTTAACAACTAATGGATTTTGCTGGTGTTTGATTCAAATAAAGTGGAGTTTTCCTTGATGGCTACTGGGTGCATTACTTTTGGTTACAATCCTGCAGTTAGTATATATAGTTAGGGGTGTGTGGGGGGGACAGCCCCCCACATTGGGGGTGGGGGCATACCCCCCCAATGGGGGTGTGGTGAGCATAGATCTCCACCTAGTCTGGTTTTATATGGTTCAGTTTACAATTTAGTATATTGAGATTTCAGTTTTATGGTTTCAGTCTTATGGGTTTCAGGCAAGTGACTTTTCAATCTTTTGAAATTTCAGTTTTATGGTTTCAGTCAAATGAGGTTTCTGTCATACGATAAGGATCCATATATGTGTATATATATATATATATATATATATATATATATATATATATATATATATATATATGTGTGTGTGTGTGTGTGTGTGTGTATGCATGTATACATATATGTATGTATATATTGGTTAAAAATACTAGGTGGACATAAATGCCCCTCTTGCCCTCCCCCCAGTCTTCAACAGCTTCTGGCACCCAAGGTTAACAGATAAAATACCGTCTACCATGTCATATGTAATTCAATATCTTCCAAAACTTGCTAAGTTGACCTTTGCCTGCTGCTTCCTTAAAATTAAGGCATCTGTTTTGTCTACATTTATACATGCTACAGTATTACAATGTTAGCTTGATACTTTTACTAAACGTAGCATTTTTTCTCTTCAATATTTTTGTTTTCCTCTTAAAATCTGTGTAGATAATACATTGCATTCTCCAAGCAAATTGTTTCACTATTGATTTTACACTGTTTAGTAATTAATGCAAGAGTCTGGTAATGGCCTGGGATATGTCTGAAAAGATTCATTGGATTACCTACCTACCCAGTTATCAAATTAATAAATCAACAGATAAAAATATATAATGTGTGTGTGTGTGTGTGTGTGTGTGTGTGTGTGTGTGTGTGTGTGTGTGTGTGTGTGTGTGTGTGTGTGTGTGTGTGTATATGTGTTTGTGTGTGCGTGCATGCCCTGTCTATCTATCTACATATAAATAGATAGTACACTACTGTGGTAATTGTTTGAAATTTGGAGAATTGTTAGTGCGAGTCCTAGAATTCTGATACTGAATGACCGAAAACTGGGACATAAAAGTCCAAGATTGCTATTCCATGGAATGTACCAATTACTTTGAGGTATGGCAATCACAGAGTTTGGAATATATAAGTATGGGGGATGTGAGAGGTCTTTCCCCACATCAGGGTGTGGGGGGAAGTTTAACCTCCTGCAAAATACGACTTTATAGGAGAAACGTGATGTTTGACAGTTACTGTTTTCTTGTTTTCAATCTTTTTATTTGTCATTCTAGAGCTCATTACTATGAGTCTCAGCATTCTGACAGGGAACCAACTGTTTCACTTATAAAAATATTATGGTAAGAACTTGTTGGTAGTGTAGCCAATCATTATATTATGGCAGTGAAAACTATACTAGTTGTACAATGTGAAGAATGTGGAAAATGCCTATGTCAGAGATGTTTACTTTTAACAGAGAGGGATTTCAAAGTTTAGAGTAAAGTTTCTTGGTGGACCCTGAAGAAGCTGTGGAAAATACTTGGAAACTCAACAGAAAACCTTTGAATAAAATCAAGGAGTAACAGCAGCCCAAATGCAGATTTACTCAAGGAGTAACAGGATCCCAACTGTAGATTTACTCAAGGAGTACCAGGAGCCTTACTGTAGATTTACTCAAGGAGTACCAGGATCCCAACTGTAGATTTACTCAAGGAGTACCAGGTTCCCAACTGTAGATTTACTCAAGGAGTACCAGGATCCCAACTGTAGATTTACTCAAGGAGTACCAGGTTCCCAACTGTAGATTTACTCAAGGAGTACCAGGATCCCAACTGTAGATTTACTCAAGGAGTACCAGGTTCCCAACTGTAGATTTACTCAAGGAGTACCAGGATCCCAACTGTAGATTTACTCAAGGAGTACCAGGAGCCTTACTGTAGAAATATCCTAGGGATTGCCAGGTAGCTTGGCCAGAGCTGCAGTACCAAGGCTGTACATTGTAAAGAATGCTGCATTTTATCATGAAACTTTAAAAATGCACTAACAAACATAAACCTGAACTGGAAGTAGCTAGAAGTATGTTAAGGAAGTATGTTTCTGTTTTCTTTTAAGTTAAAAATGAGCTTTACTTTGACTTTGTTCACTGTAATTAAACTACACTTAATTGGAAGAAGCTGTCCCCATTGTTTAATCTAAGCCAGTGATGGTGAACCTATGACATGCATGTCAAAGGTGACATGCCATGACATTTTGGGTGACATGCCAACGTTCACCAACACCTGAGTTACCAAGGAAACTGCTTTTGCCTTCATTGCTTATGTGAAGTGCATCGAATTGTTTTGTGCTGGGTGCCAGTTCAACAACACTGCTGTGAAGTGCATCGAATTGTTTTGTGCTGGGTGCCAGTTCAACAACACTGCTGTGAAGTACATCGAATTGTTTTGTGCTGGGTGCCAGTTCAACAACACTGCTGCACAGATAAGGAAGTTATTAACCTCAACGACCATGTTGGTAGACTGTCTCGATAGAGTCTGCAAAGGGCAGTGCTGACATTGTGTTCTCTTCGTGGTTTCACTTCTGCAAAGGGCAAGTAGTCTGCATTTCTAAGCATGTGCTGTTTTACATTCCTCTCAACTGTCCTTAATACCTCCTAAAACTAGTGACTTTTACACTTAATAATGAAAATAATTAGATTTATAGACCTAATTTACTTCAGAAAATGTATATTAATTCATGTTTATTTTTTCTGTCAGTGTCTCAGATTAATAGTACTAATGGTTTAAAACTGTCCATGTCTCTTATTTCTAGACTTGTCCCTGCTTCTGTTGAGATTTATCCCTAATGTATTTGGGAAAAGGGGTTGAGGATGGATGGATGGATGGATGGATGGATGGATGGATTTATTCATTTTTCTTGTGGGGGGACATGCCAGCAGAGTCAAGTTAGGCCATTTTCTGAATTTTTGACATGCCGAGCCGAAAAAGCTCGCAATCACTCTAAGATATACTGGGGGCTTCAGTCAGTAGTTTGATTGATATATACCAAATTTCATTCTTATTCCATTTTGACATCATATCCTGCAAGTTTAGAAACATTTTGAGCAGAAGCATGAATAAGCACACCATCACCTCAGCAGCAACAGCAGAAAAAAGAAAAAAAAAGATCTATGATATGAGAGTGCTCCTGTCATTTCCTTTCATTCCTTATGAGAGCAATAAACCTGCATTACTTTCTAGGATGCATGACCCGAATAATTGGTGGCCTTTAGGCACCAGGTGTCAACCATGGGAAATGCATCATTTCCATCTCTCAAATATTTCCACGATCAGGTATGTAGTCAACATGAGGATCTCTTTGTAGTCCATGTTTTGTTCATTTCAAACTCGACTATTGTAATACCCTTTATATAAGACTCCCTCTCACCGAGTTAGATCATTTACAGCAAATGCAAAATTCTCCTGCAAGACTACTTATGTTATATTGCATTATGACCACATTATGCCTGTGACTTCTTATTTGATTTCATATTATCTTTAAGTCCTTGATACTGGTTCATGTTCTCCACATGATCTGGGCCTCTTTTACCTAAATGATCTTGACCTATATTGTCCTCCTTGGGAGCTATGGCTTGACTCTCAAAGGCTGTTGGTTATTCCTCAGGCATACTTAGATACTAAGAAGCATCTGACATTTACTGTTTTTCTTAATAGGCTCAGCACTTATGGAACCAACTACCTTGGTGTCTTCTGGAGTATTACATTCCGACTTCCTTTATGGGACAACTTAATGGTTACCTGTTTTGCCACTGCATTATATCCTTCAAGTTGCTTTAAGGTTTTTAATTAACAATTTTATTGACTGAAGTTTGTATTATTTCTTATATTTGTAATAGTCCCTTCATTATGTAGCAATTCATTTTATTAATGTTTTAATGTATCAGTGTAAAATAATGGTCAATCCAGAACCTACATCCCCAAAAATTAAGGTCAAAGCTCTTACAATACATCCAGCTATATAAGCTAGATTTAATGCTGGTTAGTGCGGGGGCTTGCATCACTTCAAAGGGCAGCTTATCCCATAGTCAAGGTGATTTCCCAACAAAAGAGTTTATTTTTATCAAAGTTTTCAAGCCTGACCAGGCTATAGTTAGTTCTAGAAGAAAAATGATGACTACTAAGCCTTATTCTAAGGCTGCAACTAACAGTTCATCGTGAAAACATTTGTATAATAAAAAGCATGTCACCTCTAACTAGTCTATAACTAAATGAAAACAGCTGTAGCCTGGTTTGTCTATCTTTTTGTGATAATCCTCTTGGTTATGTAGTTGCTGTAAGTGAAAATTGTTTGAGCAAATTCTTAATTTTCTTAACATTTATAAAGTGCTTTGTGCTAAAGTTAAAGATGAGGTTGTTGGGACCCACATGAGTATAAAATCAGCCTTCTATATGAATCATTCAAACAAGGTTTTAATTGTACCACCTTGTCTGTATGCATTTTTTTCAGAAGGTACTACCCTACTGAGCCACAGGGGTTCTTGGAAGCCATGAATTACCTGAAAGCTTATTATAATGTCTCCCTTTTCTAGGTGATAAATGTGCCTTTTTGTCTCTTTTTATGTGAGCATCAATTCTGTGGTTGTCGTCTTATGGTCAGTTTTAATTCTATATGTGGCTTTGCAGTGAAAGAGCTCCAGAACTGCACACAGTATTTGAAATAGTAAACACATGTCTGAGGTAGATAATAACTTTTACTTTTAATTGGTGGGACTTCCTATAATTATTTCTGGAACACCATGCAAAGTAAGGCTATCAAAATTATTAAAATATAAGCTGGACTTGTGGATCGGAGAGAAAGTTTATGATCATGATTTTAAGGAGGCAGTATACCAATAAGGCTTTTGGCATAACACAACAGAAACAGAATTATGAACTTATTATTGACTGGTGGTGCTGCGATAGCGTTGTCGTCTCACAGTAAGACGCTGTCCGGTTCGATTCTCAGCTAGAGTGTCTTCTGTGTGGAGACATGCGTGAATGGGCATACCTTCTTTGAAGGTTGTGTGTCAGGGCTGGCAGCTCGGCACGTAACAATCAACTGCCAATCATTAGTGGACCGGAGTTCCGCTGTGGCGACCCCAAACCGGGAAAAGCCGAAAGACACAACACTATTGACTTAGGTAAGTACTGTAAGGTACTGTTCCATTCTTGTTGCTGAAAGTACTATACCTTTTCCATTCTCTTTTGGGTTTTCCTGCAGGGTGCATTGCTGAACAATTGTATTATGTCTAAGCTCCATAGACTTGACTACACCTCTAGTCTTGCCAAGTCCATAGAGTAGATAGGTTGGACAGGAAAACAAGAAGGATACTTCATGCTCATCAAATGATTTATAAAATCAATGCATAACAAGACTATATATTCCCCGTTCTGAAGGCGGGATGGGCCTCCTTGAAAATGATTATATGTATGGATCTGCAATTGTAGGACTGCATACATATCTGCTAACCTCACAGGACCCAAACATAGTGAAAGTTTTAAAACTTGTGGAGAAAAAGTCTAAGATGACTTCCCTGCTTAGTTTAGCAGAAGCATATCAGTGTCAAGTGGGAATGGAAATCAAACCATAAATAAATAAAACTCAGGCAGCAAATGGATGTGCCAAAAAAAAAAACAAAGAAATAATATAAGGTGAAGTATCAGATGAGAAAGCAAGAAATGTGGAAAATGCATAAATATAGTTGCAAGTATAGAAAGCTCTTGGAACAACCTCGTGTTGATCAGGATCGATGCAGGAATGGTTAAGGAGAGGTGAATTTAAACCAAAAAATGAAAGGTTAGTATTGGCTGCCCAAGATAGTGGATTACATACACGTTGGTTTACAAAGTCCATTGAACATGTGGGAGAAACAGACAAATGTGGGCTTTGTAAAACAGAACTGGAAACAGTTACACAACTTGTTTCTGGTAGTGATATACTAATGGCAGAAGGACTGTATACAGAAAGGCAAAACAATGTCGCAAGACTGTTGCATTGGGGGTTGTACAAACATTATAGTACTAAAGTAGCTGAAAAACACTGGAACCATGAGCCACAAAGCAGTATTGAAAATGATGAAGTTTATATCACACGGGATCATCCATTACCAACATTTCAAAAAATAGACGTGAGAAAACCAGATATATTAGTTCATAAAAGGAAGACAAAAGTAGCATTGATCATTGAAATTGCTACACCCGGTGAATATAGTGTCTTACATACAGACAGACACAAAGTCATAACATATCAGGATTTGCAGGCGGAAACAAGAGCAATGTGGAAGAAGGATACCCAGACAGTTCCAACAGTAGAAGGAGCAATGGGTCTTATAAAAAAGAATTCACAATCGTACTTAGATATGTTACTCATACATGTAATTCCCTACAAATTGCAGGAGTCATTACTGGGCACATTGCAGGTGCTGCAAAGAGCACTTCTGGCTAACATCAAAGACTGAAACAATACTAATTTCATGAACTTCAATCATACTTCGACGTAGGAAATGGTCCATTGCCATCATGGTATTACAAACACAAAAGACTTGGAGAAATTAAAAAAAAAAGAGGTACATATCTGTTACAGATCTTTGTAGCATCTGAAAAGTGAAATACTTCCACCTGCATTCCACTCATACTTAAGGAGAATCAGTCCCAGGACCAGCCTGTTGACACTTGGGCAAGGTGACTGATCTCACCACCAACTTTGAGGGTGGCCACGGGAAACTGAGTTCCTAACAGAAGAGGGGCTGGCAGAGCTTTTCTCAGTCTTGAGGAGGGCAGGACTAGCCCAGATATTAATAGCAGCATACCACTGAAGGCCAGAGTGACCGTTATGACCTGTGGCTACTGGGTGTGTGGTTAATATAATTGTGCATTTTGTGTGTGTGTGTGTGTGTGTGTGTGTGTGTGTGTGTGTGTGTGTGTGTGTGTGTGTGTGTGTGTGTGTAAAATGTGTTCCAAAGCATACACATCACAGTGATGTTATTGTATACTGTCATTTAAGGAAGAAAAGCTCATTAAATTTACAAGCATATACTAACCAGCTATGGAAACATACTTTCTTACAGCAACCATGAGCAATAAAGGAGTGTGGTAGACTGGAAAAAAGTCCTGCTATGGATGCTTTCTATGGTAGAGGTGTCAGGGGGCTATGGTACACCAGCAAATCAGGTGAGAGGGGGCATGGGTGTGTGACACCTCACATAAATATTATAAAAATAGATGATCAGTCCTGCTACTAAGCCCTTGTGGAATATTATCAATGGCTTTCATTTCCTCTCTGCAGATACCACTTTAGACTACCTTCTGTCTTCTGTTATGTGACCATATATTTTTTTTACCTAAGTACTGCCATCTGACCCATTCAAAATTTGTTTGGATTCTGTATTAATATGATGTCTATTATTGCAGCAAATGATTGCTAAAATGTACGCAAGCCAACTAGTCCAAGATGTTAGTAGCCCTGTTAATGAACTGGTGTGATTTCTTGCAGTGGATTCATATTGCCATGCACCAGTAAAGTTCCTGCATTGTAAAATTTTATTTATGAGAAAAGTGTAGTAAAATAAGATTTAAAAACGCAGCATAACACTTAGATAGTTGCATGAAATGCTGGGGACTAGCTTTGGTGAAGAATAAAGTATACAAAGTACGTTTGAAGGTCTATGTGTGATAAGGATTTGGGTGCAGGCTAAGTTTTCGTAGAACAGCTTTTGTCACAAGGAAGGTGATTGGGAAAGGTTTGGCTACACTTGTAATCCCCAGTATGCAATAAAGTTATGAATAAAATTTCACTAAGTGATGTAGAGAACCAGCATACATGATATGTCACAGCTTGTTCTCCATACTACGGCAAGAAAAAAGGACAGTGTTGTTCTGGGTGGCTGAATATGATAGTGTTGGTGACCTGTACATTATGGGCCTATAAAAACAGTTCAAGGCAATGTCACATCATATAAAGCATCAACATGCTGACCGTTCTGACTGTTAAGACTATCCTTCCTTGAAGTGGGAAACCTTACCCCCCCCCATGGCATACTGAGCCACCGTAACAACATTCCAGTAATGGGGAAAGGACTGAGGTAAGGACTTAGGGACATACTGTGTGTGTCTGTCTGGCCACATAACTGGAGCTCATAAGACAGGAGAGAAAACTGTTATTTCCTAACAGATTTGTGCTTCAGCAACAGACCATTTCCACAAAAGTCTTACCCTATGCCAAGGTTTTGCAACGTCAGAGCAGGTCATATTAAGTAAGAGGCTATGGGGCAAAGCTTTCTGCTTGGTGGTGAGAGGTGGGGGCTTAAATTATATGCTATAATTTTCACAGAAAAGTTTGCCCACTGAAATACAAATCAATTAATGACACTGCAACCAACAAAACAGTACAAAAAGAAAGGATACGTCACTTTCTTTGTGTTTTTCCCCAGGGAGTTAATTTAATGTGTTATCAGATAGTCACTACCATCATGGGACTCCATTTCACCTGACCTCTGCCAAATAACTGTGAAGCAGCAGGCAGCATGCTTCTGATTCACTTCTTACTCCAAGAAAGTAAACAAGTAATCTTAATTCCCTCTCTCAGATAGTTCCAAGATACTTCAGCCAATTTATGAAGCCAGATCTCTGGTGCAATAAATGGCAGATTATCAGAACATCTGTCTGTTTCTGCTTCATTATCAGCTGTTTCTTTTCCTGATTAAAAGGAAAATGCAGCTTGAGGAATAAACCCTCTCCTAACCCTGCCATAATAATTATCACAGAATAGCTTAAGGGAACATTCAGTGACTTTTCACTGCCACATCACCTGCCAAAAGCCAACATCAGGTGCAATGTCTAGGAAAAATAAAGGGAGGAAAACAAAGAATACTTGGATACATACAATATACATTAAAAATAAATGATTTACTCTTTATGTGGATATGGCACAGATCTTTCTGAAAAGGCAGAGGCAGAAAAAAAAATTCTTGGAAACTGAAATCAAAGCTTTCTTACTCTCCAGGCAGTGAATGGCATAAATTTGAAGAAACTAGCAAACAACTAATTCTTTTTTCTTACTGTGCCCTCCATTTCTAATTATTTCAAACTGCTTATGTAACAATTCACATGGGGGAGGGAGACAAAGAGATTCATCCCTAGCAACCCCTGATTTTGTGCTAGAAAGAAGGTGATGTGTTCATTTCAGCATGTAGTAAATGAAAGCGACATTATCCCAGCTGGCTGTCAATACAGTGTCAGTGGAACAAACAAGCTTCTTGTAATTCAGAAGTGTCACCCATTAAGGCCCACACAGAGGTGATCTTTGCTATTTCAAAAGATGAAGCAGTCTGTGTCATACTGAAAACTTTGCGTACTTATTTTTTTCTCTTGTCTGATAAAATGCTTGTTTGCTCTCCTTCTGAGCAGTCACATATTTATAGAGATTTAAAACAGATGCTGTGGGAATAAGACTTCATAATATACCTACTATATAGCATGTGGTAGCAACAGACATTAGGCTCAAGAACAGGTGAAAAATATCAAGGGAAGAAAAGCAAAACGCAGTCAAAGAGGGGAAAATAAAACTGAAAAGGACACTAACCAGATGAAGAACTGAATATAGCTTTCAGTATAGAAAATAACATTTCAGAGATGCAAGCATTAATAATGCAGGTCAATCCCAGATATTGTAGCCATCAACAGGATATGTCATAATGAAAAACATGGTTTGGAAATGACAGTACAAGGTTATACCTCTGTTTGATAAAAAGAGGGTGAGACAACCTTTGGAGTAGAGGCATGGAATCAGTTCACACTACTGGTGACACCCATTTGCAAAGGAACCAATTACACTGGTAAAGCCAGTTGGGAAGAGGTAGAAAAAATGAAGTGGCTGGAGGCCTGCTTTTTTCTCTCTGGGTGGGTTCAGGGGGTCTCTGCCTTACTGCAGATACCTTGGTGGATGTGGTGATCAGTGATGAAAGATCCTCAAAATCCATGCTTCAGTTTTTGTAGGTGCATTAGCTTTAATTGAGCAAGGAGATACATGGGATGTACAGTGGCTTCATTATAGGAGAAAAAAGGTTTCCTTCTCAGACCAGTGACAGTCACAAGGACCATATCACAGGCAGGGATAAGCTTGCATAGTTTTCAATAAGGTGCGAAGAAGGTTCTTGAAAGTGGCCCCACATGATAGGTGAGTAGACCCTAAAATCTGTCATGGGATGAACCACTGTTGGGCAGATGTCCTGAAAAATTATTCTAGGAAAAATGGGAGAGGGGGAGAAAGAAATGAGGTTAAACACATGTAGCACCTATACATTTTTGTTGAAAAGCATATTACATTTGCTTGACAGCCCCTGCCTGTCCTTACTAATATGTGTTGTCCTTATCATTAACCATGTCCCCACCCCTAACCTCAACCCTGCATCTTATTTCAGGAAAAACACTTTCCAAAACACCCCCTAACTTCAACCCTGCACCTTACTTTAGGAAAAACACCTTCCATAACACTCCCTAACCTCAACCCTGTACCTTACCTTAGGAAAAACATCTTCCACAACACCCCCAACATCAACCCTGCACCTTACATTCATGAAAACACCTTCCATAACACTACCACTGTTCAGACAAAGTATATCTGAAGTTAGTGATAGTGTTCAAGTATTTTCAGTGTAATGATATTCGGCGTATTTACTTTTTAGGAAAATGCAGTTTCATGTAAAGTTTTCAGTGAATAGTTATTCAATGAAATGCAGATTCAAAGAATAATACCACATCTGTATATGCATGGTTGTAAGTCATTTCATTGAATTGTCTTTAAAGTGAATCACAACTTATTGAACAAATCTATTCAAACATATTTCATCGAATGCACATTTTCACAGAAAATTGTACAAGCCTATAGTGAGTAAGTGCAGGTGGTTTAGGATATCCAGACTATAGGAATTACATGGAAAATTAGTCTGTAACACCACTGGTGCCAATGTTCTCCCTCATGTTATACTCCAATCTCCAGATAGTTTTTGTTTGTGTGACAGCAGTGCTTCACTTGTTGAGGTGTTTTCTTTATTCAACAGTGGTGTGCAGCCATGGAATTAAAAAAAAAAAAACATGGAGTACTTGCTGTATATAAATATTTCTATGAAATATTATTCAATAATATTCAATGAAATGCATTTCAATGAACATTTTAAGCGATATGAGATTTAATGAAAAGGTAATTGTGTGTGTGTGTGTGTGTGTGTGTGTGTGTGTGTGTGTGTGTGTGTGTGTGTGTGTGCGTGTGTGCGTGCATGTGTGTGTGTGTGTGTGTGTGTGTGTGTGTGTGAGCAATCAAGTTTTACAAACACAGTGTTTCTGGCTGCATGATGACAGGTTTGGCATGTTTGAGAAGAGTAGTCTACAAAGCATGAATGCTGTGTTTAAAGCTAATCAGGCTGTGAATCTCTAAGATATCAAACATTTACACAACATACTACTAAAATAGCACTGCAGTTTACTCTTAGGAGCAACAGCTAAGCAGTTGTATAATCAGTACAGCTTCTTCACTTGTCAGGAGTAGAGTGGGGCACTATATTTGTAGTATCTTTTATACGAGATGTAAGTTTTAATTTTAGAGAATTGTCACATTACAATTTGATGCATCTTACAATGCAGGTTCCATGGTCCAGAGGTTGGTGCAAACATTTTGCCACCTTATTAAGATGCATCTCCATGATATTACATAGGCAAAACTATATCTTTAGGATTGCTGTGTATAAATGTTTACAGAAACATGTGCGTACATGGTTATTTAAGCATTTTTGCCAGGTACTTGTGTACAGACCAGAACAATATTCCTTAATTATTTGTGGGGGAAGAAGAGATGTTAGAAAAATACATTTAGTCTCACAGTTCTTAAATATAGCATCAGAACAAAATAAACTGAACAAAATTCAAAACTAAATTTATTTTAGGTACAGATGCAAACAACCAGGATTATGCAATTAGTGTTATTACAGTATAGCCCTGTTTATGTCCGGGCTACTTTTTCACATCAAAGCATTGCACAAATAAGCTAGAAATTCCATGGAGAACTGTAAAAGCATGGAAGGTTCAAATGAAAATGTCACCATAATTATCAGCTTTCATCTAAGTGTTTTAGCTAGAATTTGTTCACTGTGCTTGCATAACCTAATAGCTTAAAACTTACAATGGGTCTGCCTCTGTAGGCAGGTTTTTTTCCTTGTTTTCATTGTTGAATAACATACAAGATGGCATTCCCAAATAGCTGCATCTGGACTGTTGCTGAGAGGAATATTCTATGCATTGTACATCTGAAGGCTTGTAGCTAAGGAAAGTCACTGCATTTCATCATATTAATGATAGCAGATCAAACTGCCATCCACTGACAGTGGTTTGGTACTAGAGACTTTTGGTATGCATACTGAAGCTATGACGCAAGGGGACATTGCCTTTTCTAGGTAGATATATGACGTGCATATACATGAAACAGGAAAGAGTCTCAGTTGCACACGACAGCATTCCCACTTAAAGCCATCTATTTAACAACTAACTGGCCAGCTGTTTTTTTTTTAACAGTTCTAATGATTCTGATAAGAAATAACAAAACTACTAATTGACCAGTGGGTGAAAACTGTGCAATTCAGTCTACATGTAATTCATGAACCAAACATCTGGTTGTTGACTAATATCCATCTCTAGCTATATCACAGTTGTACTCCACTAATTATTACTATGAGGAAACTAATCCCCAGAGCCCCTTTAAGTCTTCCTTTCAAACAGATGATGAGTGCTTGGCCAGAGGATCTCTTGCAGGAAAGTCCCATTTATGAGTCATAAGATAAGGCTGATGGATAACTAATTTAAACTGTCTTTAGATACCAGTTATTTTAGGGGAAGCAACAGGCAGGCAGCTGGGTAAACTGGATAGAACTTATCAACAACATGTCAACTTCCGTTTCTTTTCTTTTGTAAGGAACACAGGTTCAGTTCTCAGCACTGGCACACAGTAAAAACATTCATATTACAGATATAGTAGGTAAATATCCATTTTATTTCTTTTAAAGTATGTATTGTGTTTAGATAAAATGACTATTAAATAAATTTACATAAAACCATATGATCTTTTTTTTAAATTACTATGAAATATACACATGTAATAAATAAACATTCTTTGATGTCAAAGTTTCATAATATGTCACAACTGTGAGAAAAAAACAATTTATGTCATAACATTTCTTTTAATTATAAATGGGTTAGTGCATTGTTTTTTAGGTAACCAATAAATGCTACTAGTATCATTGTATCAGGTGAGAAATAAGAAAATATAGCAATTTAGATCAGAACTCTATCTTAATCCTCTTAGATACTCTGGGTATAAAATCCTTTCGATATTCTCTCATTGGAGATGTCACTTGCTGGCACAGTGTCTAGATGTGAGTTATGTTATAACAATACCTTGATCACCACTATTATCATTTCAAGGTTTTAAAAATGAATGGTACCTGGCAATACTCTGTTTCACATTTATCAGAGTAATTATTGTATGTTGTATTTCTGTTTTCTTATTGGTCTTGGAACTAGAGAGACATGCTTGGACTGCTTCTCACTTCACACCAATAATGGTTTGCTTCTGCAAGAAGATTGTTCCTTGATTCTTGGTATATATAGTTAAATGCTATCTTTCTAATCTCTTCTCCTGATTTCTTCACCTCTTTTATGTCTGTGGATTTACTCACGCTTTGCATCCTGTGTAGGTTTGTTTAAATAGCGGTTTGGCTGACATAGTTCCAGCAGTAATGTGACTAGCGGCACTGCAGAGTTTTATATCATACAATTTAATTGTTGTTTCTAGTGGAAACCCATGGGTCTGGAAATCCTTAGTGTTTTACTGATATTTTTGCATAAAACATTCCAGTTGCCCAATAGAAAAAATAACTTGGCTTCGGCCACAAGCTACATGTAACTCTTCAACATTTAAAGAATAGTTAGGGACTTCCAAGATGGCTGCACTCTGATCAGCAGCTTAACTTCATATCTACTAGTATGAAAACAGAAACTGAGAAATAACAGCCAGTGATTTTGTCAGCTTGAGTAAACTTCAACTGGTTAGTAAGTACAATGCCTGGATGCCAGCAAAGAAGAAACTAAGAGAGTCTGAAAGAAAATCAACTAGAAAAAGTGAAGAGAAAACACTAACTGAAGCTGTTCAGCAAAAAGCAATTCAAGCTCTAGCGCTAGTGCAAGAAATGGCGTTCAGTAATCTAAAGGAAAGAAAAAAAAAAAGTCAAATGTGCTCAGAGCTGATTAAAATAAATGCAGCACTGAAGGTATACCAACTTAAATAACAAAAGGCTGGAAAAAAATGGAAGAATCTTTAAACAGATATTCAGATGAGCTGATAAAAATGCAAAAATAAGACGGTGACATAAATAAAAGACTGGCTGAGTATGAAACTGCTCAAGAAGACATAATTAAAAAAATGGTAGAATTAGAGGACAGAGCACCTAAGGAAAATCTGAGATTTTCTGCTGTACCAGAGAAACTAGAAGGAACAGACTGAATTATTTTTATGAATTTAGATGCAAGCAACTAGACTGGAATTCTTCAGCAGGAACTGTTAATTGAAAGTGCAACATCATGTGTATGCTCCAGATCTGGTCACAGTAAAGCAGGCAAGACCGTTATTAGTAAAAATGCAAACCTACCAGCAGAAAGAGTAGATCCAGACAGAACTGTGGCAAAAGAGCAAAGTATTAAAAGTTGGAGACAGTAGTGTTTGTGGAAAATGTTTATTCACTGTACACCAGGCAGAAAAGAAACAAATGTATTCCAGACATCAGGGTATGTCGAGAGACAAGTCTGAGATTCAAGCTGCTGCATCCAACTGTCTTCAGAATATTTTCTGCTGGAGGATCAGACATTTTTTTATGCAGAACAGGTTAAGGAGGAAATGCAAAAGTTTATCAAAAAAAAAAACTGAACCATATAGCAGAAGGGGACTCTGCTTCTCATTCTACTGATACTAAAGCACATGGAGAGACTTTGCTAGTGAAACCTTTCCCATGTTCCAAAGGAAAAAGCTTGAGAGACAGAAAAAAAGCACAGGAGTTGACCAGAAGAATCAGTAATACCTTGAAATTGAACCAGAATCTGGAGCTGGAAGATGGAGATGAACAGGAAGATTACCAGCAACAGAAAAGTTAGTGAATAAAGGTGACACTGCAAAATTGATACATATGGACTAATGTGGTTTTGCGGAGAGGAGGAAAACATTTGACAACATTAATAGAACAATGATGATCTAGAGGGAAGCATAATGTAAGAAAATACCGCTGTTATTGATGGATCTTGATGTAGAGAAAGAGTAAGCTGGGATTTTATGAGCAGAAAAATTGAAGCATTTGCATTCTCTGATCCAATAATAAAGTTAATTAGAAGGATATGTGAGGGATCGGTGTCAAAAATAAAAGTGTGAGGGTTCCTCTCTGATAAATTTTGTCTGAACAGAGGAAACAGAAGTGTCCTATTTCCCCTTTGTTATTTGTGTTATATTTAGAACCACTGGCAAAGAAAATAAGGGACTCAGAAATTCAAGGATATAATTGGTATGGTGTTTGAGAAAAGTTGGCTTTATTTTCAAATGATATTATTTTGTACCTGATGAAACCAGAAAAGGAAATATCAGTGTTGTGGAATATTTTGAGATAGTTCTGGGTTTTTTTTGGATATTAAATTAATGACGATAAAACAAAGGCTATAGCTATAAAAATGTACCCTCACATGAACTGCAACAGAAATACCCATATTATGGGGACATGATAAAATGAAGTATTTATGAGTATGGGTTAAAAAGGATTCTATTATAGCAGCTAAGGAATAGTGGGAAGAGACTAAACAAAAGATAATTAAAAAATGGAGCACCTGGAAGCTCTTGACTAGACATGCTTAGCAAGATACAAGCAATACTAAAAGTATTTGGTATACTGACCAGACTTTGGGCTATACTTGGCAGGAGATCCCTTACATAAAGAATACTGCAACAGTGATATGGAAGGACATACTTTTATACCCCAAGCAGACCCCAAAGAATTTTTCCTCAGGTAGATAGCAAATGTTGGAGGTGTGATGGGGAAGAAAGAAGTATCAGGGAGCATATGTTTTGGAAGTATAATGAGTCGCTAGACTTTAAGAAGTCCCTGAAGAGTACTCTGTCAGGAGTACTAGGTGAGCAAAGGAGTGTAACTAAGGAAATTCGTTTTTCAGCTGGGATGCAGGATCTGAATTTCCTACACATAGTAAGGTCTTGTTAAGTTTAATTCTCAAAAGAGTGACCACAAAAAGAAACTAATCCACACAAAAAACAAATGTAGCAATAACAACGAAACACTTCCAAAGATGGTAAATCAAATCAAATAAAGATTAATCTGTATACCAAAAATAATACTTTAAAATATATACAGTTCCATAAACCCTTTTGTTCTGCTACTGAAAAACTTCCTCAGACAAATGACATTTAAAAATACCGCCATTTAAATGCAAGAAACATATCATGTGAGACAAAAAAAAATAGCACATAATTAAAGTAACATAAGCCCTTGAAACTGACCTAAAAAATCTCTAAATAAAAAGCATATATTATACCAACAGCTCAACTAATGCCTAAATAAATATATAATATTCCTATAAATATACCTAATTAACACTATTTCACAAATCAGGTAAGAAAAAGTAAGTATTAATATTCTACCTTCTTACAGCTTTTAGCTTAAGTAAAGGAGCTACTGTAATGTGACCACTGAACCCTGGCCAGTTGTTAGAGTTAAAGTTGCCAAAAAAGTTCTCGCACCTCAAAAACAGTGGGATTGGCATTAACTTTCTCCAAGACTGTAAATTTAAAAGTGCATCCACCATGCCCTTTTATATGTCTAAACAAGGCATTAGTATCATTTTCTTTCCGGATTTCATAATTGCATTTGTAGATTAGATCACGCAGTCTACGCTCTGTCTTGCCAATGTAGAAACACTCGCAAGATTGACATAATGCCATGTAGACCAAACCTGAACTTTCACAGTTAACTATATCTTGTACTACAAACATTCTCCCCAAAAAAATAAAATGCTCCCCCTCCAATATATATTTACAGTAGTTACATCAACCCCATTTTTTAAAACACCTAAACCCTTTGGATTACTGCTAGTACTTCCCAATACAGATTTTAAATGTTTTCCTCTTCTATACACTATAAGTGGTTTGGAACCTATTCTATCCATTATTTCAATATCCTCCCTAAGGAGGTTCCAATTCTTATTTAAAATCCATCTGATAGTATTAATTTCTAATGTATAACCAGTAACAAGGGCATGGGTAAAACAGGGTTGAGTTATATTTTGGTGCATCATTCTTATATCATCAGCTTCAAAAATATTAACTTGTGATTGCTTCAAAGGTAAAAGGGGGATGAAATATTCTGTATTACTTTTATGGGTAACTTCTAAAATAAATTCCTCAATCAAGGCAGAAGGATAGCCCCTCTTCAAAAATATACCCTTAATAGCTTGCCATTCTATTTGATAATCCTCATCTGTTGTGACCATTCATACTGCTCGGACCAGTTGACCCATAATAACAGCTCTCTTTTGACTAAAGGGATGGGCACTGGTAAAGTACAACAAAGTATTCAAATAAGTACTCTTCCTATACATTTTTGATATATAACTATTGACTTTATCTCTCCGTAATAATATATCCAAATAGGAGACACTTTCAATACCAATAGTATGTGAAAAAGAAAAAAATCTGTACTGGTGTTAATATAATCAAGAAATTCATTAACTAACTCTATCTCCCCCTTCCACAGAATGAATATATCATCCAGGTACTGAAGGTACATCCTAAAGTAATTAACAAAGTGGCTATTAAATAAATCCTTATGTTCCCATTGCAACATTACGATATTAGCAAAAAGAGAGCCAAAGGGAGGTCCCTTGGCCACTATTTTTTGTAAATAAAGCTGACCATCTTAAAAAATAAAATTGTTGAAAAGCACACATTCCAAAAGTTCTTCATATAAATTAACCTTTTCCTGCTCAATCCTTCTTCTGATTAGATATTTGGTAAACCATAAAACCCCAGTAACATGAGGTATAACTGTATAAACATCACAAACATCAATGTTCACAAATATGTCACTATCGTTAAAATCAAGCCCATTATTTTTTTGTAAGAAATGCCAAGAATCTCTACAGATATGTTCTTCATCATTTAATAGATGTTTAAGATTATTATCAAGAAAAACAGCACAGGGACTAGTGACAGACTCTCCCCCATAAACTATGGGATGTAAGGGGGGATTTTGCCAATTCTTATGGATCTTCGGAACTCCGAAGATCATAGGCACCATGGGGGAATTGTTTGTTAAGAAAATTAAATTTCTCAATGAATGGAAATTCTACCACTGATAGACATATCTTTAAGTTGTACCCTAATATTAAAATAAGCCATATTCAACCAATTTCTGCTTACTCTCTCATATGCAATTCCATCCAATAAAGCATTCATATGACAGGTTTCATGAGTCTTATGTCTTGTTGATTAATAAATTCAAGTTCCATTCATCCTGTGTAATATTGGCTGATTTCCCCAATGTTTTTTACGTAACACACTATGAAACTATGAAAATCAAACTCACACATTTTGTCAAACAATGCTAAAGGTACTAGAAATTGTAAATGTTTACACTATGCGCTCCGTATTTCCGAACATTAATGCTAGGTTTAACTTTCTTTAAAACACCTTTAAATCCATCAATGAAATGGCTAGATTTGCCTGCTTCATCAGGATGAAAGTAACACCCTTTGAAAGAAGATCAGTGCATGAGGGATCAATAATAACATGAGAAAAATTATAAAATTTGAAGTGATTAGCAGTATCCATAATTATAGTACATCACATTTTACGATTAAGCGTTTCCTCCTCATTCGCAAAATTTAAATCACTCATCTCCTCTGTCCTGCCTTCTGCTGATTCCATTGGGCCAAGGTCGTGGGCCGTTCCGCATTGGTGGAGTATGTCTGGTTGGTTCCTGAGAGTTTGTGAGATTCCCTTGTATCCCGTTGGTTCCCCTGGTATTTGTCTTTCAATCGCTTGGACCTCCTCAATGGCATAAAATCTGAGTTGTAGGAGGAGTGCCATATTTCCAAGTTGATTCTTATTGTTAGTATTGCCATTATGAGTCTTCTGTATTAACAGTGCTAGTTGTTCCATGATTGTTATCACTGACTGTTGCACTGATAGTCCAGAAATGTTTCTTTCCCCAGGTTTGCGCGGCTGGGGGATCGGGGTACACAGACTCCTGCAAGTAACGATTCTGTCCCTCTCCAGCTTCTTTTTTCTCAGTTTAAAAGATTGTATTTGTCGCTCAGTGCTGGAGAAAATACGAACGTATTCCCCTTTGAATTTATCATAATCCAAGTCATGTACAATTTCACTGTCCAACAAGTTCACCTCGCCTATAAGCCTCTCAATCAAAATGTTATTATGCTCAATTACAGTCTCTATGTATTTGCAGCCTTGCTTATCAAAAAGTGCCAGCAAGTCTCTATGCAAGGCTGAATTTTTCTCAGTCCTCGTTGGAAAACGCCATAACCTCAGTCTCTTTGGGACGAGTTTGAGTCTAATACACTGAAAAAAGTAGGCATTTTCAAGTGGAACTTCTTAAGAAATCAAAATCTAAATCAACTATACTTGAAGTATTAAATATTGTTACAGAGGTAAAAGAACAGGAAGTAGGATCTTTAGAAAAGACTAACGGGGGGATTCAATAAACCCTACATGGTCATTTTTCACCAAGTGTACATAGCGGCACGATGCACACATGGCAACGGACATGTTTAGATTCAGTAAGTGCCGTACAGAGGTGTGCACCACTGCACAAACAAGTTAAACACTGCAGCATGCTAATTACAACATAAGCTGCTGAATTGCATGCTAATTAACCAATCCAACATGGTTTTGCTATACAACAAGCTATAAAGCATCTGTCTAGACTCTGTGCTGGTTTTTCCTGTGGATTCCAAAACATTTGGAATACAGACACAGAAAGGAGTCTACACAGACAGAATGTTAGAGGCTGCTGCTGCTTTAATTCATATGAGCTACAGGCCGAAGCCAATGCTGCTGCTACTGCTGCTGCCAGTAGGCCTTGGCTGAGAAGGAGAAGAGTTTTCAGGCCCCATTTAACTTTCACAACCTACATGATGTGGAAATTGTGGAACTCTACCAGGTGGACAGGGAGACACTACAGGAACTCTGTGACCTTTTCTGTCCTCAACTCAGAGCCAGAGCCAACCGAGGGGAACTCATTCCAGTGGAGACAAAGGTATGTATAGCCCTTAGAATCTTACGGGTACCTTTCAGAGACCAACAGGGGACGTGCTATGGGTGTCACATGCATCAGCATCCAGGATCCTCTACCAATTCCTAAATACTATGGTCCAACATGCCAGTGACCACATATATTTCCCCATAGTTCTGAGGAGAGGGCCAGAAATATGCAGGAGTTCTACTGTGTAGCACACTACTCGGAAGTACTGTGTGTCATAGATTGCACGCATGTAGAAAATAAGGCACCACCCAGGGAACAGGGTAGGCTCTACATTAAAAGAAAGGGCTACCACTCTGTCAACTGCCAAGTCATGTGTATTGCCAAGGGAATCATCTTGAACATGTGTGCTGGCATCCCTGACAGTTACCACAACTCACATATCTGCTACCCCTTTCAACTGTACCAGATTTTTGCTAGGGGAGGGATATTCCACAGGGGTACTTACTGGGGGATGCAGGCTATGAACTGGAACCATGGCTGATGAAACCCATCAGAAATGCACACATGCCCACAGAAGAACGCTATAATGAGGTACATGCTCAAACAAGACATATAACATAATGTGTGTTTGGGCTGCTGAAGTCACAATTCTCGTGCCTTGATACATCTGGGGGAGGTCTACAGTACAATATACAGACATGTACAGAAAAAAATCACAGTATGTGTCATGGTACAGAACACAGTCCTGAGAAAACAGCTTCAGCAGGATCAGCAAAGGGAAGGGGCACACATCCCACCACCAATGCCAAGGTCACCACAGCCACAGGCAGATGAGGAGTCACAGGGGGAACCACCAGCTGCTGTGGGTGTAGGCAGATGTAGACATGCTCAGTATGCCCTTGCATTGGCTAAAATGCATAGCACACTCACTCACCACCTAAGGGGCTAAAACCTTCCTCCTACTCACAGACATATAGTAACACTGATGCCAAGCAACTCACACAGCCTTTACCTCCCCTTGTATTGGCTGTGTACTGCTTGCATCAGACTCAGTCCTGAACTAAAACTGTGTCAACTGCTGCATTTACAAGGTAAGTCCTGAACCTGGAGTGTATTGTTTACTAATATGACTGTGTGGCATATCCTTGTATTTCATTACTTGGTCCTGTAAGCTAGTAAAAGGTGGGTGATCTGTAAAGAACTTACCTTAACATGTGACAACAGAAGCTTATTTGATTTATGTGTTCATTACTAAGCAGTAGGTCTCAGGCATTAAAGATTCATGCAGTCATACCTCTTAGAAATACTGATGATCACTGCATGCCCTCAATAAGCACCATATGTTTATACTGGAAAATGATTAAAGAGTGAAGTCAGAAAGCAATAATACACATTGTAGTTTCTGACTTCACAACCATCACAGGATCATTCACTATACTATAAAATTGTGAAATTTTGATGCTACCAACTGTCTAACTTTATAAGACAATATAAGTCAAAGGTACAATTACTGGTTCAACACCATAAATGCAGATAGACTACGCAGTAAGTTAGCTATGCACCCTGAGCATCAGACATAAAGCTTTTGTATCCCTGAATCCAAAGGATTTAACAAACACTAGTTCAGTCCAGCACTGAGCAGGTGGAATCTCAGAGAGTCAAGATTTTCAGTGGATCAGAGGGCTTTGTGCTTGGTAAATATGAAGAAAAATGAGCTGAGAATACTTGAACCCAACTATTATGTGTTCCTGGATGGTCTATATTACGTCAAACTCGCAGGAGTTCGAACGTTGTAATATCGAACCCAAAAGTCCGAAATACGAAAATAGCGAAGCCACGGCACACCGATTTTTATTCCAGGGAAAAAAATCAGTGGGCCATTTTAGGGGATTTGCTATTTCCTTCACTGTGGTGGGATCTCGGAGTTGGCATATTTAAGTAGGGGGGTGTGGGGGGCGAAGCCCCCCATTTTAGTTTAAGTTTCAAGTGTAAGTGTTATTTTTTTTGTAACGGAACAGCAATTTTTTTCCATGTGAAAAAAAATCGCTGTTCTGTGTTTTCGTAATTATTGCATTTCGAACTTCATGGCTCGATATTATAACGTTCGAACTCCTGTGAGTTTGACGTTGTAATATAGACCTGTTCCTGGAATTTTGATCTAGGAGCTATTTCCCCAAAAAACACTCAGAACAGTTCAAGTAAAACTAAAAATAGCAATAAAAAATAAAAATAAACATCATCAGTACAAAACGGTTCATGCATGGGTCTTTGTAGCAAAATCTTTATATTTGATCAGGCAATTAATTTAGTAAAACTCCACAAGTCTTTGTGTTTCCAAAAAGAGCTTTATTTCTGATCTAAGACAGAGCTTCGATTCCCATCAACTAAGCAAGGCAGATGAGCGCTGTGATGGCAGAAACAGTGTGCTTACAGTCATTTTTATAGCAAAAGACAACATTCATATTAAAATTGTGTGATGTCGCACTGGGCAGAGTTATTGCAGGGGAGGAATCTCTCATTTTAATATCAGTTATAATATACAACAATAATGTGATGTCAGTTTTCAGTAGAATGATCTAATTAACAGAAAGCAGTAAAAAACAGTATACAGAATTATCTTTGTCCCTGAGTTGAAAGCAAATTTTGACCTTCTTAAGTAAAAACCATCGCAGAAACGTGTGTAAAAAATCAACGTAAAACAGTGCATGGAGGGCCTCTATTTTAACAATTAATCGGATCATACTTCGTAGTTTATGCTTAATGTATTGTAAAGGTAAATGTATTAAATGTCTTTTTTGTGTTTCTAATAACTGTCTTTCTGTGTTTATAATGTTTGCTACATCCCTCCTGCCAAATGCGGCTTGCTTAAGCCTGGGGAAACATAGTATCTTTTCTGGGGGGGGGGGGGTTGAGGCCAGTGTAGGTGGAATAATTGGATAAAGTTGGACAAATCACTGTTATCTGGGGGCATGTGGACCTAACAGCCAATGGGAGGGGGCCTGGGAGAGTGAGGGTGACGTAGTGAACAGAGGCGGGGTCGGGGACATAGACAGGCTGCATGGAGGTGGTGCCTGAAAAGCACGGGCTCGCGGTGGGGTAGGGAGGGGGGAAGGAGGGATAATGTCTGGAGAGGTCATCGGGTTATAAAATTAGTGTAAGTGGTGAATCCTGCCAAAAATAGAGTTGCAATAGTCAGAAAAAGCACGAGCCACATTGATAAGAAGTACAGTCGTACCATACAATGGAAACCATACAAAAAATATATATAACAAGATGATGTTCCCAGGGATCTAGAAAGCTGGGGTGGGGGGCTGGCTGACTAGGACACAAACATTACAAATTAACAACTCAGAGAAAAGAGCCCTGGGGTTAAGACTTAACAATAGTCAGATGAGAAAGAGTAAAGAAGGGTGAGCGGTTGCTCGCCCGTATCAATAGGGGTCACAGAGAGTAAGACAAAAAGCAGAGTGGAGCGATGTTCCCGGATGTTTAGACAGGGATAGAATGCAGGAGTATCAGTGGCTGAAATAGATATAGAACAATTAGAAATGAACAAATACAGAATAAAGTCCTGGGATCCGGTGTTTGAACAATAGTTAGATGAGAAAGGGTCAAAACGGGGTAGTGGTTGCTCATCCATATCAAAGGGGGGACAAACATTGGTGGAATAGGGCCAGAAACATCGTGTTTGCTTGGCGAACATAGGCTAGGAGTGAATGTCAAGGCAATCACAAAACTAGCCTGCTAGTTTCACAAGGATGTGGTCAGTAAGAAGTCACAGATCAACCCCAGTGTACAAAGCTTAAATAGTGTAAATAGCCCAGTTGTGAACTGGTGTGTTTAGAGAGATAACTAAGTAATGAAATCTATAGTCAATATATGGGGGTAATATGAAAATAAAGAACAAAGTGCTGTAATCACAATGCAGCAGTAAGGGACAGGAACAACATGGGCAGCCATAGTGAAGTCCCTGATCGCATGTTGGTAATTCCCTTGGTGTTAGAGTGTGGCCAAAAGTAAGATTAGCAAGAGGGTCAGCCTAAGGGTGGCCATGGGATCAAGAAAATAAAGGATTAGAATCAGTAGATACCCCCATGTGTCTGCATGAGGTCAGCATAGGGGGGCTGATCCTGGATTTCAGTAATGAGCTAGGGGTATCATTTGAAATTGTAGCTCAGTGTTGAGCTAAGAGGTCCTCTATGTAACCGCCGCTGGGGGAAGGGAGAAATAAGGATTGAGAACTGGACAAGGACATCCGTGTGTCTGACGTAGTGGTTTCCCCTTGTGTCCTGGGCTTAGTATAAAACTAACATTATGGAAAATAGATGAAAGAGTGGTCGAGAACAAATAAATGAATAAAAAGAACTTCAGAGAGGTGGACTGTGACTAAAAACAGGGGAATAATTATGTGTGAATCTAGAGCGAGTAGTCAGAAATGCTAAATGGCAGTAAATATTTTAAGTAGATAAATGGTGGGTGAACTGATCGTACTACGAGAATAACTACAAGTATACATTAGCAGTCGACCGAGCCTTGGTCAGGATACTGTGGAACAATTTGCGGGCAGACTACATCATAAATAGAGTAATTACAGATAAAACCACAAAGTTGTGCTGTATTCCTAATAAGCCCAATTAGTTAATCGAGATAGCCCTTTTAGTGTAAGGCTCGTAAGGAGCACTAAACAGGGATGCAGAGATTATGAAACAATCTAAACACCCTAGACACTATAACCATTATAAACTCTATAAACACTGTAAACATTAAAAAGGGGTAAAAAGATGAGTAAAAAGACTAAAAGGACTAAAAAGGCACTGTCACACCATCCGTGTCAAAAAGAAATGAAGAACCAGGAGCCGTAGATCAAGTAGAGCCTTGACAGCTGACTGAAGATATGCTAACCAGGTTGTTTCAGAGAACAGGGGGAGCTTGTGGTAATATCAAGAGTTATAACACCAACAACCTATGAACAGGTTCAGAAATGCATAACAAGGGGTTAAACTAATGGACAGAGGTGGACTTTTAAAGGTCAGAAGTGGACCGATCTATGGGGCTAAGAGAATGGGGAGAGGGAGGGAGTTGATGTCGAGAGGCATAAGAAGGGTAAGAAGGGAAAGTCAGGTTATGTGAACAGAGTAGTGAGGACAGAAGGCTGAATTAGCTAAAGCATAAATGTGCCTGAAAAAAGCTTACCATATGACTAAGTTAGTGAAAAAATAAATAACTGAAAAATACAACCAAAATAAAATAAAATACAATACATGGCAAGCTGCTCATTTAATCTCGGGAAATGGTAACAGGCCAATGTTTCCAAGACGAGAACAACATTAACTCTTATTTCGGTCAAAGAAAAAATGAAAAAATAAATATTTAAAAATAAAATTAAAGGCAAGAATTGGACAAACAGCAATGCTCCCTACTTCCCAGGCATAAGTCGGGGTATATTGAGTGTGGTTGAATGTGGGTGAGAGAAGGTGAGTATGGGTGAGTGTGGGTGAGCGAGGGTAAGTATGGATGAGTGTGGATGGAAAAAATGGGATATGGCACCATTATCACTTGCACAAGATGTTGTGGGGGGACAGGAAGCCTAGGCTGACACAAAAGGTTGGTGAGTGTGTGCGATTAAGAAAGAGAAGGTGGCAGACATGTGGATAAACCAACAAATGGCCAGTGAGACAAAATGAGTAACTGTTGTGTGCATCTGTACGAGTCCTCCAAGTGAAATTGGTATGTGAGGGTCTACATGAACACAACCAACCTCTGTGCTGGCTCTGCATCTGGGTATGTTAGACAGGTGTGAGCCATGCATGGTAGAGGTGCCAGTTCATCCTTGTCATCCCTGACAATGAGAACTGGCTTTTCCAGGAGTTACACTGACATCTCCACGCCCAAGGTCAGATGCAAGGCTGCTCCCTGAATGTGACTGATATCTGCTGGATGAGCTTCCTTCAAGGGGATGCCCAGGATCATGACACCACTGACGGAGCAGTGAAAGTACTGCCACTATGGGAGTGTGATCAGGCATGGCCACATTGGCTGACAGCGGATGATGTGTTTGACCTACACACATGAGGATGCCATTCCCCTCCCAATAGATGTTCCATCACAGATATTGCTTGTTCCATGAGAGAAACCTCTCAGTCCATCACAGATACCCCTCATTCCAATATGTCATTCATCAGATCCAGTTGGGTACATGCCTGTGCCTCCATGACAGCCCTAAACATATGTTGAGTGGCACAGGAAGAGACACCTGGAACAGCTGGAGGAGGAACAGCAGGCCCCCCTCCAAGCATCCCTATCAGTCCTGCTGCATGACACCTCACCCACACTTTGGCTAAGGCCAAACTCAACAGACGCTGAAGTCACAGTAGCCGCACTTCCCTGATCAATGTCCTTGCCCTCCACCAGCCCAATATCTGTGGGCTCACTAGACTGAGTAGGCATAGGCCTCCTGGCTGTGTCTGATGGAAATACAGGGGATAGCTGTATGTCAACCTCGGCGCCAGATTAAACTTCTATACTCCATGACTGTACCTCACTTTGGCCACCATCATCATCAGTGTCTGCTGATACACTGACATCAGGGGGCACAGGGCCCACACTCCCACTGTCATGATCATCTGTGATAAAAAAGCAAGAAACACAGGAAAAAATTAATACCTGCACTACTACAGTGCAATATATGCTAACACTCTAACAGTGCTGCCACTGTTACAGACAGTGCATGCAACAGGCCTGAGATGATCACACACAACAATCAGCAGTACTTATATACAAATGTTTGCCTTACCATCTACAGATGAGATACTCCTCTGTAGTCCAGACGATCCTGGAAGAAGTTAAGTAAGAGGTAAGGGCAACATCATCACAATTAACAGTAACACAGGGGTAATACATTTACTCCTTTATATGTCCATTAGCTATCATTTCAACAAGAATGTGCCCCCCAAAAAAGACATGTGACACAGAATTAACGTATTGATTTCAATTGTTTTACTATACAACAGTATGCAACTGTTCAGATATCAAAGCCTACCTGGAAGCTCCTCCTGAGATGTGCTTGCTGTCTTGGAAATTGTTGCTTTGACATCCAGGACATACTGTACTGCACTCTCCTGGGAGCTGTCTAGATCTCTGATATTGGCCAGGAACTCCTCATTGGGGGTTAATGGTGGTTCCCTAGCAGCCACTACCAGTAGCCATCTGGTAATGGCTCACTTCAGCTGCTCTCCTCCATGCAGATGTGATCATGCCAGTGGCCCTGTGGTGTACCTGCTCGTATGTCCTGCTGTCGCCACCCACGGCATTGACATCATCTACTATCTACTGCCATATTCACATCCTATGTGCCATATCTCCCTGTCCCCTTTCCAGCAGAAAAGCACCATATGCCTAAAGCCATCTACAATCCCTTGGTTCTCAGTATCAGTGTAGGGGGGCTGTCTGTAAAGTGACATACCTAGTTGGCATACTCATAGGTGTCCTAAAAGACAACAGAATAATAATACACATAAGTATCACATAAGTACAAAATAACTGTTTCAGATAAAACAGAGAAGGTAGCATGTCAGTATTAACTGCTGGAGAAACATAAAACAGTCTAGATATACGAAATACTAACAACAGCCAAGAAGCAAAACAAGGAGAGTAACAAGAGCAACATATCCTTGTTTGTGGCATAACAGGAACTTGCCCTTGCTCCCCCGACAAAAGAACAGTCCATCCTTGTTTGTGGCATAACAGGAACTTGCCCTTCTCCCCCCCACAAAAGAACAGTCCATCCTTGTTTGTGGCATAACAGTAATTCAGATTTGCCCCCCCAAAACAGTCCATCCTTGTTTATGCCATAACAGGAACTTGCCCTTCTCCCCCCCACAAAAGAACAGTCCATCCTTGTTTGTGGCATAACAGTAATTCAGCTTTGCCTCCCCAAAACAGTCCATCCTTGTTTGTGCCATAACAGGAACTTGCCCTTCTCCTCCCCACAAAAGAACAGTCCATCCTTGTTTTTGCCATAGCAGTAACTCAGCTTTTCTCCCCCAAAAAACAACAGTCCATCCTTGTTTGTGGCATAACAGTAATTCAGCTTTGCCTCCCCAAAACAGTCCATCCTTGTTTGTGCCTAACTTGCCCTTGCTCCCCCCCCCACAAAAGAACAGTCCATCCTTGTTTTTGCCATAGCAGTAACTCAGCTTTTCTCCCCAAAAAAACAACAGTCCATCCTTGTTTGTGGCATAACAGTAATTCAGCTTTGCCTCCCCAAAACAGATCATCCTGGTTTGTGCCATAACAGTAACTCAGCTTTGCTCCCCCACCCAAAACAGCAGGCAAATGTCCCATTTTGCTAACAAACCATCCTTGAAATGCTAAAAGTGCTATCAAAGGACCTGTGCCTGAAACATTTGTACATATTTATCACAGAGCATTCATTTTCATGTATTGGAAATCATGTATGCCTCTGAAATGGCTTGACAAACATGTCCATGCCATCAATACACTTCTAACTAATGCATACAGATAAAACTGTAAAATCCTTTGCTTCAGATTTTTCTTACATACAAGGCAGCACATGCAGTATGTAGGTGACAAAATGGAGGCATACCTTCTGAAGTTCCATACTCCTCTGTACAGATATATTCTGAATAAAAGTTTTTTTTTGTAGTCTTCCAAACATATATAACTCTCTTTACCATCAGTTTGCCTTGCTACACAGTTGCTTTTTAGATGGTGTAGATTCAGGGATGTTAGCATAGTGAATATGCAAATGAGGTGTGAACTCATTAGAACTGCTGAATCCCAAAAACTTGGATCCATGTAGCGGATGTAAATATAGTGCAGTCACTCCCTCAGTGTTTGTTTTTAATGGATTGTAACTGTGAATGATTAGTGGTTGGGAGAAGGAAAATACAACAGCACTGAAGCCTGCCTTACTTCCAGTGGGTGTGTCAGGTTAGATCTACAAAGTTTTAGATGTAAGGTTGGAAATGTAAGTAAGCAGCACACAAGTCACAGGTTGTGTTCCCTAACATCCAACCTGCCATTCATTTGTTGGCAACTGCATATATTTTCACTTAATATCCTCACACATTTTAAGGCCAGTGATATAGAATAGCTTACACACGTCATGATTACTGCTCAGATAAATGAAGAATGGCCAACAAATACAGACATGTAAGGCGGAGCTATATATTTTCAAGCAATAATCACGACAGGCTGTGTGATCACTAGGTGCACTACTTCCAAAACTAACACTTGCACAAATAATCCTTGACTTGTATGGTTTGATATCAGTGTAGATGCTGCTGCAGTTGGTTGTGTGAATATTGATTTAAGTTCTTTGCTGAAAAGCTGTTTGTGTGGTAAGGAGGGATAAGGCACCCATCCTGTGTTCTGAAGTGTATTGGAGTGAGAGTTCTAATCCAGAACTATGTAGAAATATCTCATGTGTACAAACATTTTCTAGTGTGTAAGTCATAGATTGCTTTCCCTCATTTCAAGTACCTCTCCCTTTTTTTTTTTTTCTTTTGGGGGGCACTGTTTGCATGAAGTGCCACTTAGCACAAACTGGACAACTGGCCAGACAGGACCCAGACAGAAACTGGATGCATTCAATTAATAATATTAGGCATCACACAAACCTGCTAAGTGATGTTGTAAGTTGGTTAATAGTGAGACCTTAAGAATGATTAGTAAAATAGAGAATGACATGTAACTATTCCTGTGGTAGCAGGTGTAAGTGTGGGGCTGGAGTACAGATGGTCTTAGATTCTAGTACAGGGTGTGCAGCCTTTGTTTTACTTTTGTGACATTGCAGTATATAGCAAAGAACTGCAAAATAGACAAGTGTTTTCTCAACCTTCTTGTGGCAACAGGCATAAGAGTAGGACTGCCATACACATGGTCCTGGGTATCAGTACAGCATATTTCATACACTTTTACTGCCTTTCCACTTCCCATTATAGTTACTCTCACTTATAACACTTGACATGGTGTAGCTGATATTAATTATATGTATGAGGGCCGAGGCACTAGTATTATGTCAGTTATGTATTCATTTATCTATGTATGATCAAACAAAAACCAAAAAGTTCACCAGGGCACCGCAAGTCACTTGTAAAATCCAAAGGTACCATCAAAATGGAACAGAGACTCAACACAGAAGTTCCAGTTCACAGTTTTAATAGATACATGCCAAGACACACATTAACACCTCCTAAAAATCACAATGTACGTTTACGTTTCCAGTTACTTCATCAGATGCGGACTGAATGCTAAATAGTTACATTTATACCTCCTCTACATTGTGAAAGTTAATTGGTTTATCTATGTATGATCACATTTATTTTCAAATGTATGATTGTGGGTATATTGTGTACTATATTCCAGTAAGTATATTTCTACTATCCAGACTGCCATAGCCTTCACATTTGCCTAATACAAATACACAACTGCTTGTACATCCAATAACTTTTAATTTGCTTTGCTTGCTACTGTTGCACTTCACTTACCATAACTCAAGTGAGGTGCTTGGAGGTGTGCACTGCCCAGCACCACGTTTGCATACTCCCAGTAAATGTGATGACTGGAATTAATGGGAAAGCATCAGCTCCATTGCTTTAGATCGAGAAGGTGTTTGTGGGGAAGGTGTCAGGTTTAAGGTACAGAGATGGGGTGACCAGGAGTCTCAGATTTTTATTGGACTCCTAGTTAAGAACCACAGTGCCAGGCTTTTGCAGGTCTATTCTGGCTCCTAGTATAATACAGAAGCATGAGAAGGTTTAGTCTGGGCTGTGACCAGTGCCACTGGTATTCCCCACACTGGTGAACAATGTATGCATCCCTACAATGACCTCCAGAAGAGGAAGAGGGATACCCTTGACCATTGGATCGGGGAATTTGGGACTGCAGATATCCTACACCTGTGTAAGTATTAACTACAGAGAGTACTTGTAAGACTTAAAAGATGAATATAGCAAGACTGGTATTCAAAACGGTATTCTGTTCTGTTTTCTCCACAGCTGCCAGGGACTGTGAGGTCAAAGAAAGAACCCATGGGGCTAGATTGGCAAGGATGAGGGAAGCATGTGGTATGTATGCAGCAGAATAGTAGTGTTATTCTAGCATTAAAAGTTAAATATAGCTTTTTTGGTATTTTGTAGCGTTACATATCTCAACTGTAAAAGCAAGTATGCTTGCAGTAGTCTGTAGCACAAACCAAGAGTCCAGTATTACAATATCAAACTGAGCATGCATATCTCAACTGTAAAAATGAGCATGCATGCATTAGTCTGTAGCTAAAACCAACAGTACAATATTAGACTTTAGTCGGAGACTCTGGGTTCAAAGACTACACTTCTCAACTACACAATACTGTTAATTCTTCAGTTATGTGTAATTTAAAGGTTTAAAGAAAAACTCTATGCCAGTGGCACACATGCCCTGCTGTAAACTGTAATCTGTATAATTGGAACACACATATGTGCAATATATGCACATGTCAAGGAGTACATACTGCAGTCTGTAGTATTGTGTGCATCTGTTAGGAGCGGATTGTCTTAAAAGTAAAACTTATCTGTTAGGAGTTGGTAGTCTTAAAAGTAAAAGTTAAGATAATAATAGACTCAATTAATTATATCAATACATTTTATGTCATATATGAAAGTACTAATCTTATCTGTTTTTTTTCTCTCACCCCAACCCTTGTCTTCTCTTTTTTATTTTATATTTATTTATTTATTATTATGTGTTATCAAAATGTGTCCATGTCATCTATGTGTCCACATCACTAAATGCTCCACAGCACAGTGGGATAGGCCTGCCCCACAGGATCCGCCTGCCCCCCCTACCGGCTCCAGCACCATTGCCCAGCATGTCTGGGAGCCAACCTGGCAGCACTGCCTCTGCTGCCCTTACACTACCTGCTCCCTCAGGTAGTCCTGCCCCATTGGCTGTTCCAGTGGTACCCTCCAGGAGCAGTGGCAGAGATAATGATTTTATCACCCTTGCTGAATTTCCAAGGATGGTGCGTAGGGTTGTGCACCACACTGTTGATGCATGCCTATGCCGGCTGGTGAGGCTGCTCTCCCTCATTTTGTGTAATACTAGGAGGAGGAGATGCAGACATCAGGCACTCCAGCCAGTGGCAGAGTGAGATGACAGTGATGGTAGTCCAGTGGGTGAGAACTAAATTCTCACTGTAACTCAGCTTGATGAACATGGGTTTGTGAAGCCCCACCCTCACCCCAATCATGATGTCCCCCAAACTTTTGTGTCCATCACTGTCCCTGTATTGTCTTTTTTGTCTTATCTGTCTGTAAGTGCTTCCTCACCTACACAACATACCTCACCCAGATATTCCTACGGCCCTTCCCCAACATTTCTCTCTCTCTCTCTCTCTCTCTCAAAAACATCTCATAATAGCTCTCCATTTCACATATATGTCTTCTTGACACACTTGATTCAGTCCATTTGGCTATACAACATGATTGTGTCGTGGTCACCCCTCTCTCTGGAGGTAACAGTCCAAATTCAGTTAATATTTGGCAGATATGTTCACTTTGCACTGTTACAGAAATGGATAGCTAGTGGTTCTTTCCTACCTCCCTCCTGCACCCCTTTGTTCTTCCCCCTTCTTGCTCCCCATTTTGCCACTGTCCTATCTTCCCAATTTCTTTTCTTTAATGCATTATTACGCAAATGGTACACATCACACACCAACAGTAATGTGAAAGTAATTAAATGTATTACATATTTGAACCCAGTACCATCTGGCCCCAAAAAAGGAATGTATCAATGCATTAACTGCATTAACATGTGCTGCCACAGAGTCAGTTAAGCAATAGATGGTGTATTCCAGAGACTCAGTACTAACTATCAGACTTTGTTCTTCCCCCTGCTTGCTCCCCATTTCACCACTTTCCTATCTACCCCATTTTAACACCTTTAATATGGTCAAAAAATAGAATCACACACAACATGCATAAGTAGCAGAAAAAGCAACGGAACTGTTCACTTTTTAGGCTCCATGTTTGTGAGGAGGTTCACATTGCACACCAATGCATAACAACAGTGAACAGCCACAAAATGCAGCAACACATCTCATATAAACAATTAATGCCACTGCACTATCACTCTGTAATGCAAAGTATTTTCAAGTATTAGATCCACCTATACTCAAACCAAGTACCATCTGGGCCAAAAAAAGGAATGTATCAATGCATTAACATGTGCTGCCACAGAGTCAGTCAAGCAGCAGGTGTATTTCATAGACTCAGTACTAGCTGTCAGGCTTTAGCCATGTGGCTTGTGTTTGTGCACTGCTTAGCTACATGCAAACATGTGTATCTTGCATGCATATGACCTGCTCGCCATGCTATGGAATACATATTATGCTGTATTACTGCTGTTTACTGCCCATTTCCTGTGTACAGCATGACATTACATGTGACAACATTACAGACTGAAGGCCCTATCTGACAATATATCACAAATTTACAATACATCCCTCTGTTGCCACCCCCCCAAACAGTGCAACCCTGGTGTCCCAGTACTTCTTCCATACATTTATCAACCGCAGTACAAAATGTGATATCAAATGTTGTGTGCTATACAGTGCACATCAGTTTAGTAACATGTAGAACTACATTTATTGATCCCATGCCGAAAACACTTATCTGCAAAGCTATGGAAGGAATCAGCATGGACCATATCCACAGGGACATAGGTGACCTTCAACACACTTGACCCTACCCGTTTTGTTTTTGTCAAGAGTACATCTTGCTTATTGAACTTTGTGGACTTCTTGGATTCTGACCCCACAGACCTGGATTTGGGCTAACAGGACATACTACCTATGTTGACTTATCCAAGGCCTTTGAAACTATCTCCCATTTATGTGTCATAGTGAAGATCTACCATGTGTAAATTAAGCCATATAGTAGTACAGGGATAAGCAAATGGCTCACTGACATAACACACACTCTCAGAGTTGGCTACTGCACCTCCACCATTAGCAATTTACCATTAGAATACCACAGAGATCTGTGCTGAGCCATCAACTGTTTGCAAACTGCTTCCCTGAAGTGCAGGCAATGGTAGATGACCTGTGGTTTACCAAGTTAGCAGATGACTGGTAACTGGACACACTCATACAGAGTCCTCCAGTGATGGTAACATATTATGAAAGGAGCTGCCACACACAAATGATTGGTGTCAGACTTACAAACCAGACTGAACTTTAAAAGCATACAATGGCTCATTGCCCCCTTTGGCAATGAAGTACCCCTGCTAATTATAATACACGTAGCACCCCTCTCAGCTCAAACACAGTGTTGTGAGATTTGGGAACACATGTTGATAGCAATCTATACTTTCGTCACTATTTGTCCATAGTGGTGAAACATAAATTCTGCAGCTATCTCCCACCCAGGGTTGTGCCTGGGAGACTCTAGGGCCTCCAAACATGGCATACATGGAAAGACTGGTCAGTGTACTCAGTATCATGCAGGTTGCTGAGAGGTGACCTATGTCCACCCTACAGAGCAGTCTCAGACCATGTGCTACTGGAAATTATGTACATCTGCAAATCAAATGGGACAAGAATAACTTGGTCCCGGGTTCTCAACCCAGTCTGTAACATAAACAGAACATGTAGGGAAACAGATATATCCTCCAATCACTCACAGTCCTCTATAATAGGCTCCCACTGCATGTGAATCAGTGTTCCTAAATTACCCTGTTCAAGTGCAACCTTGACTACTGGTTGGGTTATTATAAAGTCACCTCTGAGGTGGCATTTATGTCCCACATGGACAGGACCAGTTGTTGCTGCTCACAAAATTGCTCTGCTAACAATGATCATCCTATTATGCTTAATAAGGGTACTTATGTTTTACACAGGTTTCTAAACACCATAGGGTCATTAGGCTGGTTGCCTCCTATGTACATATGAAGCAATGAGCTTATGCAGGTCTCCCAACATTTTGTCTCCCATATGGCCTGCTGATGTCTTCTACTATAAGTTCACCTGCAGTCCTTGTAAAAGTCAGACTTGTGGCATGGTGCTGGCATAACGTACTGTCTTCTGTAATTTGTCTTCTTAGGTAGGGGGTTTTGTTCTCACTGCAGTTAAGTGTGTGTGTGTGTGTGTGTGTGTGTGTGTGTGTGTGTGTGTGTGTGTGTGTGTGTGTGTGTGTGTGTGTGTGTGTGTGTGTGTGTGTGTGTGTGTGCCTAGCCAGAACAGCAGAAGTGTGTATCCTGCAATTACCACTCTAATCCCATGAATTGACAGTATTTTGATATTTGCATATGCCTACAGATCCATTTTGTGCAGCCTCCCAACTTCTTCTCTCCAATATACACTGCTGATGTCATCCAGTATAAGCTGACCTGCAGTCATGTAAAAGTGAGACTTGTGCTATAGTACTTGCGTAAAGTACTGTGTTTTGTAGTCTGTGTACTTAGGTAGGGATTCTATTCTCACTTTTAGTCAACTGTGTGTGTGTGTGGGTGCATGTGTTTGTGCACTTGCTTGACAGTAGGGAGAGCATTTTACAGCAGCATGTGGGACATTGCTTTTACCATCTTCCTCTCAACTCTGCTGACTTGCGGATGTGCAGTATACACATCAGGGCAGGGTCAGGGATTTCCTGTAGTCCAGGCAGCATTCATCTCATCCTTTCCAGTAGAGAATTCGGAAACAGGGCTTTCAGTATACATAAGTCATGGCATGGCTTGTAGGACCTGTATTTTCTTGGAGTGAAACACCAGTGGGCTGTCCAGCTTCTGCAGATGTCTGGTGAGGTACATGTAAAAGGAAGCATTATACTGTATTAGTGTTCAGATGAGGTTTGAGTACAGTGCTATTATATTCTCCTCAGATCTGAATGGCCTGACTTCTGATGTGCATGACTTAGACTTTCCATACTATTGGTGACACTTGGTCGAAATTCAGATTGCTATCTACATGTACTAACAAACTTGCCCAAAGATTCTTGGACTTTATCAGCTCCAATGTCCTGGATCAGTTGGTAGACACCCCACAA
Organism: Protopterus annectens; assembly: GCF_019279795.1. Taxonomy (NCBI): domain Eukaryota; kingdom Metazoa; phylum Chordata; order Ceratodontiformes; family Protopteridae; genus Protopterus; species Protopterus annectens. Next base: position 367,387,775 of record NC_056747.1, on the reverse strand, counting down.
GGGGCCCAAACATTCTGGATCTGTTGCTCATTAACATGGGTGATTATTGCACCACCCCATGTGTGCAGCCCTCCTTAGTTAGGTCTGATCATAAATCAGTCTCATTAGAAGTAACAATAGCATATGACCCCACATTAGCAACAACTAGACTAAAAAAACTTCTCCAAACCTAATTGCAACCTAATACATTACAGCATTAATAAGGTTATAGCCCCTGCCCTCACTGATGGCATGCTATACTGGGATTTACACCAATGTCTTGTATAGGCATCTATACAAATGTATTGACTCAGCTATACCTGATAGGATCAAAACAAGATCCTCAAAAAGGAACAACCTGCCTGGCAGACATCCATCATTAACAGATTATACAGTAAGAGAAAGAAATTGCTGTCCATGAGCAGGAAGGAATGGTCTATGAATTGGAAGCATTCCCTCTTCAGCTTAAACTAGCAAATAAGACATCTTGTAAGGCATTCTAAAGTTAACTGTGAATCCAAATTAGCTTCTTTCTCTAATGATAACAATACAACATTCTTTAGCTACATCAGAAACCTTAAAGAAAAAAACTCAAATCTGCGCAGAACTGGTTGTTAATGACACCACATATACTGAACCCAAAGAAATAGCCAACCTGTTAGCTGACAGGCTCAGTGAAAATTTCTCCCCCTGTCCCCACCAGATATCCTCCAAAGCATCCCTACCACCTGGCCTCCACTTATTATCTCCATGGAGCAGGTTGTAAACACTCTCTCCAAAGCCAAAAGCACAGCCTCTGTGGGACCTGATAATATCCCAGGCTGCATTCTAAATGGATTAAAACAGGAACTAGCTACACCACCAGGTAATCTTTTAACTACAATCTAAGCACTGATTTTTGTACTTGCTTAATGGAAAACAGCAACTGTCATCCCGTTACATATAGGAGGTGCTTCCACAGACCCTGGGAACTACAGACCCATAAGCCTGACCAGCCGAATCTGCAAGGCTATGGAAAGAATAATCATGGACCTTATCAACAAAGATATAGGAATCCACAAATGCTTAACCCAACTCTGTTTAGCTTCATTAAAGGGAGATCCTGCCTCTTAAACTTGGCAAACTTCTTTGAGAGAGTCACCAAAGTCCTGGACGAAGGCAAATCCATGCATGTGGCCTACCTGTACTTGGCCAAGGCCTTTTACACTATTCCCGACTCAGACATTATTGATAAACTCACCCAGCTGAAGATCAACCTGTATGCTGTCAGGTGGATTGCAAACTGGCTCACCAATAGAACACACACAGACAAAATAGGTGACTCTACCTTCACCAACAGACCCATAACCAGTGGTGTTCCACAGGGATCTATGCTGGGGATCTTATTGTTTGGAATCTACTTCTCAGATGTACAGGCTATAACAAAAGACCTTTGGTTGACAAAGTTTGCTGATGATTGCAAACTGGGTACAGTCATCGAGTCCTGAAATGATATCAGAATCCTGCAAGAAGGACTTACACAAACAAATGACTGGTGCCAAAGTCATGGGCTAAAACTCAGTACAAAAATGCATTATCATCCTCTTCAGCAACGGCGATGTCCCTGCAGATTACTACATTAATAACAACACCCTAAGAACACAATCAGTGGTGAGAGATTTGGGCACACAGGTTGACAGCAACCTTTCCTTTGACCACCACATCTCCACAGTGGTAAGAAAGGCTTTCTACATCACCCATCTCATAAGTAAGGGCATTGCATCCAGAACAAAAGAGGTTATAACCCCCCTGCACTCCTCAGTCATCAGGCAATAATACAGTACAATGCTACCTTTCTTATGTACCTTACCAGGCACTTGCAGCAACTGGAAAGTCCTCAAAGGTTTCTTACAAAGAAAATTCAGAGTCTTCAGCATATGTCATACATTGACAGACTGAAATCACTGACACTATACTCTGTGTCTTACAGACTACTCAGAGGTGACCTCTGCCTTGCATATCTCAGATCCTGCTCTAATAGAAATGCTGCACATTCGTAAATCAAATGGTAAATGGATCACTCTAGGGAACTCAACCTTGTATGTGATACTAACAGGACTTACTGGAGACAAATATGTCTCACAGAGGTTACCTCTCCTCTGGAACAAACTTCCAATTCAGGTGAAGCAAAGCCCCTTGCTGACCCTATATAAGTGTAAATTGGATGACTGGATGGGAAACAGCAAATTCCTCCTGGGAGTTTCATCTGCATCCCTCTTGGACTGGGGCAATAGTTGTTGACTTAGTTCTGCTTAATACCTTCATATTCTTGAGAACAGGGGTTGTATTTGGCTAGGCTTGTAAGGGCCTGTGAAGACTGGTAGAGATGTGTGAAGACTGCCAGCCTAGTCAAATAGATTTGGTACATAATTCTATCATTTGTAAGTACTGTGAAATGTTGAACTTAAAACAATGTGGCAACATTGCTCTCTGCTGTAAAGAAAGCTAAGTCAAGCATTTATTTTTGGTCCTTTGAAATTAAAATGACTTTATGTCTGTTCCTTTGAAGTTAGAATTTGGAGTCGATGAGTCTGGAGTAAGCATCCTGTCTATTGTTTTAAGGCTAAAGTTAATGACCAGAATTTACATGTTGAATGTCCTTTATTGCTCTAAGTGTAAAAGAATGTAAATGCAGTTTCTGTCAGCCTGGGAACACCAGGAAAGTGTAAAAGATGATGTAATGTTTATCAGAACTGCAATAGCAATTTAAACAGTGAGAACCAGAGATTATTAAGCACTTTTGTCTGACTATCCAACTCACAGCACTGCCTGTTGCTCTATGTACGTAAGGTACTTTAGAAGTGTGTTTTCTTGTAGCAATAGCTAAGAATTAGAAAGTTTAGACTAAGTGTTTTTCTGTGATGTCAGAACTGTACTACTGATTTCTTTTAAGTATTTCTGTGTGATCTCTGAACTCTTTTGACTAGCACTGTGTAGTAGAAAGTATTGCCTTGTGGTTTTTAATTATTTATTATTAAATATTTTAAAACCTTTTAACTGTGGCTGGTTTGTGTAGAGATAAATTAAGCTCTAGAGTACATTGCATATTTATAGAGTTTATTGTACAAAGCCACTCTAATAAGCCTTGACTGATTAGTCACACTTACCAATTGGATAATAATATTGCACAGTAATAACTGAACACCATTTTAAGGGGCTTTGGGTAGCTGATAATATTAGCTGGGTGGCAGCAGTAATTACTACCGTATAGTCTGGATAAAAGGGGCACAGCTGGAGAATGTGTGCCAACCTTCCCCAGGAGTGTCTGTGTGGTTGTATAAACTTATCTCAAAGTGTGTGTGTGTCAGCTACTTGGGCAGAGACACGGAGCACTGTTTGGCAGAGAGGGTGCTGGAGATTTTAGCTTGCCCAGCTAGGCTGAGATCTGGACCATATAGCTGTACCAGTGGGGAATCTTATTGGGGACCTGGGGAGCAAAGAAGCGACCAGCCCCAGACTGACTGTGATCTCTGTGTGCTCTTAAGGGAAATTGCACTTTACTGTGTGTATTTGTTATCCTTTCCTCTCATATATGAGATGCCCTCTCTGGTGTTAGTGGTGAGGATTGAGGTTCCTTGATGGCTGGGCCAGGGCAAGGGCGTCACATATTAATTGGTGGCAGTGGTTGGGATATCTTCACATATTAATTGTTTGGCAGTGGTGGGATATCCACAGCACATATTAATTAGTTGACAAATACTAATTAGCTTGTAGTGGTGTGGGTAGAGTGAATCCTGTAGCTTGTATACAGTGAGCTTTGAAGGTGTTTTTGTACTTTAAAACAGCCACGCAGTGAATACTCAGAGTTCAGATCACAATTGTTTTATTTCTTTTGTTAGCTTAGTTAGTCAGGGTGAGCAGGCAGCATGTCAGCAGAGGTGTATGGAAAGCTGACAAGGTGCCAGCTGGCAGAGATGTGCCAGGCTAGGGGAATGGTGCATGGAAACCTAAGGCAGACCTGATTGCAGCCTTGGTCACAGCTGCATCAGAAAACAGCAACCAGGAGGGCAATCAGACTGGCAGTGGAGATATAATTCCCTCGGAAAATGGACAGCTCAACCTTTCTGCAGTGAACTTAAAAATCCAACTGGAGCTAAAGAGACGTGAGTTGGTGGCCAGGCATTTGGAAGTAGAAGCAGCTGAAAGACTGAGGAATCTACAGGCTGAGGAGAATAAGAAAATGTTATGTCTGGAAGCTGAGGAAAAGGAAAGACAGAGGCAGCATAAGAAGGAGATGCTGACTCTTCACCAGAGTCATAGAGGTAATGGGAAAGGGAGTAACTGGACCCCAGAAGCACAAAAGGTCAGTAAATGTCTTCTGCAGTTTAAAGAGGAGGATAATTTTGATAGTTTCATTCACATGTTTGAGAGGATATGCAAATAGTATGAAGTTGACCAAGGGCTCTGGGTAAGGTTCCTGACCCCCTTACTCCATGGTAAAGCTGTAACTGCATTAGTTAAATGTCTGACATTGCATGTTTTGATTATACTGCTGTAAAAAATTGTCTGTTATAACTGTTTAAGCTAGCACCTGAAACATATAGGAAAAAGCTTTGTGAGCATAGATGCAAGGCAGATGAAAGTGTGTGTGAATATGTTGCTGAATTGAGCACTTATTTCCATAGGTGGGTGAGTGGATGTCAGGTCACCACTTTTGAAGGACTGGCAGACCTTTTGGTGAGGGAACAAGCCCTTAGCACTTTGTTTGAGGACATGAGGATCTGGTTAGCTGATAGACAATGTGCTACTTCAGATGAGTTGGGGAAGAAGGGAGACCTATACCTGGCAAGCAGAGCAGCCCTGCACAGGAAGGGGACCCCAGTACTGCTTATGGGTCTAAAGGAGCCCATGGTGGGCATCACAGATTGCCACAACAGAATCTGCCAGTAGCAGGGGAAGCCACTAGTCCAGGTACACATCCAGGAGCTAAGGTTAAATGTGTTGAATGCAACCAGTGGGGCTATGTGGCATAGAGGTGTCCACAGAGGCAAGGTGGGAAACAAAAGCTGAGAGAGCCAGTAAGTGGGAAAGACAAAATGCCAATAGTCAGTTGTCTTGAGACAACAGGGGTACTAAACTACCATCCTGCAGATGTCCTGAGAGGGAAGGATTTGGATGAGGCAATACCATGTGCTTATGCAGTTACATGTGGTCAGGCTAGGAGACAAGCATGTGGGTCTGGTAGCCTGAGGGAGACCCAGACAGACTGCATACTTGCAGCCAGGACTGGTGAGGTGGTTACTTCAGAGAGGGAGCTACTCTGTAGCAGTGAGACTGAATGTGAGCCACAGCTGCTTGTGGGTACTGATGTTCCCTTGGACAGAGTGACTGCAAAGGTAGAGGTGAGTAGTAGCACCCAGGCTGACAGTGAGGCACCACTGTCAGAGTATGCCAGACTTCCTGTGGAAGGGGACCTGGGAAGGGTTACAAGGAGAGAGCCGAGACAGGTTCAGCTCTCAGACCCTACATTGCAAGGCCTGAGGCAGGTAGCTAGGGAGGCACCTGATTCTCAAGGGAAGGAGCAATCTGTATACTGGGACAAAGGGTTACTATGCAGAGAGTGGACCCCTGAGGGAGGGCTAGAAGGTGAGAGAGTACAGCAGTTGGTAGTGCCTAGAGCCTACCATCTGGCACTTCTAGCCATAGCCCATGATATTCCCTTTGCAGATCATATGGGCATAAAACGTACAAAAAGGCGTATTATGCAGAACTTCTATTGATCTGGAATTTCCAGAGATGTAACAGGGTACTGCAGGACCTGTGAGCAGTGCCAAAAGGTAGGCAAGGCAGGAGACAAGGTGAGAGCTCCTTTGATGCCTTTGCCTGTGACTGAGGAGCCATTTCAGAGGGAAGCTATGGATATTGTGGGTCCTCTGAGTACCCCAAGTTCCACAGGGAAGAAGTATATCCTAGTGGTAGTAGATTAAGCTACATGATACCCTGAGGTAGTGGCTTTGTCCTCCATTGAGGCAGAGAAGGTGGCAAATGCATTGTTAGAGATTTTCAGCAGGGTAGGTTTCCCAAAAGAAATACTGTCTGACTGAGGTGCCGATTTCATGTCAGACCTGCTGGCTTGTCTGTGGAAGTCCTGTGGGGTGAAACACATGAAGACCACCCCCCACCATCCCCAGACTAATGGTCTTGTTGAGAGGTTAAAGTCTACAATCAAGTCCATGCTACAGGCATATGCAGATCAGTTTAAGAGGGAGTGGGACAAATATTTGCCCCATCTGTTGTTTGCTTACAGAGAGGTTCCCAGGAATCCACAGGTATTTCACCCTTTCAGTTGCTGTATGAGCATAGGGTATGGAGACCTCTAGATTTAATTTGAGATGAGTGGGAAGGTGAGTGTGAGTCTCACAAGGAGTCTGTTTTGGCACACGTCCTAAACCTCAGGACAAGGCTCAGGGAACTCATGAGCTTGGCCCAGGAGAACCTGGCAGAAGCCCAACAACAGAAAAAGATGTCGTATGACAGGAATGCTTGAGCTAGAGGGTATGCTATGGAGTAGCAGGTAATGGTTCTCATTCCTGTCAGACACAACAAGCTGCAAGCAGCCTGGGACGGACCCTACAAGGTGGTAAGAAAGGTGAGTGATGTTAACTACATGGTGGAACTGCTAGGCAGATGGCATGGGCACAAATTGTACCATGTTAACATGATGAAACCTTAACATGATAGGGAAGCCCTTGTGCTGAACATTTGCAGTGGATTGCAGGAGGAGTCTGAGGGAGATCTGGGGACTTTTCTCCTCAATGAGGCTCGGGCTGACACCTCAATGGAAGGAGTAGCAATATCCCAGCAGCTATCTTCTACCCAGGTTTGAGAAATCTGAGCAGTGTTGCAGGAAGTTGGGGACATGTTCACTGGGAAACCAAGGTGCACCCACCTAGTGCAGCACTAAGTGGATGCAGAACCCCAAAAGCCTATTAGGCAGGCCCCTTATAGGGTGCCTGAAAGAGTCAGACAGACCCTGAGTACAGGAGATGTTGGAACAAGGGGTGATTCAAGAGTCCAACAGTCCATGGGCCTCCCCAGTGGGTCTGGTGCCAAAGAAGGATGGCAGCATCATGTTCTGTGTGGACTACAGGAAATTAAATAGTCACACCGAGTCAGATGCTTACTTCATGCCTAGGACAGATGAGGCCCTAGAGCAGCTGGGTGGGGCTAAGTATCTTACAACCACTGATCTTAGCAAGGGTTACTGACAGGTGCCCTTGACCCCCAGTACTAGAAAGAAGTCAGCCTTTGTGACTCCTTTTGGCTTGTATGAATTCACAAAGATGCCCTTTGGGATGAATAATGCCCCAACAACTTTCCAGAGTCTGGTAGATAATATCCTAGCAGGGGCAAGAGAGTTTGCCCTTGCTTACCTTGATGATATTGCCATCTACAGCCATTCCTGGCCAGAGCACCTTCAGCATGTCAGGGAGGTGCTGGGCAGACTTGACCATTAAGCCGAGCAAATGTCAAGTGGGTATGGAGATGGTCTCCTACCTAGGACATAAAGTGCGGAGTGGCAAGATAAGGTCAGAACCTGCCAAAGTGAAAGCCATTCAGACCTGGCCGGCACCTGTTACTAAAAAGCAGGTGAGGGCATTTTTAGGGACAGCAGAGTACTACAGAAAGTTCATCCCCAGTTATAGTACCATAGCTGCTCCCCTCACAGACCTGACAAGGAAGAACAGGCCAGATAAGGTAGTGTGGACCCCAGCATGTGAGCAGGCATTCCAGAAGCCTAAAGATTACAGCCTAAAGATTACAGCAACAAATTTGTTGTGCAGGTGGATGCTTCGAACCATGGGGGTGGGGGCTGTACTTAGCCAGATTTCTTCAGAGGGGGAAGAGCACCCAGTGGTTTATCTCAGTTGTAAGCTCCAACCCAGGGAAGAATGCTATTCAGCTGCAGAAAAAGAATGTCTAGCCATAGCGTGGGCACTGCAGAAACTTCACCCTTATCTGTATGGAAGAAAATTCACTGTTATGACAGATCACAACCCTCTAACATGGTTAAACAGAGCCAGTCAGCAAATGCCAAGTTGCTAAGATGGAGCTTGGGGTTGCAAGTATATATGTCAGTGCAGCACCGCAGTGGGAGTAAGAATGCCAATGCAGATGGGCTCTCAAGACAGGGAATGGGGTAGGTATACTCAGATAGACCTAACCCTCTCAAGCAGCATTTCTCAAGGGTCACTTGAAAAACTAGCTTGAGTTCTCGGAGGTGAGAAATGTGAAGACTGGTAGAGATGGGTGAAGGCTGCCGGCCTAGTCAAATAGATTTGGTACATAATTCTATCATTTGTAAATTCTGTGAAATGTTGAACTTAAAACAATGTGGCAACATTGCCCTCTGCTGTAAAGAAAGCTAAGTCAAGCATTTCTTGTTGGTTCTTTGAAATTAAAATTTCTTTATGTCTGTTCCCTTAAAGTTAGAATTTGGAGTTGATAAGTCTGGAGTAAGCATCCTGCCTATTGTTTTAAGGCTAAAGTTAATGACTAGAATTTACATGTGAAATGTCCTTTATTGCTCCTTGCTCCAAGTGTAAAATAATGTAAATGCAGTTTCTGTCAGCCTGGGAACACCAGGAAAGTGTAAAAGATGATGTAATGTTTATCAGAACTGCAATAGCAATTTAAACAGCGAGAACCAGAGATCATTAAGCATTTTTGTCTGACTATCCAACTTACAGCACTGCCTGTTGCTCTTTGTAAGTAAGTTATTTTAGAAGTGTGTTTTTTTGTAGCAATAGCTAGGAATTAGAAAGTTTAGACTAAGTGTTTTTCTGTGATGTCAGGACTGTACTACTGATTTATTTTAAGTATTTCTGTGTGATCTCTGAACTCTTTTGACTAGCACTGTGTAGTAGAAAGTATTGTCTTGTGGTTTTAACTATTTATTATTAAATATTTTAAAACCTTTTAACTGTGGCTGGTTTGTGTAGAGATAAGTTAAGCTCTAGAGTACATTGCATATTTATAGAGTTTATTGTACAAAGCCACTCTAATAAGCCTTGACTGATTACTCACACTTACCAATTGGATAATAATATTGCACAGTAATAATTGGACACCCTTTTAAGGGCCTTTGGGTAGCTGATAATATTAGCTGGGTGGTGGCAGTAATTACTACCGTATAGTCTGGGTAAAAGGGGCACAGCTGGAGAACCTGTGCCAGCCTTCCCCAGGAGTGTCTGTGTGGTTTTATGAACTTATCTCAAAGTGTATGTGTGTGTCAGCTACTTTGGCAGGGACACGAAGCACTGGTTGGACAGAGAGGGTGCTGGAGATTTTAGCTTGCCCAGCTAGGCTGAGATCTGGACCCTATAGCTGTGCCAGTGGGGAGTCTTATTGGGGACCTGGGGAGCAAGGGAGTGACCAGCTCCGGACTGACTGTGATCTCTGTGTGCTCTTAAGGGAAATTGCACTTTACTGTGTGTATTTGTTACCCTTTCCTCTCATATATGAGACATCCTATCTGGTGTTAGTGGTGAGGATTGAGGCTCCTTGATTGCTGGGACAGTACACAGGCATCACCGGGCTCTAGGGATATTAGCCTAGTAACCTCCTATGATCCTATGAAGCAGTGTGATTGAACTTTGAGAATGCACATAGCACATTCTTTTATCATTCTTGACTGCTCTACAACACTGAGTTGAAACCTGGTCCTCAAACTAAATTTTGACATGTTTCACTAGGTTATGAGCCAAAATGGGAATGTAATAATGTGGATCACAAGCAATGGATTTTATATATCCTGTCATCCAGTAACTTACTGAAGCCAGATAGATTGAGCACGACAGACAGAACAGAATTCTGACAAAAAGCTTTAGTGTGAGGTTAAAGGTCCATAACCCCATTTGCAGGAAGCTGTGCCCTACTGCACCCCTGGAGTAATATAATTACCTCTAATATCACCATACTTTGGGCATAAGGTACAAGTCTCTTCATTGAAATCCTTCTCATTATAACTCTGATCCGAGATATATAACAATAAGTATCCTGTTGTTTTGGCTTATTTATACTGGTTATTGCTTCTAGCAATTTATAAATAGCACTTTTTACTGCCTGCTGCATACTTTTTAATGTATTTTATTGCTATTTTCTGTACTTGTTAAGCACCTATTTGTTTGTTCTGATTTCCTGCCAAGGAGTGTATCATATAATTGATTTGTTTGCAGTTAAAAGCATTCTGTAGAGTCTCCTTGCTCCTTTAGCTGTTTAAAAACTTTAATTTTGTGGCTCACTGCTGTGATAAACATTTCTGTAATGTTTACTGTCTAAAAGAGTGTAGGCTACTAGCTGTAGTATTGGTCTCCACCCTCTCTCTCTGTTGGTGTCTTGCTATTATACCTGCTGGCCTTGCAGTTGCGCACCCCTACTGTAAATCTGATCTGGGACACTCCTCCCTGTCTAGTGTCATTAGCTCATTCTACCTACTACAGAGAGAACATATGAGAAGGTCAACGCACTTAGTTTCTTTCCTTCTGTTCCTCCTTTCTCCCTTTCTTACAAAAAAAAATTGCCTGAATCTCCTTGTGTTCCGACTGTGCTTCTCAACCATTTTGGAAATATAGAGTATATTTTAGTGCATTTATTAAAACTGTGTTTGCCTTAATATTGCTACAACTCAAGTGCTCTAGGTTGCAATGCACCTGAATTGTTTTAGTGTGTTTTAGCTGCTTTTCAGTATATATATTTATATAGACTTTTCTGTATATGTAGACTAGCTACTTATTCTACTGTATTACTGCCTCTTAAGTCATTTTTCAGTTGGGAACTTGCCTTGCTTCATTCAAAAAGTTTTAAATTGCTAATTTTGTAGAGTTTTAATTGCATTTACTGTTTAGGGCTACACACTCAAGTGTGTTAGCCTTTTCTGTGTTTATTTACTGTATTATTGCATTGTTTAGCCTGTTTTAACCACCAACCCCCATAAAAACAAAAATACTGTCTTGTTTGTTCATTTCTTGCTGTTCCTAGCTAGTATAGTCCAGATCCCAGGCTTTGCTGGTTTCAGGACTTTATTTTCTGTATTCAGAGCTATCCAGACCTTGCTGTGGTAGAGGGAAGTCCTACTGCTTACCAATGGGAGTGGTGAGCATTGTACTGCCTATCTAACACTAAAGGAGTGGTTTCCAGCTCTGAAATTGTAATTTTATTAGCCATTTTGGACTGATTTCTATCCTTTTCAACTCTCTGGCTTAAAAACTTATGTGTTTGCGCATTTTTCACATTGTGCAGCACAGTGGGGCTACAGTTTTTCCCTTAGAACTAGCTGGTTTCTGAGTAGTAGCACTAACATATGAACCCCTGTGACTAGCACTTGCTCTAGAGCCTGCTGAAAAGCACTAGGAAGTCTTAAACTGATACAAGCACTCAACTCTCCTTGTTAATAAGGATAAATTAATCATAGGCACTAAACAGCCTATAATTGCAAAGTACCTTGCAAAGGTAAGGGAAAACAGCTATTGTACTTTACAAAAAAAGCACCTAAACAGGCATGTCCAAGGGTCAGATTCTGGTTATTTCTCCTGTCCACCTGATGAATCTGGGCATACTGGGGCAATGCAACAACTGCCTCATGTACATACTTAACACTCTCCTCCTACCACCCAACACTACAACCTGTGAGAGATGCACTTACATAGCCAAACTGGAAGCAAAGCTCTCTCCAGCCAAGATTGTGCTAGACAGTCAAGAGGAAAAGGTTAACACCAGCACTACACCTAAAGCAACACATAGCCCTTCAAAACCCACACCATCAACACCCACACATAGCAACACTAAACCCACATATGCAAAGGCCCTTAACATTAACCTGCTAAAGCAACAAGGACCTCTGAAGCTGAAATGCAAACAAGCACCAGTCACAACCAAAGTGACACATAGCTCACAACACCAGTGTTCCACCCAACAGCCCCTAAGGCAGGACAATGTACCCAACACTTTAGTCATAGGTGACTCTATAGTTAGGCACACTGATGTTCCACTCACCTGGCTGAGCAAGGAGAAAATTACAGACAGCTGCCTGGCAGGTACTAGGATCCGCCACATAATGCATGCACTCAAGTCACTCCACAACAAGTACAAATATGACTCTGTCATTGTCCATGTTGGAGTGAATGACTTGAGACGTACCTCACTGGACTACATGAAAAGAGACATGGAAGAGCTCTCGGATCATGTGGCCCAGGCATGTATGACCCTAGCCCTGAGTAGCATCCTGGCTTCACCCAGAATGATACCACAGTATAAGGACAAAATGATTGACTTCAACAATCGGCTAAGCTTCTGGTGCCATTCAAAGGGGATTCAGTATCTGCCTGGGATGACATGATCGACAAACCATGATGCTTTGCCAGAGATGGTCTGCACCTGTCACCCCTGGGATTCAGGTTACTGGCTAAAGCTCTTGCCACTCCTATAGTGCCTTTTTTAGGCAAGGTTCAAAGGACAAAACCACCAATGTAACAGATACAAGCATGCAAAATCTGAAGGTAATGCTACTCAATGCTAGAAGTCTAAACCTCAAAATGTACTCTCTCAAGGCACTCCTAAAAATGGAGACCATAGATATCTGTGCAGTAACGAGACCTGGTTCAAGATTCCAGACAGCACCCCTGTAATACCAGGCAAGAACTCTTACCACACTTTTTGGCCACTAAACCAAGACCGAAACACTAAAGGTGGAGGAGTGTCCATATTCACAAAGGATATTCACACCTCCAGGCTAGTTGCTCAACACAATGCATTTGAAATTCTCCAGGTGCAACTAACATTAGGTAAGACTGCATTCCAAATTGTAGCTTGCTACAGATACCCCATCATGCCCCAAGATTCTCACTACACCTTTCTAAATATACTGGAAAATATTAAGATACAACCAAACACCCTAATACTGGGTGATTTCAACTACCCTGCCATTACTGGGAAAACTACTCGGGTACCAGCACCTTTTCCCAACGGTTCTTGGAATTCATAAATTCCAACGCCCTGGATCAACTAATCCATTGTCCCACCAAGGGCTCCAATATTCTAGACCTGATCATTACCAACATGGGAGATAGATGCTCCACACCTATGGTCACCCCCTCATTGGTCAGGTCTGACCATAAGCAAATCACCCTTGACATCCACATCCCAACCCCATCCCCCACTAAGGAAACCTCTGTAAAAAACTTCTCCAAAGCTAACTTCATGTTACTTAAGTCAGAAGTGACAAACTTCACGGCACCCATGCAGACGGGAGCTGAAAGTTCGACTGCTAAATCCTACACTAAGGCATTGTATGAGCACATCAACTCGTGCATGAATCGTGCCATCCCAAATAGAACCAAGATGCACTCCTCCAAAAAATGGAAGCCAATCTTGTGGTCTCCTCCCATAAACAAACTATATAACAGAAGGAAGAAACTGTTGCAGAAAAGAGGAAAATCCCAGGATGCAAAAAACTCCCTTACCAGCCTCAGTAAGAAGCTGAGATCCCTCATAAAATCCTCCAAAGCTGTTATGGAAATAAAATTGCCAAAGATTCCAAAGACAACCACAAGGCATTCGATAGTTATGTTAAGAATCTAAATGGCAATGCTCATATCTTTTCTGAGCTACAACAGAATGGCATTAAATATGCTGATCCCAAGGATATTGCCAATATCCTGGCAGATCAATTTAGTGCCAACTTCACCCCCTCTCACCCACTAAAGGGCCCATCTCAATACCAAATGATTGCCAAATTTCAGTAATCACGGCCACACAGGTAAAACCCACACTCTCCAAAGCTAAGAATACAGCATCCATGGGACCAGATGACACCCCGGGCTGTGTACTACATGAACTACAAAATGAACTAAGTGTCATGTTTAATCATAGCCTCACCTCAGGCTTTGTGCCCACTGAGTGATGCACAGCTACAGTTATCCCACTCCACAAGGGGGGATCCACCTTGGATCCTGGGAACTACCATCCCATCAGTCTGATGAGCTTGATCTGCAAGGGCATGGAACGCATTATCATGGAAATTATAAACAAAGACATTGGCAACCTTCAAACACTGGACCCCACCCAGTTTGGGTTCGTGAAGGGCCAATCTCCTGAACCTGATTAACTTCTTCGAATCAGTCTCCAGAGCTGTGGACGAGGGTAAGGCAGTCCACACCACCTATCTGGACCTCACCAAGGCTTTAGACACCATCCCCCACTCTGGAATCATAGATAAACTTACTAAGTTGGGCATAAATCCCTACGTCACTCGATGGGTTGCTAAATGGCTTACTGACAGAACTCGGACTGTAAAAGTAGCCAACTCCAAATCCAGCCCCAGACAAGTGACAAGTGGAGTACCTCAGGGTTCAGTCCTGAGACCACTCTTATTTGGCATCTAATTCTCTGAAGTACAGGCCAACACTAAGGGACTCTGGCTAAAGAAGTTCTCAGATGACTGCAAACTGGGAGCCATTATTGAATCCCCAAATGATGTGAATATTCTACAAAAGGGCCTTACAGAAATAGATGCTTGGTGCCAGAGCCATGGGCTCAAGCTTAATGCCAAGAAATGTATAGTTAACCCCTTTGGGAAAAAACATGTAGCCATGAATTACCACATAGGTGGCAGTACACTAAACACCGAAAATGTGATGAGAGACTTAGGGACACAGGTGGACAGTGGTCTCACCTACAATAACCACATCGCCACAACAGTCAGGAAATCGTTCTATGTGGCACACCTCATCACTAAGGGCTTTTCATCCAGAAAAAAGGAGGTCATTGATCCCTCGTTAGACCCATTATAGAGTACAATGACCCATTTGGTATGTACCTCACAAGACATCTGCAACAGCTGGAAAGGCCACAGAAATACCTCACTAAAAGAATCACAGGCCTAAAGCAGATGCCCTGTGCTGACCATCTAAAAAAACTCCAGCTATACTCTGTGGCATATTGTCTACTCATAGGCAATCTCTGCTTAACATACAAGGCCATGTCAAACCCTGAGCTGTTGGACATGCTCCACTTAAAGAAATCCCAATCCCTCAGAGCCACATGCTCCAGGGATCTAAACCTTGTCAGCACAATGAATAAAACATGCTGGAGGGATAGGTTCCTGACCCAGAGACTCCCCAGACTCTGGAATAGACTGCCCATACATGTCAAGCAGAGCGCCTCCTTGGCTCTCTTCAAAAGGAACCTTGATGATTGGATGGGAGATAGGAAATTCACCCCGGAGATCACGTCAGTTGCCCTGCTAGACAGGGATCCAGGGAAGTAAATATTGTGGAAAGAAATATCCAGGGAATTGTTTGGCTAGGCTTGTATAGTGCCTAGGGCTGATAGCCTAGTACCAACATATGAACCTATGAACCTTTGAACCTATGAACCTATAAACCAGAACAACATTCAGCAACATCCAAAATTTGCAGACAGATAGCTTATTATTTACCTGTGAACCTATGCAAACAAATTTTACACAACGACCAGTCTGGCATTTTCACCTTTGTTAAATCACAGTTTCTATTCATTTGTGGGTACATTTTTTGTCTGGAAGGATCAATAAGGAAAGAGAGTAATCTACTCATGGAATATGGCATTTTGATGGGACAGTGATTTTCCATAATAAAATATATATGTGTGTGAATGAGGGAGAGGACAGGAGAATGGTGAGAATGCAGAGACTAGACTTGGTGAAGGTTGATGAGTTTAAATACTTGGGATCAACAGTTCAGAGTAACGGTGAGTGTGGAAGAGAGGAGAAGAAGAGAGTGCAGGCAGGGTGGAGTGGGTGGATAAGAGTGTCAGGAGTGATTTTTGACAGACGGATACCAGTAACAGTGAAAGGGAAGGTCTAGAAGATGGTAGTGAGACCAGCTATGTTATATGGATTGTAGATGATGGCACTGATGAAAAGACAGGAGTCAGAGCTGGAGGTGGCAAAATTAAAGATGTTAAGATTTTGCATTGGGTGTGACGAGGATGGACAGGATTAGAAATGAGTATATTAGAGGGTCAGTTCAGCTTAGACGGTTTGGAGATAAAGCCAGAGAGGTGAGATTCTTTTGGTTTGTACATGTGCTGAGGAAGGCTGCTGGGTATATTGGGAGAAGGATGCTAAGGATGGAGCTGCCAGGTAAGAGAAAAAGTGGAATGCCTAAGATAAGGTTTATGGATGTGGTGAGAGAGGACATGCAGTTGGTTGGTGTAACAGAGCAAGATGCAGAGGACAGGTAGAAATGGAAACAGATGATCCACTGTGGTGACCCTTAATGGGAGCAGCCGAAAGAAAAAGTAGTAGTACTGATTTTCCATTATGGTGCTGCTATATTACTATCTGTAATGTTCTAATACCATCACAGGGTTGTGTCTGTACTAAACAGCTAATACCATCTCTTTTCATTTCTTTTAGAAATATATAGCTGTCTACATTTCTTCTCCTTCCTTTGTTATGTGTTGATTTTTGTTTGCTATGTTTACAATGTAAAGAATGTGCATTTCATAATAACTGCTTCTATTAAGATTTTATGAGCTATTATTATTATTTGTTTTGGAAAACAAACGCATTTTGTGGAAGATGAGCATCAGTGGAAGCATCTAACCTGTTTTGTAATCAAGGTGGAAAGAACATCTTAACACAATTCTACTATGCATTTTAGATTAAATAACAATTGATTTGGCCTTTTTAAATTATCATTATTTCCCTGTTTTTGCTGTTATTTTGTTAATTGATAAGACCCACTCGGCTTAAAAATAAATAAATAATTGTGCTGGGTTTGTCTTTCTATAACAAATATAATTTTCTTCCCCCCTTACTGTTAATGGTCTGTGGTGAAAATTAGGCTTAATCAGAGCGCCCTATATCCAGTCTTAATTACACATCTTTTATTTTATACTATGCTGCTCTAAAGCATATTTAGAAGTTAAAAGTAACTGTATATTTTTTTATATCTACTTGTAATAATGTTGTGACTGAAACAGATCCCTGGGTCCAGTTTACAAGCCTCTCAAAGTAAATAAATTAATAAACAAATAAACTGGGCAGCATGAATAGATTCAGCAATCTGCTTACGGTAAAATGACAAGCTTGTTTTGTATTAACGTCTTTTGGATGCTTTATTGTTCACACTATCATCATTTTATTTAATGCCATCCTTCTACTGTCATATGTTTGCTTGTCACAAGAGTATCGCATGTAATATGTGCAGGTATGGTGGCATAGACTTCATACCCTCATGTTAGCATGCATCCTTATATAAGGTAGTATTCCTAAACTGGCATCCTGCCTATGCCTGTGCATTGCTGTCTTCTCCTCATTTGTCACTTTTTAACCTTGTTAGTAGGAGCTGTTAATTCATCATCACTTGAGGAGATCTCAGCTCATTCCTTCCTACTGTGCTCCTTCATACCTATTGTCACCTTTTTTATTTTCACATCTTTTCTTACTTTGCCCATTATCACCTTTTGCCTCTGCAAATGTCCCCTTGTTTTCTTTCTGCATGTATATATGCTTCACTCTCCCTTCCTCACATCATAGCATAAGGCAGCAGTAACCACCAAAGGTGATTTTTAGTCAGAAAAATAACAATCTTGATCAACTTGATGGGTAGTGCACTCTTCATAAATAATAAAACATGTATACATTTTTTTCTGTTTTTCTACACTTTTAGTATCAGGCATACCTTATATTACTCTGCATGTGCCTAGTACTCGTGCCAGTTCCAATGGCCTACTGCACTAGGCCACTATAGTGTGGATTGATGCCCCTTGATATAGGTATATTAGTACTGCTAAGAAAGTAACCCACTTCCACTAATCTAGCCCTAGGGTAAGATGAAAGGATTTATTGACAAGATTGCTGCTGTCACTTTGTTCTGGTTAAGTTACAGTATTGGATTTTTTCAGATGTGTAGTCACAGTAGTACAAGATACAAAAATCCCCACAAATATATCAATAGTTTCTCCTACGTACATGGTCCTGTGCTAATTTTAGGAATTTCATTTAACTGGGAATTATAGCCTCTCTTAGATAAGGCAGCATTATTGTGTAATAATGCTACATTACTGTCACTGTTCACTATTAAAGTTGGCTCTCTTCTAGAATATTCCAAACATTGGGAGTGTCTATTAAATTTCAATCTCAACAATGCTGGGAAAAGGTCAGAGAACAATTATAAAAGTGCTACTTGAGTTATCTACATTATCATATTCACTCAGAGTATAAAGGCATTGTTTATATTCACTGTAATATTAAAGAAAAAGTGACTTAATTTTAAGCATAAGAATGGTAACAACTCTTGCCTGGGACTTTGTTTATGTCTGAATTTAACAGCCCAGTAACTCAGACAGGATTGTTCTAACAAATTTCTGAACACAGCACAAATAAAAGTGCATGATTTTGATCTGAATTTCTGAAAAGGAAGTGTTCTCAGGCATGACATGCTTATCTCATCAATGAATGTGATTAACCTTTGGATCATATATAAATGCTAGGGTGCAACAACGGACTTTGCATTTAATTATGTCTATAATAGTCATTCACACAGACCCCACCTCCTTTGTCTGATCTAATGGACCATTTGGGTCACTGTGGAAGTAAAATCACTAGCCCTTCATTCTGATGAAGTCCCTGGTTTGAGGGAACAAAAGCACTAAATATTTGGTATTTTTTAATAAAGGTGGGATATTCTTAAGTCCTCGGATCGTGCATTCTATTTGTTTATTACTTTCATGTGCAGTACATCATTATAGGGAAAGTAGAAAAAGACTGAAGTCCCCTGAGATAAATACATTATTTAAGAAAGGTAAGCAATTTCTTTCTTAAATAATGTAATTGTATAACAGTAATAATCCTCTCTGGTTTGTGGGTATATCAGGATTTACCCACAGTTGGCTTTGTTTAATTACTTGGGCTTTGCCCTCATGATCAAACCACACCAACCATGGGTAAACTCTGACATACCCATGTGCATTTCTGGATTATTGATTAATTATAAAAATCCACCCCATTCACTTTTTGTAAATTCCCACTCCCATTCACACCTGGCCCATCTTTATAATAATACTGTGAGGATGCCTGGCATAACAGTGTCTATAATTGCCTTAGTGACAGTAATGAGGACCATTAAATAATGAGCAACCTTCAATCATCCCACCTATTAAAGAAAAAAAAACACTTCCATGATCATTTTATTTACCCTGCCACTGTCTCCCTCTGTAAAACCACCCTGCTCATTAATAGCTGACATCACAGGCATTACAGGCTCCTCCTCTTCCATGTATCAGACACACAATGCTGTGTCTTGTTACCCACCATGCTTATATTTTGTTATTATGTCCTGAGAATCACACTTATTTATTCATTTATTTTATGTTTCAGGACTTGCACTAAATAGTCTCTAAATTTTGAAAGACTGCCTGAACTGAGGTAAGCACTTTTAGCAATGTTAGGATGCATTTCAGAGGGTACTTGAAGAAAACAGCCACAATATGGTCATTTCTAGTAGCTTCAGTATTGAGTTTTCAACATAGCATCTACATGGAGTTGGTACTGAACTATCATTGTGCGTCTGTGTTCAGTTAAGACTTTAGCTTAGCCAACACCAACGTTTATTAATTAGTGATGAGACAAATATCAATTTAGGTTGAAAACAATGAAAAACTATGGCATCTTTGTCAAATTTCAAATTATTTTCCCATAATTAACATACGAGAACTTCTTTACAACACTTCATGAAGATGATGGTTGTTATTTTTCAGATCTAGGCAAAATCTATTATTCTGGACCCTAATGAATGTTTTGATTCTGTTTTGTGAAGTCATCATCTGCAGTTTGTTATGAATATTTTTGTTAAGTGTACTCATAGGTGTACTCATAGGTGCACTCATATGCTCCTGTAATACTCCTGGCTAGTTTCTCATTCCTTCGGTCAAATGTTTTCTATTCTGCTATCTTCTTGTCTTCTACCAAATGAAAATACCACAATGGTTTTTAGTTATATACATAATGAGTTTCATATTACTGTCTGTAGTAAGGCTTAAGAAATGTAATGTTTTCTGTTTTACATTCCTTTTTTTTTGTAAATTGTGATTGTTGGCAACTGTTCAACATTTTGTATAGTGTTTGTAAATCTTTAAAACATTTTTGTAATCTTTTTGTACTATTGTTATGGAGTTTATCTCCCCGGGTCTCCGCTGAAAACGGATTACTTGCCCAGCCGGACTCTACCCGGTTAATCAATGTAAAATAAATAAATAAGATTGCATAAAAAATACTTTCTCAGAGTTAGGGGTGGAACTTTTGACAACCACTGAAGGTAGAAGGCTAAACTTAATTTGTAGATGGAACCTTGAGACTTTGGGCATTAGAACATTTTCTCACAAAACTTAAACTGAAATCATTGCTTAATAACACTTCCTGAATGGGATGTCTATTATAAATAATTACTGCTTTCCCATTTAAGGTTCTTTCATGAAATGACCATGTTATATTTTTGGATAAATGTACCGCAGAATACAAATATTTGACAGCTTGTAATCTTGTACAGACACTTTCCTACGCCCAGTGTTTCACTTCTTACTCCAAATTAACCATAAAACTTTACAAGAGACTGTGAGTCAGATACTGAACACTTTTTCACATAAAAGGAGATTTTTGCTTAGGCTATTAAAACAAATCACCTTCCAGTCTAGAAACATTCTGGTACTTTAACAATGAAGATTAATACTATGCTATGTTAATGAGCTTCACCCTATAGTTCTAGGTTTGATTCTCTCAGTCTTCATTTGCATACTCTGATCGTCTCTGAAAAGAGGCACTTGTGCCTAGAAGATTATCTACTTAATGGAAGAACAAACAACTGACCAGGAAGCCAAAGACTAGAGCAAATGAATTCAACAATGGTACAAACCACTCCAGTTCTCAGTTGTTCGAGAAAGAAACAATCCTTTATTGGTAAAACCACTGCAATTCACAATTAAGCACTTTTGTCTAAACACAGACTGCTTCAGAACCCTGAAAACTGCTTTAAACATTGTATTTAAGAGCTGAGAGAAGTAAAACCACACTCCAAGGAATTGTCAATCAACAGGCAGGCTGAAAAAGGCCAGAAAAGATCTTAAAGGTGTACACACACCAAAAAACACTTCCACATTAAACCAAGTAAAAATGGCTAAAAACAAATCTAGAATGTCAAAATACTACAGGAAGCCATAACAGTTATAAAATTTTGCTCAGACTATGTTGGCTTTTAAGTTCACTAACAATGGAAATATAGTCATTTAATCCAGGTGGATTTGTTGCTTCTAAAGCCAGCTGCTAATACATCTCACAATGTAGAAGTCTGTTTTCCCAGTCACCAACAAAGGCACTTGTTTCCACCTGTTCAAGCCCCCAAAAAGTGAACTTCTTGAAATTGAAGCATGTGCAAGCATGCCTAGTTAAAGCAGTTGTTTGTTCTTTGCTTGGATTTCTGTTCCAGCTCCAGGTGCTTCTAGGGTTACCACCTGTCCCTCTTTGCGAGGGACAGTCCCACTTTGGGCAGTTTTGTCCTGAGAAAAGCAACTCATATGCTACAAGAATAAGCTTTTATTTGGACAGAAACAGTGATGTTATGTCCTTTGCACTCCCCGTGGGTATGTCTGTCCTGAAAAATTGCACGTTTCTATAAAAAATGTCCCACTTTGGGCATTTGAAAAGTGGCAACCCTAGGTACTTCTCGGCTTTTTGTGGATTATTTGCCTAATGAAAATCAATCATTTCTAATACTTTACTTTCTGAAGGATGGTAAAACAACACTGACAAGTTAAACTGCAACATCTGAAAGCCAAATCTCTACCCCCGCTGTTGCTCCTCCCACATAGAAATGCCACAGTTTTCTTCAGCCAGGATTTGTTTGATATTCTGGGTGTTTGCTATTATGGTCTTGGTGTTTTGTTGTTTGACCATATCTACAGCCAATCAATGAAACGAGACCCACATTTCTGCACTAAAACTCATTTGTAGTTTCACTCTTCTGCCTTAAGGGGGGCAGTTCATCCCAGATTTTTAGAGGCATGAACAGAGAAAGTTTGATCATTAGCAGTTACAGAATGTAAGGGTTCTGTTGAGAAGGGGCAGATGTGGTTAAAAAAGCTGAGACTTACAGTCTATAGATTAACAATTTTTGAATAAATAATGTGAAACATGTTTTTTTTTTCTAGTGATAAAACAACTGTAGCGAATGTTTTAAAGAAACTGAACATTCTGATTTTTAAGTAAACAAAATGTTTCTAAAGGCTTCTATTCTCCAGGTAAGGGGTATGTGAGGAGGGATTTTGTGAATTATTTGTGGTTCTAAGTAGAAACTGAATGAATGTTGTATTAATTTCTCAGAAATATATATTTTCTTATTTAATTGATTTCAACTCCAAATATTAAGAGTGGCAAAATCATTGCTTAAAGAAACAGATTTTTTAAAAAGTTTTTTAGGAACTGTGTTAGACAACTTATTTTCTTTACTTAAATTAGAATATAAAAGAAAAAAAAAAAACAAAAGAAAGTGCTGTCTCATTTGATTGTATCTAAAGATGCTTCTACTACCATTTGTGTTTCAAAAAAGATATTCTCTACAGGAGAAGAAGCTGTCTTTAGACATCTTCTTTAGAAGCTAATCTGAAAATGTCAGATCTTCTGCCAAAGGAAGAGGGTAGATCTCTTTCAAGAGACAGAGGACATCTCAGTCTTAAATTTCTCCATTTGGCATAAACAATTATTCCGCTTGACTCCAGTATTATTCCTGTTTCTTAGATGCAAGGGCATCACATAATTTTACTTTCATATTCCCTTCCTGTCATCTTGGAACATTTCTTAATAGATGGCAGTGTTGCTTTCTTTAAAGAATCTTGCAACAAACTTTCTTCAGATCAGAGGCTATAGAACATTCTATATTAAGGTTACAAGACCAAATTTCTCTCACAGCCTATAATGCAGTCTATTCAGATGCCTTTGAAAATATCCATTTGTACATAGAACCATTCTGTACAAAATACAAAATATTTAAAAGGGATCATAGAGAGGATCCCTTCTTTTTCAAAATCAAGAGCATTTTACGCAAGGTTATTTCTAGTTTCAAGGAAGGACAAAGGGACATGGAAACCAGTTCTGAGCCTTTCCTCTCTTAACAAAATTCAAAGTAATGAATTTCAGCCAGTTTAATTTCTGTTGCTCCAGGGATCCTGTTTCACTACTCTGGATTTTAAAGGTGCATATGAGCATGTTCAAGAGCTTTCATTTATGCAGGCAGTTGTAGGCAATTTCTCTGGTTTCAGAAGGGGAATCAACATTTTCAGTTCAATGTGCTATATTTGGCTTAGCAAGTACTCCCAAGGTATTTGCTAAGTATGTTCCTTCAGTCCTTATAACTCAAACTGAGAAAAATACATGCTCTCCCTTTCCAGGACATATGTTTGATTCAGGCACAATCCAGATAATCACAGGCAGACATCCTGTTTTTGGAAATCATCTTCTGTAATGAAGCTAAACTTATCTTAACAGTAAACACTGACTTTTCTGGGTTCATTCCTGCTTACCTTGTGATGGAGAGCATTTCTAATTTAAAATAAAGTGCAAGCTATAGTCATCCATTTTTGCTGGGCTACCCTTGTGGTGAGGGATTTTCTGATTTTATATGGGGGCATTTTGGGGATAGTACAACACTCAGCATTGCTTTTAGAACTCATGGTGTAAGGAAGTAGATTGTTTAAGCCAGTGCCTTCTAATATCTCCTTTTGTGGAGGAACTGCAGTGGTAGAAGAGGACAGCACTGCAGAAACAAGGGAATTCTTTCTTTGCTCTATATCATTTACAATTTCTAGACAAACAGCCCATCTAGTATCTGACACACCTGTTATCAAGAGCTACAAAAAATAAAAAGTAAGGAGAGATAACAATTATTCTTAAATTTTATCAGAACCAAACACATTAAAAAACTAACCATGTTTTGCTTTATTTTGCAGCAAATAGACTGGGCATGTAAACAATTTGTTTCCACATGGACAACAAGCTGCATAAAGTGACAGCTACTTCCATTGCATTTTCCAACCATGCTTTCTCTGTTATTGTTTGGGAGACAACATCCTGGTGTTATGTCCCACATTCACTACACATTGCAAGTGTAACAATGTTTCCATGTCCACACGTGGTCTTACTACAGAAATAGTCAAAGGAATAATTGATGGAGCCAGCACCAGGTTTTTGGATTCATACCTCTGTGTACTACTCATTCTTGCACTAAAATATTATGGATGCATTACTTGAGCTACTCCCCATACAAGTAAAGGATAAAAGTATTACTATCTTCCCTATAAATTCCATCCCTCTACCCCCAGTTTTTAGAATTCTAGTCCTATTTTGTGTGTTTTAGTTTATATGCTGTGTTGATGAGAAGCAGATACTGTATGGTGCAAGTTTAATCTTATTTATTCTGTGTTTGGCCACCATGAATGTGTGATGAGTTAATATGCTGCACATTAAAGGTGCTAATGGAAGTAAAACATGAGCACTGGTAAAGTGTACTGTTTGGTAGTTACACCCATCATGGTTACTCTATGTCATCATGATGGTATGATGGATACTCCACTGGTTGGAAAAAGGTCCAAATACAGGAAAACATATTCTGATGAATCTATTTAATACAGTATATTTTTTACACTTTTATTAAACTATCACTTAAGACATAGGCAAACATACATTAACATAAGAGATAAACCATATTAACACGTTTCCATTTACATACATTATACATCACATATTTCCTTTTATAGCTATCAGTCCAATAATACATAGATTGCTCAACTCCTGCCTTCTCTTAAACCTCTCTCCTCCTCTTGAACATTATTTTTCATGTATTTTTTCCACTATTTCCATTTATTTCTATATAATTTGTGCCTTCCTTTTTCTAAAGATCCCACTTCCAGTTCTTTTTTCTCCATTACAATATTCAACATTTCAAATATAGTTGGTTTAGCCTTTGGTTTCCATTTTCTAGTTACTGCTTTTGTGGCAGCCACCGGAATTAAACTTAATAAGACCTTACTATGTATAGGCAGTTCAAATCCTGTGTATCAACTCAGAAGAATCATTTCCTTAGTTACACCCATTTGCTCACCCAATATTTCTGACAGAGTACTCTGTAGTTGATTCTGTAGTTGATTTCTAAAATCAGCCAAATCATTACACTCCCAAAATTTGTGTTTCCAGTTACCCAGCTTACTCTGTCAAAAGCTTTCTCTGCATCAATATCCGCTAACAACAGTGTTATTTTCTTATATTCTGCTTCCTTCTGGATCATCATTGTTCTAGTAATGTTGTCAAGTGTTTGTCTTCCCTCCAAAAAAAAAAAAAAAAAACACACAAACACACATTGATCATTATCTATCAGTTTTGGCAAACCTTTGCCACTCTTTTAGCTAATGTAGACAAGCACTTTCGAATCACAGTTTAAAATTGAAATGAATTTATATAAAGCTGGGTCTAATGGGTGTTTACTATCTTTAACTTTCCTCCAAGATGCGGGTGCTTCCCCTGTTTTTAAAATACTGTTAAACAAAATATTCTAGATCTTTATCACTTTCTTCCCTCCTGGCTTCCAAACTTCCACAGGAATACTATCTATTCCTGAAGACTTTCCTGCAGATTGATTATGCATCACTGTTTTTATCTCAGCTCCTCTTATCTTTACTGTTAATTGCTGAGTCTCACCTACCTCTAACCTTCCATTTCCATTTGTGAGGTTTCTTGATTTTTACATTTCTCTGCTTCATACAAATTCTCATAACATTTCTGAAATATCTCTAATATCTCTACAGGATCTCTGGATATTTTTTTTTTTTTGTTATAGACGCTCTAAGGTTGGCAACAACCCTTTCTATTTTCTATTTCTTAAGTCATTGTGCTAAACTTTTTATGCTTTGGAGTTATTATGAAATTAGTTGCTTAACAGCTATCTTTCTAAATTTATGTACATAATACAGATACTTCTGTTGACAAAAACCTGTGGCAAAGTGACCAACCCTGTGACAACAAAATAAAGTAAAAATATGGACTAAAAATTTAGCGTTTTCATCCCAGCTTTATTAGTTACAGAACTTCTACAGAAAATTATTCAAATTCAGAGCCATACTTTTAAACACAATTTGGCACACAAACATGAATTAAACTAACCAATGAGAAAGTTTAAACTAAATCACATATTTAAAAAGTACAGTTTTGTACCTACCATAAATGTAGATGTTCGAAGATCCACATTGCTGCAGTCCTTACATATGGGTAGTCCGCTGTCCTCGGTCGGCCCGAATACCAAAGTATTAGGCTGACATCAGTCATGGGCGCCTAGATCTGACATCAGAGCGTCAGGGTATAAAGGCGCATGACCGACGTCATATCCTCAGTCTTTTCTTGCCCCAGATGTCAGAAGGCCCTAAAAAGAAAGGCCACAGCCAAAAATAGAATACTTCCCAAAAGGCATGTACAAATGACAGCTACCACCCAAACCATACAATTATTCCAAACTACAGAGGGGAAGGAGGGAGGGTAAATTGGACTGCAGCAATGTGGATCTTCGAACATCTACATTTATGGTAGGTACAAAACTGTACTATGTTCTTCATCTCACATTGCTGCAGTCCTTACATATGGTTAGAATCCCAAAGCAGAGGTAAAGGGAGGCTGGCAAAATTATAAAGCATTGGGAGCTGCCAAAATGCCCTGTAAGATTGCAGTGGCAAATCCAGCTCTAGATTTGGAATAAAGAGGAAGGTGGTAGTGTTTAGAAAAAGTATGCACTGAACTCCAAGTAGCTGCTTCCAAAATATCTTTAGTAGCTACTCCCCTTAAAAAAGCTGTAGAAGTGGCAGTAGCCCTAGTGGAGTGAGGTCTGATTCCAGCCGGAACCTCCTTACCATGATGAGAATAACAAAAAGCAATACAAAATCCAATCCACTTAGAAATAGTTTGTTTTGAAACAGGTTTCCCCTGAGAACCTAAAGCAAAATAAACAAATAACTGCTGAGACTGTCTGAACCCTTTAGTCCTGCTCAAATAATAACGCAACTGCCTGTGAATATCCAAAGTGTGCAAAATTTTCTCCCCTTTATTTTGGGGATCTGCATAAAAAGTAGGCAAATGAATTGATTGGTTCAAGGCCACCTTTGAAACCACTTTAGGCATAAAAGTAGGATTAGTACGCAGAGATACCCTATCCTTATGAAAAATTAGGAAGGGTTCAACTGCCATAAGAGCCTGTAATTCAGAAACCCTTCTAGCAGACGTAATGGCCAACAAAAAAGCAGTCTTCCAAGACAAAAACTTTAACTCAGCAGTAGCTGCAGGCTCAAAAGGAGGTAAAGTAAGTTTTTCCAACACAAAATTGAGATCCCAGGCAGGAGTAGGAGCTCTACGTGGGGGTCTTATGTTCTTTGCCCCTCTAAGAAATTGCTTAAACAAAGGAAGAGAGAATAATGGAGGGTCACAGTCATAGTGAGCAGAAATGGCTGCAGCATGAACCTTTATAGAGGAGAAAGACAAACCCTTGTCTAATAATTCTGTAAGATATTGAAGAGAAACACTCAAATCAGGCCTGGAAACATCAAAGCTCTTTGTTTTGCTCCAAATTAAAAATCTCCTCCATTTACCAGCATAAACTTTCCTTGTACTAGGCCTTCTGGCCTCCAAAATAACATTCAAAACTTGTTGTGGAAGCTGCGACCCTCCAGGTTCTAGAACAGAATACGCCAGGCTGTTAGATGCAGGGACTGAATCCTGACATTGAGGAAATGATTGCCCTCCTGAGACAAAAGGTGTGGAATCGAAGGCAAAGGCCATGGAGGCTCCCGTACTAAACTCCTCAGCAGAGGGTACCAGTGCTGTCGAGGCCAATCTGGAGCTATTAGAATCATGGAGGGCTTGTCTTGTCTGACCTTCAAGAGTACCTTGGGGAGGAGAGGCAGAGGCGGAAAGGCATAGACGTGAAGATTGCTCCAACTGAATGATAGAGCATCCACTTTCCAAGCTGTGGGATGAAACATCTTTGTGCAAAACTTTGGCAACTGGAAATTTAGTGGAGAAGCGAACAGATCTATGTCTGGAGTTCCCCATATCACTGTCAATTTTCGAAATACCTGAGGATCCAATTTCCACTCGTGGGGATCCACTATCTGTCTGCTCAAAACATCTGCTAAGGAGTTCTGTGCTCCTGGTAGAAACCTTGCCTGAAGATTGAGGTGTAAACTGAGAGCAGTCTCCCACAAAATCATTGCTTGCCTGCAAAGAGGGTACGAATGGGTTCGCCCTTGCTTGTTGATGTACCACATGACAGTTGTGTTGTCTGTTAGAATCAACACTTGCCCTGGGTGAAGTAAATCCTTGAAAGCCATCAATGCAAATTGGACTGCTAACATCTCCTTCAAGTTGATATGTAAATGTTGAAGTCTGGCAGGCCACGTGTCTTGCACCCATTTTCCATTGAGGTGTGCTCCCCAAGCCTTGTCCGAGGCATCTGTCCTTAAAATCTGACTCGCCTCTGGTCGGGTCACAGAGAGTCCCTTGTTTAGGTGACATTCCTGAGCCCACCACAAAAATTCCTTTTGAATGCAAGGTATTATTTGAATGACAGTGTCCAGATCTTGGCAGTGTTGTGTCCATACATTTTTGAGATACCATTGTAGCTTCCTCATATGCAGTTTGGCATTGGGAAGCACCAGAATACAAGATGCCATGAACCCCAAGGCTTGAAGGACTGTCCTTGCAGTCAGCCTGGACCGTAGAGACAATTGATGGAAGTAAAGTGTAAGGTTCTTTTGCTTGTCCGGGGTCAAAAAGGCCATCTGGGAAGCTGTATTCAGTCTAACACCCAGAAAGCACATTTCCTGAGAGGGTACTAGACTGGACTTTGTTTCGTTCACAGAATACCCTAGGCACCTTAACACTGCCATCACATACTGTAGATGATGAAGAAGTTCGTACTTGTCTTGAGCCAGAATCAGGCAATCGTCCAAATAAGGATAAATTTGTATTCCTCTTAACTGGAAGAAGGCTATCACTGGAGCCAGAACCTTTGTGAACACCCTGGGTGCAGTAGATAAGCCAAAGAGCAATGCAGAGAACTGATAATGTAAAGTCCCAGCCCGAAAATGCAGGTATCTCCTGCAACTGGGCCTGATAGGAACATGAAGATAAGCCTCTTTGAGATCCAGAGTTACCATCCAGTGATCTTTGCCCAACAGAGGTAGAAGTTGCTGCAACGTCAACATTTTGAATTTTGGAATGTCCAGGTATGTGTTGAGGATAGATAAATCCAAAATTGGCCTCCAAGTGTTTCCTTTCTTTGGTACTAGAAACAGGCGAGAATAAAATCCTAGGCCCACTTCTGACAGAGGGACCTGCTGTATAGCCCCCATCTGAAGAAGTAAAGAAATCTGCTTGTGAGCCTCTACCCTTTGCTGAGGAGGAACGTCTGGCATGCCTTTGAAAGGAGGCACTGTATGGAAATAAAACTTGTAGCCTCGGTCTATAATGTCCAACACCCATTTGTCCTGGGTGATTAAAAACCAGTTTTGCTTGAAGAGTGCCAACTTTCCTCCCAAAGGAGCTGCCAGACAGGAAGGATCTGGCAGCTGAAGATGCAGGTCATTGGGCCTGTTTACGAAAGGACTGGCCCCTGCCCTCACCTGTAGATTGTGCAGGTGAACTCCATGTTCTAGGCCTGAAAGAACTCTGAGCTCTGCCCCTACCACGTCTAGATCTACCCCTAGACTGTAAATCAGAAGAAGGATAAGCCCATCCCTTAGTAGGCCAATTCCTGCTAAACTTAGGAGGCTGCACCTGCAAAAAATCTTTAACAGTCTGCAAAGACTTAGCCTTGTCTTCCATTTTCTTCAAGACAGACTCCACAGGAGAACCAAACAAAACTTCAGACTGTAAAGGAGCATCCAAAATTCTAGTTTTAACATGCTCTGACAAATTCTGATCCTTAAGCCAGGCGTGCCTGCGAATAACTGAACCAGTGGCAGCCACCCTGGAAGAAGCCTGTAAAGCATCGAAACCACACTGCAAAGAATGCTTACCCACCTGTTCAGAAGCATGTACCAAATCCTGTAATTCTTTACATTCTATGCCCTCTGCCAAAGCATCTACTTTAGATTTTAGTTGAGAAAGGAGAAAATTCTGATACTTCAACATATGAAACTGGCAATTCAAAGCCCTCATTGCTAAAGTGGAAGAGGTATACACTTTCTTACCCCATCTATCCAAAGCTCTAGCATCTTTATCTATAGGAACTGGATTCTTTACAACAGAAGCCCTGACACCCTTAGGTCCCTGGCTAATAGTTTCTGGGTCAGCCCTTGGACTCTTATACAGATATTTATGAGCCTCAGGTACTCTGTAATACCTATCTGGCTTAACTGGTGCAGGAGGCAGAGAGTCTGGATTAAGGGAATCCTCGGAGAAAACGTCTTGAACAACATCCAAAACAGGAGGTATAGCCAAGGGCCTATGTTGTGGTAAAAACAAAAATTCCCTAAGCCTCTTTCGGAAATCTGAGAAATCCTGACCTTCCCATTTAAAATGTTCCCTCATAGAATGCAGGGTTTCTGAAAAAGAAAAATCCTCTGGAGGAGAAGCAGAAGGAGTGGAATCCTCTGCATCTGAATCAGAATAAGGAGGAAAATCCTGAATGTCTTCAGCCGAAGACTCTGAGTAATCTGAAGCCTGCTCCAAACATTCTACCTCCGGCTCCACCCTAGGTCTCTTATCAGGAGGGGGCATAGAACCTCTGATTAAAGAAATTAAATCTTCTGCCATTTTAAGCATGTGTTTTTTAGGCACAGAACCTGCAGAACTAGGACTGACACCCATGGAAGGCAAACCAGGCCTGCTCTTGGAAGAAGCCCTAGAGACAGAAGGAGAAGGCCTAACCACCTTAGGCAAGGAAGGGAGAACAGCAACCTGAGAGGCCCCCTCAGCCTGGCCTGACTCCTGAGAGGCCACATCTTGCAAAATTAAAGCCTCCCCCTGAGACTCAACTGAAACCTCGGCTGGATCCCCAGATTCCACCATAGTTTCTAAAGAACCGGCGTCCGGAACGGACGACTCATCCTGCCTGGACTTTAAAGATTTGTCCTTGCGCTTCTTCGCGGTAGTGGGCGTCGGAGGATCCGACGGCATATTATAATTACACCGCTTACCGAAGACAAGCCTAGCGCAATCTAACCTACGTTTAATGGTGCGCTTATTAAACCTAGCACAAAAGCGACACCCGACTACATCGTGCTCAGGTCCCAAACAAGGAATACAAAGAGAGTGGTAATCCCTATGCGGTATCTGTTTCCCACAAGAAATACAATTATTCACTTTTTCTGACATCCGGAATTAACTGAGGCAAGAAAAAACAAAAATATTCCCCAACGGGGTACTTAGCCCAACTTGGTTTCGGTCTGAAACTCAGAATACGAAAATTTCAGAACGCCGAACGGCACTTGCAAACGCTGCTTCTGCATCGGACCATGCGGCAAAAAAGACTGAGGATATGACGTCGGTCATGCGCCTTTATACCCTGACGCTCTGATGTCAGATCTAGGCGCCCATGACCGACGTCAGCCTAATACTTTGGTATTCGGGCCGACCGAGGACAGCGGACTACCCATATGTAAGGACTGCAGCAATGTGAGATGAAGAACATCTTCTTGATTATATCACTTCCCTCTTCAAAGTGAACC
This sequence comes from Protopterus annectens, assembly GCF_019279795.1. Taxonomy (NCBI): domain Eukaryota; kingdom Metazoa; phylum Chordata; order Ceratodontiformes; family Protopteridae; genus Protopterus; species Protopterus annectens. Next base: position 367,356,020 of record NC_056747.1, on the reverse strand, counting down.
ACGTCTAACACTTCCTGATTGCATCACTTCCCTCCTCAGACATTTAAAGGGAAACCAGTTAAAGTCTAAAAATATATGCATGCTTATATGCAAAAACATGAAACATAAACATTTAAGTTTAGAATGTTTATAAAATTAACATCACAATAAAAAATATTTATAAAACCTTAAGCCTTAATGAATATTTTATATTCAATTTTTTGTTCAAGCCAGGTTGCTTATCTGATCTGAGATAAAACTGCCACTTAAGCTCCCTGGCTTCTAATACATCATTACATCCATTAATAAACATAAAATCCTCAACATCTTCCAGAACTGAAAAATTAAAATTTCTAAAATCTTTACAAATGACACTGTGTTTAAATAAAACATTGTTTACATCTTTCTGTTTAATTGCATTTACATGCTATCTGATCTGAATTCTAAGCTGCCTTATACTTTTGCCAACATAATAACTAGAGCATGTACTGCAAATGGCAATATAAACTATATTTGTGCTGCGGCAAAAAAAAATCTTTTAGGCTTTTATAATAAGCTTAAGATGAGGACATTCAGTGCTACTAGATCCACTAATAAATCTACATTGCCTACAGCCATGACATGGAAAAGTTCCATGTGTTAAGCCAAACCTTGTAACTTCCCTTAAACAATCCCTTTCCAAGTGTTTTATTATATTAAAAGACTTCTTATATACAAATTGGGGAACCTCCCCAATAATATTTTTAGTTTTGTATTTCCTAAAAACAATCTTCCAATTTATTTTAATAATGTTTTGTTCTTTGTTGCGGTCTGTGGTCACTGAAATTGGAAAAGATACATTTATATCTTTATCTACATTTTTCTTATTTATTTTAAAATTATTTAACTCATTATTTAATATATTATCATTGCCTGTATAATTCACAATCAACCCACTTCTAAGAATAGATGGAAACTTACTGTATTTTATATATACATACATACACACACACACACACATATATATATATATAAAATATATTAAAATATATATTATATATATATATATATATATATATATATATATATATATATATATATACGTATATATATATATATATATATATATATATATATATATATATATATATATATATTACACTGTAGTGTACTGTATTACATTGTAAAACCTATATTTCTTATAAGTAAAAAGTACTTTTTTAGTTTAATATTTTTATCATATACAACAATCACTGACAAAACTCCCCACCCCAGTTTTAAAATACCCCTGGCTACATACTACACAAAACTGCTTTACTATATATCATGCAGATTATATCATGAAATGTTTTATACAGATACTGTTAAGAACAAAACTGTTTTACTTAAAGCTACTTTTCCCTTTTAGTGTCCTTCTAAACATATAAAGTTGGGTATATAGTTTACAGTCCAACCATAGGTTTAACAAAGTCAACAAAAGTCCAATCTTTCTCAGCCACTTTTTATTGCAAATCCATATTATACAAATGTGACTAATGCTTCATAACCTCACATTTATTCACTCATTTCAGTACTGTTGTTCTTCTTCCTATTCATCTCCATCTTACACCAGACTCTGGTTCAACTCCAAGGTACTCCTGAGTCTTCTAGTCAACTCTTGTGCCTTTTTCTGCCTGCCAACCATTTTACTTTTCAGCACTGGAAAAGGTTTCACTAGCAAAGTCTTTCTATGAGCTTTAGTGTGAGAAAAGTGAGAAGCATAGTACCTTTCTGTTAGATGGCTCACTTTTTGCTGGATAAACTTTTGTATTTCTTCCTTAGCCTGTTCTGCATTAAAAATGCCTTTGATCCTCCAAGAAAAAAAATATTCTGAAGTCAGATGTGTATAGCAGCTTGAATCTCACACCTACCTCTCGACATTTCCTGATTACTGGGATAATGCTACTTCTCTGTGGCCTTGTGTACAGTGAATAATCATTTTCCACAAAAATTCTGCTGTGTCTAATTTTTAATACCTTTCCCCTTCTTCCACAGTTTTGACAGGATTAACTCTTTCTGCTGGTATGATTATTTACTAATGCAGGTCTTTGCTTCTTTCTCATGGCCAGGCTTGAAGCATGCATTCTATATACCTTCCAGTTAACAAATCCTGCTGTGGAATACCAGTCTGGTTACTTATCTATACCTTCATAACATTAATACAGACTGTTCTTCCAGTTTCTGTGGGATAGAAGAAAATCTTATATTTTCTCTGAATATTCTGTTTTATAACTTTAACATTTCTGAAACAGTTCTTCTTCAAAAGTCTCATACTTAGCCAGTATTTTCTTCATTTTAACCTTTTTTGAAGTTCTAGAAGTTCATCTGAAGAGCTAGTTAAAGCTTCTTCTATTTTTTCAAACTTTTTGTTATTTGAATTGACATACTCCTTCAGTGTTTCATTTGTTTTAATTGCCTCTGAGTACATTTGATTTTTTTCTCTAAATTAATAGAAGACTTGTACCAAAGCTGAAGATTGGACTGCTTTTTTTGCTGAATAGATGCAGGATTATTTCTAGTCAGTGTTTTCTCTTCATCTTTTCTCATGGGTTTTCTTTCAGATTCTCTAAATGTCTTCTTTTCTGGCAACCAGACAGTGTACTTACTATACGGTAACTGAATTTTACTCAAGCTGACAGAATTACTACCTCTTATTTCTCAGTTGCTTTTTTTATACTGGGGAGTTGAAATTAAGCTGTTAATCAATGCACAGCCATCTTGGAAGTCTAGAGAATACAGTACATATTTGATGAGAATCCATAGTGGAATCTCTGTTTGATTACATTAGTGAAACTTGCTGTTGATAACTATTACAGTATGGTGTTGTTTCCAAAGACAGTAGCATCTCTACTTCCTTCGAGTAGCTGGAGAGTTGGTAGAGATTTACCTTAATTAATCACAATTAATCCATCTAGTGTTTGATGTCTGATCATGAAACAAAAGAGTGATGACCTTTGCTTGGCGGGGCTTCTAAATCTACCTGACAACAGTGAGAGTGAGGGCCTCTGCCTGCATACATTATGCAGCAACCAATCCTTGTTTCCTTAAGGTACTTGCTCATATATTGTTTAGAAGTTTTGAGATGTGGAGCCAGGTCAATACATGGAAGTGGCTGTATAACACAATCTGCTTGTGAAGTCAGAGAGACTTCAAACATTGTTACAGTTAATACACCACACACTATACTTTACTGTGAAACACATAAAATAACGAGGTTTATCTAAGAAGATGTATCTCTCAGGGTGCTCTATTTGTCAAACTCTGATGTGATGATCACTGCATTTATATCTGAAATGGTAATACTATTACTTATTTCCCATATAAGTAGAAATGACTTCCAAGTTCCTAAAGTTCTCAAGTGGAGTTACCTCAGATGATGACTACAGTTCCAGAAAATACAAGATACTATGGCCAGCTTAAATGGTGTTTTATAAGAAAATGCTAAATGGCAGTGTGTAAGAAGTGAGTCTTTATTTATATCCAAGTTGTAGTACCCAGTAATGCTGCTATGATCAGCGCTGGATCACTGACATCTGCCAGGGTTAACTAAAATGAAAATATGTGCCATGAGATGGCACGGAAAAGCTGCCACCATGGGACTATAATTCAACAAACTCCAGCACTTCCATTAATGCCTGCCTGAAACAATAAAGGTAGCTCTTCAAAAATGAATTTATTCCAGAAATGAAAAGACTGTCCTAGCAATGGTGAGCATTACAAATACTAGTCAGTATGTGGAAACTATAACTCAGAAGACTCCCAACAAGTTCTGTGAGCTTACAATAAGAGATGAAATGGATCTTGTAATATATAATAATTTCATCCACCCATATTACATTATTATTTACAATCTATTATTTAATTCTTTCCTGAACAGCTCCAGTTACTTAGTCACACCATAATAGAGTTCTGAAGGTCACCTCAGGCTTAGGATGTCAGGAGAATGTTTTCAAGCCGGTTTCATTGTGTAATTCCTCTCTTTACACTCTTCTGCCTTAGATGCCCCTAGATCAGTTACACATAATACAGATACACACATGCATGTATTCACCAAGGTAAAACACTTCCCTTTAAATAGTCTTTGAATTTCAACAAAACTCTTTGCTGTGGGCTATTTAAATGATCCTTTTGAAGAGATAATTTTGGTATTAAAAGCTTTGTTGGATACATGGACTGCACTGTATATATCTTGCTTCTATTTCATCTCATTCTAAAATATCAGAAAAATCTAGGTTCCTGTACACGATTACAACTTTTCTATTAATGCATTTCCAAGAGTCACATAAATAATAACATGCTGTTTTAAAAACAGAATGCTATATTGAAATCCAATCTGACTTCTGTTTCAGGTTTACAGTATATGTAGGTGCTAAAGTAAGGTGTAACAAATTAAATTAAGTATTCTGAACAGTACTCCTGCTTGGTGACAGTGCTGTTTTAACAACTCTGAGGTCCCCCACAAAATGCTTTAGGACCCTACTCCCACACCAATAAGGACTGGATAATTGGTGGTGGTAAAAATGACTGAACCATTGCAAGTGACTTAGTATAATGCACTGATGTGGCAGCTAGCCAAGTCCTACTTGGGAGAATATTAGACAAGATGGACAGATGCTGTAAGCTGTTTTTGTTATGGACTACAGGAAGTCTATACACTGCACAAATGGCATAGACTTACTGGGGTACAGTAATGTTTAAATTCATGCAATGAGCATTAGAATATAAGGCTTCAATCTTTAAAAACATCATTTTTCTGTTAAGTTCTGTTAAGCACAGGCCTGTGATTCTTCATGTCATTTTTTATCTCTCTTAGGATCACAAGTCCAGAATTTAATGTTCCATGCATTGCACCATTTTGTTTATTTTTGTATCTTTATCCCATGCATCATCTAAGGCCACGGTGGTGCAGCAGGTAGCATTGTTGCCTCACAGCAAGAGGTTCTCCCATTCGATTCTCGGCTGGAGCTCCTTCTGTGTCAGTCTGCATATCCTCCCCATGGTCGAGTGATGTTAAAGACATGCAGGTAGGTGCGTGTGTAAATGGGCATGCCTTATTTGAAGGTTGAGCATAAGGCTGGCAACTTGGCACCATAAAAATCCACTGCCAATCATTAGTGGACGGGAGTTCCGCTGTGGCGACCCCTAACCGGGAAAAGCCGAAATACTTTTTTTATCCCATGCATCATCTAAACTTGGAGCAGACATTCTCTGTATGCATGCTGTCATAGCCAGATTTAGGTTTGAGGGGAAAATACATTTCCAAAGCAGCAGTTTCAGATTTCTCTGCTGTGAATACCTTTCTTGATGCTGACTTCTATGATAGTGAACCACCAGGACTGAACAGGCCCTACGGAAACCAGAGCTCTCAACCACTATTACTGTCCTGCTTAGGGATATAAAAGGAAATGTATAAATGTAGCAAAAAATAGCAACAGCTAAGCTTGTGCATTTGGGGTATGCAAGACTCTACTTGTCAGATGTGTTCTTTCCCAAAGTCTTTGAGGTAAAAGATTGTACTATTTCATGAGTTTAATAAATTACTTTGCAACTTGCAGAAGAGCATTGGATGCATATTGGACCCAATTAGCTAGACCCTGACAAAATAGAGGAACAAAAATATTTGCAAACCAAAAAAAATTAAAATGGTTTTGTTACACGGGCCCTTGAAGAATGCACCCAAGCCAATAAGCCAGACTCGACTGTCTATAAGCGTATTTCACCAGTGTATTGGATCATCAGTACAGCAGGACTTTTCCATTGATCTGTACTCCAAAACAGTCATATTAGAAAAGTTTGATATACTTCAGGGGCATGTACCAAGTAATGTTCAGAACACAAACGACCAATAGCAGATGTATATAGATTAAAGCAGAGTGCGCCAGGCAAAATACAGAAACATATAGAGGAGTTTGTCTTATCGGATGTATTGAGACTTCCCCGATGGTCACTCTTGGGCACTATGTGCAATACATGAAATATAAAAAATAAATAAATCCAGTCTCTATGTTGAAACTGATTACAACAATCAAACAACTCAAATGTTCAAGTTACAAAAACAAACCTTTAACCTTTTCCTTTGACAGGTCACATGGACAAATATTTAAAGATACTACTGACTCCAAAACTTAACATTCTATCAAATATCAACTTTTGACCTGTCTAGAATGCAGCTGTCAAGTTATTTGATCAATAATTAGGACAAAGCCAAATATACTGGGGGACAAAGGCCAAATATCAAGGCCAGTTTGTAAATATTACTCCAATTCACGTAAAAAGTTTAAAAAAAAGGTTTTGTATTACGATGCATTTTCTGGATAATAGCTTGGCTTCATGGCAAGAGGGACAACATCCTGAATGTGACTCAGGAGACAGGGGTTTGATTACCAGCCCTGGCACTGGAGCAGCTAGGCAGGGAGGGGAGGAATGAAGGAGCATGGCCAGTTCACCTCTCCTGGATGGAGTAGAGTGTGGGACTGCTCATCCCCTCGGAGGCACACAGGGTTGTGTGATTTCCCTGTTGGAGACCTGACAGGGAAATCATAAGACCTTTGCTGTGGGAAGGGAGCAGGGCTGCCGGGAGACTTCACCACTTCTGAAAGTGAAGGGCATCCTCCACAGAGAGCCCATTACATATTCCCTCCCTGGTACCTCACTGTGTGTGTGTGCTCAGGCAGGTCCAGGGAGAAAAACAGAAGAGCCTCAAACCACCTCTGATAGCTGCCTTGATGATGATCCTTCTCAGTAAACTCTGACTCATTAGGAAATAAATGGGTTAATTGGCCAAAAGATGATCTCATGTTTGGCAAGCAGCAGGGGAAAAAATCACAAAAAATGCATTTTCTGAGTAAGTAAAAGTATAAAACTGTAATGTTTGACTGTAATCCTCAATGATTTACCATAAGATCAAAAATGCTGCTATGGAGAGGCCACAAATATTAGGGAAAATCAGAGATGCTCTGCAAAATCCGGGGCTTTTGAGAGGTGTGCTCTGCAGTGACCTGTGCATATCCACAGATAGGCAGAGATTGCTTAACGTCTTGGTAATGGGAACAATAAGTGATTAAAGATTTGGGAGTGCATCTTCATCTCATACTCTTTTACTATTTTTATTGTTCTAGCATTATGCTGAAGTACAGTTTTATTGAATACTGTATTTCAATGTTTTTGTGTAATGCTGCCATCTGATTTATTCGAGAGTTTAATTTCAATGTTTTGGGGTTGTTTTAATATTTTATGATTTACTAATCTGGTTGTGCAGCTTTATTTTAATTGACTTGTAACTGCACTTTCTGATTACTGCAGTGGAATGAGATGTTAGCACAGGTGGTCTTTGCCTTTTCTCCACAGTTGTGCAACTACTCAGATGATACATTAAGTTGAGGTCCCATCATCCTGAATTGATAGTAACTCAAGTGGATGTAAAGGATCCTACAACTCTTGTCAAAAAGAATAAAGGAAGTTCCCTGGTGCCCTGGTCAAATTTCCCCTAGTCAGTATGAATGCCACATTAGGTCTTCCCTGAAAAGAGATCACTGGCCTAGTAGAACTAAGCTGGTCAACAAAAGATAAATAAACAGGGGTGTCTCATGGTACTGGCTGCAGGGCTGCAGCCCTCCCAGCAAAAAAGGGAAAAAAGAAATGTGCTAAGTCAGAAAGTCAACTCATTACCACCACAGTCATCATCATAATTGTCATCAACCTTCTTCTCCCCATATTTTCTTCATGAGGTCGGGGTGTTGAGTCAGCTATTGCCATCTCTCTCTCTCTCTACTCAGTGTCACCCTCTTACCATCTTTGATACTCATATTTGACTGTCACAGATCTTCTCACACACAGTCCATTCACCTCTTTGCTGGATGCCCTCATTTCCTCTTGCCTTTTTCCTGTCTGTCCCAAATCATCTTCACCAGATTGTCTTCTGCTCTTTTGCACATTTGTCCAGACCATGGTAATCTGTTCTCTTTCACCTTTTCTGCAATTGGAGCTACTTTGGCTTCTGCTGTTATGTCCTGATTTCTTAGTTTGTTCCAGTGTGCATCCTACCACCCATCTCAGTCACTTTGTCTACAGCTTCTCCTGCCTACTCAACTACTCTGCCTTTTCTGCTCAGGTTTCTGTACTATATGGTAGTATGGGTCGCATAACTGTTTTGTACACTTTGGTTTTCAACTCCTTGGCACTCTCCTGTCATAGACTACACCTGACACACTATGCCAGTTGGCTGCTGCCCCTTTTATTCTTGCTATGACCTCCTCATTCAAACTTCCTTTCTCCTCAACCACCCCCTCCCAGATAATTGAAGTTGTAAAACCTGTTCCACTATATTCCCTTCTATCGCATTTCTCATTTTTTTTTATTTTACCCATTTGCTGACATTACAGCTATCTTATCTGTACTGAAGTTCTTGCTCAAAATTTGCCTGGAATATCAAACCATCTGCATACAACAACTTTGTTGATCTGTCCCCTCCAGCCTGTTTGTTAATGTGATTCATCACCAGAATGAACAGCAGTGGGTTCAGAGATGAACCCTGATACAGAACCACTCTCACTGGGAAACCCCCTGTGAGACTGAATGCTGTTCGTGCTTCAGTCACTGGGTCATTGTACATAGCTTAGACTAATTCTTCCAATGTTTCTGGGACTTTGAACCACTGCAGGACTGCCCAAATCAGCTTTTCTGGGACTTGTCGTATGCTTTATCCAAGTCTAGGAATGCCCAGTTGGACTCTTTCCTCATTTCTAGCTTCTTCTCAAGTATCCGTCTCACTGCAAACATTGGGTCAGTTGTAATGCATCCTGACTCTGAACTGCTCATCTCCCATCTTACTTTCTACTGTTCTGCATATTTGTTGGAATATATTAACATCTAACCAAGAAATTAATGAATTGATAGGTATTACACCAAGTTTTACATATAAAAGAGAAAATAATCTTAAACAATTGTGTTATAAAGAGGTTAGTATGAAGAAAGCCACAAAGACACATGTAGGAAGACTAGGGACACTGCCCTGTTTGAATTGTATACATTGTAGTGACATCAATACGGATAATTTTTTTATACATCCTTTAAATGGGAAATTGTTAGAATTTAGAGCTAGGGGCACATGCAGTACAATAAATGTGGTATATTTTGCTAATTGCATTCAATGTAGCTGTTTCAATATAGGAAAGACCAACCAAAAATTAAAAGATAGAATCAGCTCAAACTTATCAGATATACAAAGAAATATTATAACAAATGCCTTAGCTAAACATGTGTATAATAATGACTCAAGACATAAATTTAAGTTTAGAATTTTACAAGTAATTTATCAGAATCCTAAAGGTGGTGACTTAGCGAATAGAACTGAGCTAATGGAATATAAGTGGATTAATTTCTTTTGAGCAGACCATCATCCAGGACTTAATTCTGACACTAGTATTAAACCTGTTTTAAAAGAAAGACATGAATTAGTTTAAGTTTTCTAGTTAATGTATGTGTTAATTTATGTTTTATATATATATATATATATATATATATATATATATATATGTGTGTGTGTGTGTGTGTGTGTGTGTGTATGTATATATATATATATATATATTTATATATATATATATATATATATATATATACATATTTTTTTATATATTTTTATTGTATGCATTTAAATGGTTATATATCTAAGAGATAGGGCACTTTAATTCAGTTAATTAGGCTAATTAATTATGTGAGCAGATTGGCTGAATTGTTTTTTTAAAAATGGCATGTTTTGCTGATGATTTTATACATTGAGAAAGAGTTTCACTCGAAAGCTTTGTATGTTGGCTGACCATTAAACGCTGCGGTGAATACTCCAGGTTTTTGTATTTTTGTTTCACTGTATTACTCCACTCAGGCATAGTATAAACTGTAGCAACTGTTTGCTACAGTTTAAAAAAAGGCATCATTATTTAATTATTTATTTTTTAATAAAATAAGTTGAGGGCAGGGCACAGAAACAAGACCTAAATGACTAGGGCAGGAGGGATGGAGGGTGTGTTGTGCATCTGGCCACCTGGTTGGTGTGCCAGTAGAATGACCGTCCATTTTTTTTGCTCTTTAATGGAAAAGCTTATTACAGTGAAGTGTTTTTTTTTTTTTCATAGTATCTGCCCAAGGCACTGGTTGAACCAGATACGCTTCTGTGAGTATTTGTATATAGGAGTGCTTGTGCATACATGGACAAACTACTGATGGGATCATTGGAGGAAATTATTCATTTTGATGTTAGTGAAGTGGTTGTGCATAAGTGGACAAACTACTGAAGGAGTTGTTGGGAGTAATAATTCATTCTTGCATCAGTGAAGTGCTTGTGCATACATGGACAAACTACTGAAGGGATCATTGGGGCAATGTTTCATTTTGGTGTCATTTAAATGCTTGTAGATACAGGGACAAATTACTGAAGGGGTTGTTTGGGGTGAATTATTAATTTTGATGTCAGTAAAGTGCTTGTGCATACATGAACAAACTACAAAAGAGATCACTGGGGAAAATTATTCATTTTGGTGTCAGTGAAGTGCCTGGGCATACGTGGTTAAACTACTGAAGGGATCAACAGCAAAATGGTGTCATTTACTGCTTGTGCATACATGGTTAAATTGTATAAAAAAGAAAATATAGAGTGCACCATCAGCTGGAATTCAAACTTGTCAGCAAATAACTCCAAGTAACAACCTGTTTAAATGAAACTTCATTTATTGCAAACGAACAGGAGCTGCAGCAAGTGATAAAAGTTAGCGCTTTCGCGTTGACACCCAACGCTTCATCAGACATAAAGACTTAATGAATCTGGCTCCTTTTAAGCATATGTTCACATGATGTCATAATTGACTTAAAGAGACAGATATTTACAAATTAGTAAAGGTAAAAATACTGTTGTTTAAATACATCATATGTTGAAGTCATTAAAAACATTAAAAACCATGAATAAATTTTAATAAGAATAAACATACATGTAATAAAAATAAGATAAAATAAACCATAAACAACTCTAATGGTTTAATGGTCTGGAAGCTAAGAAAGGCTTGATAGAAAGCCTTTCATTGAGTCCAAATTTGTGTGCTTGTAGTTTCACAATCCACTTGCCCTCTTTTTCTTCTACTCTGTCTTTAACATTACCCAGTCTGTTATCTGTCTTTACCAGTTCAAGAACCTGAAATTTAAAAGTGTGGTTGTCACCAACATCAATAACATGTTTAGCAAGTGCATTTAATGCATTGCTCCTGGATATTGCATAGATGTGTTCTCTAATTCGTTCTCTTAGGGATCTAGTAGTCATGCCCACATAAAACTTCCTGCAGGACTGGCATTCAGCTAAATAAACCAGATTCCTAGATTTACAAGTTGCACAATGTTTGAAAATGTAATTCCTTTGTGTGACAGGGTGTGTGAACATGTGAGTATTGGCTATGTACCTGCATTGGTTGCAGGATGAACAAGCAAAAGTGCCATGCCGTGTGTTGGTGTTGTCATTGGTATGAACTCTATCATAACAAAGTAACCTATTCAATGACAGCATATTTTTATAAGCTACTCTGGGTTTGTTGTCTACTAGAGATCTTTCTGATTACTGCAGTGGAATGAGATGTTAGCACAGGTGGTCTTTGCCTTTTCTCCACAGTTGTGCAACTACTCAGATGATACATTAAGTTGAGGTCCCATCATCCTGAATTGATAGTAACTCAAGTGGATGTAAAGGATCCTACAACTCTTGTCAAAAAGAATAAAGGAAGTTCCCTGGTGCCCTGGTCAAATTTCCCCTAGTCAGTATGAATACCACATTAGGTCTTCCCTGAAAAGAGATCACTGGCCTAGTAGAACTAAGCTGGTCAACAAAAGATAAATAAACAGGGGTGTCTCATGGTACTGGCTGCAGGGCTGCAGCCCTCCCAGCAAAAAAGGGAAAAAAGAAATGTGCTAAGTCAGAAAGTCAACTCATCACCACCACAGTCATCATCATAATTGTCATCAACCTTCTTCTCCCCATATTTTCTTCATGAGGTCGGGGTGTTGAGTCAGCTATTGCCATCTCTCTCTCTCTCTCTCTCTCTACTCAGTGTCACCCTCTTACCATCTTTGATACTCATATTTGACTGTCACAGATCTTCTCACACACAGTCCATTCACCTCTTTGCTGGATGCCCTCATTTCCTCTTGCCTTTTTCCTGTCTGTCCCAAATCATCTTCACCAGATTGTCTTCTGCTCTTTTGCACATTTGTCCAGACCATGGTAATCTGTTCTCTTTCACCTTTTCTGCAATTGGAGCTACTTTGGCTTCTGCTGTTATGTCCTGATTTCTTAGTTTTTTCCAGTGTGCATCCTACCACCCATCTCAGTCACTTCGTCTACAGCTTCTCCTGCCTATTCAACTACTCTGCCTTTTCTGCTCAGGTTTCTGTACTATATGGTAGTATGGGTCGCATAACTGTTTTGTACACTTTGGTTTTCAACTCCTTGGCACTCTCCTGTCATAGACTACACCTGACACACTATGCCAGTTGGCTGCTGCCCCTTTTATTCTTGCTATGACCTCCTCATTCAAACTTCCTTTCTCCTCAACCACCCCCTCCCAGATAATTGAAGTTGTAAAACCTGTTCCACTATATTCCCTTCTATCGCATTTCTCATTTTTTTTTATTTTACCCAGTTGCTGACATTACAGCTGTCTTATCTGTACTGAAGTTCTTGCTCAAAATTTGCCTGGAATATCAAATCATCTGCATACAACAACTTTGTTGACCTGTCCCCTCCAGCCTGTTTGTTAATGTGATTCATCACCAGAATGAACAGCAGTGGGTTCAGAGATGAACCCTGATACAGAACCACTCTCACTGGGAAACCCCTGTGAGACTGAATGCTGTTCGTGCTTCAGTCACTGGGTCATTGTACATAGCTTAGACTAATTCTTCCAATGTTTCTGGGACTTTGAACCACTGCAGGACTGCCCAAATCAGCTTTTCTGGGACTTGTATGCTTTATCCAAGTCTAGGAATGCCCAGTTGGACTCTTTCCTCATTTCTAGCTTCTTCTCAAGTATCCGTCTCACTGCAAACATTGGGTCAGTTGTAATGCATCCTGACTCTGAACTGCTCATCTCCCATCTTACTTTCTACTGTTCTGCATATTCGTTGGAATATATTAACATCTAACCAAGAAATTAATGAATTGATAGGTATTACACCAAGTTTTACATATAAAAGAGAAAATAATCTTAAACAATTGTGTTATAAAGATGTTAGTATGAAGAAAGCCACAAAGACACATGTAGGAAGACTAGGGACACTGCCCTGTTTGAATTGTATACATTGTAGTGACATCAATACGGATAATTTTTTTATACATCCTTTAAATGGGAAATTGTTGGAATTTAGAGCTAGGGGCACATGCAGTACAATAAATGTGGTATATTTTGCTAATTGCATTCAATGTAGCTGTTTCAATATAGGAAAGACCAACCAAAAATTAAAAGATAGAATCAGCTCACACTTATCAGATATACAAAGAAATATTATAACAAATGCCTTAGCTAAACATGTGTATAATAATGACTCAAGACATAAATTTAAGTTTAGAATTTTACAAGTAATTTATCAGAATCCTAAAGGTGGTGACTTAGCGAATAGAACTGAGCTAATGGAATATAAGTGGATTAATTTCTTTTGAGCAGACCATCATCCAGGACTTAATTCTGACACTAGTATTAAACCTGTTTTAAAAGAAAGACATGAATTAGTTTAAGTTTTCTAGTTAATGTATGTGTTAATTTATGTTTTATATATATATATATATATATATATATATATATATATATATATATATATGTGTGTGTGTGTGTGTGTGTGTGTATATATATATATATATATATATATATATATATATATATATATATATATATATACATATTTTTTATATATTTTTATTGTATGCATTTAAATGGTTATATATCTAAGAGATAGGGCACTTTAATTCAGTTAATTAGGCTAATTAATTATGTGAGCAGATTGGCTGAATTGCTTTTTTAAAAATGGCATGTTTTGCTGATGATTTTATACATTGAGAAAGAGTTTCACACGAAAGCTTTGTATGTTGGCTGACCATTAAACGCTGCGGTGAATACTCCAGGTTTTTGTATTTTTGTTTCGCTGTATTACTCCACTCAGGCATAGTATAAACTGTAGCAACTGTTTGCTACAGTTTAAAAAAAGGCATCATTATTTAATTATTTATTTTTTAATAAAATAAGTTGAGGGCAGGGCACAGAAACAAGACCTAAATGACTAGGGCAGGAGGGATGGAGGGTGTGTTGTGCATCTGGCCACCTGGTTGGTGTGCCAGTAGAATGACCGTCCATTTTTTTGCTCTTTAATGGAAAAGCTTATTACAGTGAAGTGTTTTTTTTTTTTTCATAGTATCTGCCCAAGGCACTGGTTGAACCAGATACGCTTCTGTGAGTATTTGTATATAGGAGTGCTTGTGCATACATGGACAAACTACTTATGGGATCATTGGAGGAAATTATTCATTTTGATGTTAGTGAAGTGGTTGTGCATAAGTGGACAAACTACTGAAGGAGTTGTTGGGAGTAATAATTCATTCTTGCGTCAGTGAAGTGCTTGTGCATACATGGACAAGCTACTGAAGGGATCATTGGGGCAATGTTTCATTTTGGTGTCATTTAAATGCTTGTAGATACAGGGACAAATTACTGAAGGGGTTGTTTGGGGTGAATTATTAATTTTGATGTCAGTAAAGTGCTTGTGCATACATGAACAAACTACAAAAGAGATCACTGGGGAAAATTATTCATTTTGGTGTCAGTGAAGTGCCTGGGCATACGTGGTTAAACTACTGAAGGGATCAACAGCAAAATGGTGTCATTTACTGCTTGTGCATACATGGTTAAATTACTGAAGGACTCATGGGGAAATAACTGATGGTCACATCTATGTTTTTGGGGGGGGAGTAAAATAAATTACTTTGTGCAATTGTTTTTTTTTTTTTATTGCATTCTGATATCTGAGGTTACAGTCATTAGAATTGGGTTTGATTGTTGGATACAGGGGTTGCATGTGGCTAAAAATGACTGACACTGTTGTTATTTTTTTTAAATAAGGAACTATTATTTTTGGTTTTGTAGAAGTACTGTGCATAATTTTGTTTCACTTTCTATAACTGTCAAGCATCAACATTACACTCATTAAGTGGCTGTCTATGGTGGTCTGTGTAGGATGTCTGTGATAGCAACTGATCATTAGCAGACTACTGCACTGAGTAGTGCTGCCATGTAACAGCGCTTGGCTCTCCCTTTATGTGAAGTCCTTTTCTCTCTGTGGATTTCATCTGATTGTTTTTTTTTTTTTTTCCCAAGACCCTCAGCAGTATAATATATGCATCTGGCTGTTTGTTCTTTTACTTTTCATCACAAACAGACACCAGAGTGGTACACAGAAGATAACTGTCATTTTGGTGGGATATGAAGGCAGGCACTGTTCTCAGAAAGACTGAATATATTTTCTTACTCATGATGTTTTTGTTCAGGCAATCATCAAGCCAAAAGTTAACAAAAAAAAAACATTTAAAATGCACCTTAGTGTATCTACAACTCTGTGTCTTCTGGGATCATAGCAGACCCCCATCTTAATTCAGTTACTTCCTCCAGACTTGAATTACAGTGGAATCATTGCAGGTAAAAGAGTGTTAAGAGCATGAGGTAAAAAGTAAGACAAAGTATGAAAAAGCAAGAAGGAAGTAATCTGTCTGGATGGTATGTGGCCAGAATGAGGGGGAAAACAGAAGAGGGCAATGGTGGAGCACAGGTGAGACTAGTGGATAATAGGAGAACCAATGGAATGTTGATTGTGGCTAGACATCTAAAGTGTATATAGTCATTAAGTGGTGGCAATGAGTGGATTTGTACTGAAGCAATCTGTGGATGAAAGTGAAAGACCACATCTACTTGATTGTACGTAATGGTTATTGGCCTGCTGTAATACAGTCCTACCCCAATGTATTTGGCTCTATCCATTAATTTACTTCCTGTAGCTAAAGTTTGTGTTCACTAAACTACCATAACTGTAGTATGGGGGATTATGGAGAGCCATTAGACATGAGGGATAACTCTTATGTTAAATGCCATAATGACACAGGCATCAGTACAGGGATGGAGGAGTGGCGGGGGAAACACTAGCCACCAGGGATACATTTTAAGTAAGTGCCATAGTGGAACTGACTTCAGGATGGGAATCAGGGGCAGGGTCAACCATGTGAGGGCAGACAGGTATGTGGACTGTGTGTGTGTGTGGGGGGGGGGCTATTATCATCTACACAAGCAGTTTACTAATTCAATAAGCAGATCTGCAATGATCTGCATGTTGTGGTAATAACTGTGATTCAGAGACATACACATTAGCCAAAAATGAGGTCTTACACATTAGCCAAAAATGAGGTTTTACACATTAGCCAAAAATGAGGTCTTACCTCAATGCGGCTAACATGTCTCTGAATTGCAAAATATTACATCATGGGAGCAGGGCCTTTCTGGTGACAGGCTTTATGGCTCACACTAGGCCCTTTAATGAATTCCTGGTTATATGTTCCAGCACTGTTTCTGCAATAATAAAAGATAACAGCTAACAAAAATTAATCTCTTTGTGTGCTGTTTACACTGACAAATGGATGTAATAATATTTTAAGCCAAATACATCTTCTGAAGGTAGATCTATTTATCAAAAATGTATTTAATTGTTTTAGTCAGGAATGTGGCACAAGAAAAGGAAGAAAAGAAATAAAAGAAAGGAAATAAAAAGATTCAGCATATGCATTTACGTGTAAAAGAGTTTACAAAGGAAATCCGCTTTAGAGACAAGAAATGAATTTTAGAAGACTGGGGTAGTATATCAGAAAGCTTTTATTGTGTTTTTAAAGCTACGCTGATCGCTCCAGGAAAGCTTAAAGTACCAGAATAATGAAAGACACAAAGAGAGTCTGCCTGAGGTTTAGGTGTTAGTCCTCCATGATTGGTGCCCCAGACATGTCTAACAATGCCAAGCACAGATAATGAGATTCAACAGCATTCTATGCTGATGAGCTACATTATCTATTTTTGGCATTTTCCAAGACTTGCTGATCTATTTTTCTTCACGTCTGACACTTCAACAGAACATAGAACTGCTAGCGAGTACTGCGGTTAGACTGAAGGTTCATGTAATTGACTCTTTGGTAGATTTGCACCGATGTATTTGTATCAATATGTGACCTGTCCTGCCACATCAGGGGATGATATGGCGCAGAGAGGAAAAATGATACATACATAGGAGATTTGATGTGCAGGTTCAGGGAACTGCATTAGCAGGGAGTTGGGACATCACCCTTGTTCACAGCTCCATCTGTATGACAGCCCCAGTACTGCATGCATAACTGCATGTTTCCTTTGATTCGCTTCCAGTACTGCAGCTGATAAAGGTGGAGGAATAAGCAAGGCTGACGTCTTAGAAAAGAGTTATGCTGATGTAGGGCAGAGTAAAAACATAGAGGGAATCAGGGAACCGGATCAGGAGTTTATACTGTGGGTTCTGCTACTCTGACTATCACAACTACAGGGGTGGGGTTCAGTGGGATGTATGTGCTGCAGACAACAGGTGACTAGTAGGCTGGGATGTGTTAAAACCATATACTGTTTATAATATATGGTCAATACATGCCTGCATACTGAACATTTATATAAGAAATCCAACAAATCACAATTTTCTTCATCACTGGTGATGAATTATCTCACATAGGACACACTCTGTCCTGAACAGTGGTCTCACACATTGTGGTTTTGCAAGGTAATTCCAGTACATGAAAGTCCTACACTGCATTAGCATGGATAACACCATCATACAACATAAATTGGTGTGCAATAGTAATTTATATACTTACCCAAAACCTCTGGGGTACTGAGGACTGCCATGGTTTTGGAATGAGCTATATTGTGTTCACAAATAAGGACACAAGAAAATCCTCTCGTGGAATAATTTATGTTTAGGAGAGCCTCAGAAGATAGTATAGTTGTTTATACCTACCATAAATGTAGATGTTCGAGTGTCTTCACTGTTGCAGTCATAACTGTAGGGTACTCCTGCCAGCAGGCAGCCCGAGGTCAGCCAGAATATCAAAGTCTGGGTCCGGCGTCGGCTGTATCAGCAAGTACCCTGACGTCAGAACGCATAGGTATAAAGCTGACAGCCGACGCCATCTTCTCCAGCCTTTCTTGCCCCTGATGTCAGAAGCTCCCATAAAACCAAAAGGTGTCCCAAGGGAAACACAAATACACCAGAAAGGTAGTGGAAAAGGAAACAAGAGGGGTCTGGAGGGAGGGAAACATTGACTGCAACAGTGAAGACACTCGAACATCTACATTTATGGTAGGTATACACAACTGCACTATGTTCTTCGTGTTTCACTGTTGCAGTCATAACTGTAGGGTAGAATCCCAAAGCAGAGAACACGGGAGGATGCTATGAAGAAGAAGGAGCAGCTAGAAGATCCCGCAAAACAGCAGAGGCAAAGCCTGCCCTAGACTTAGAGTACAAAGGGAGGTTATAGTGCTTGGAAAAGGTATGCACAGAGCTCCAAGTGGCAGCCTCCAGAATGTCCTTGGTAGGAACTCCTCTGAGAAAGGCTGATGAAGTGGCAGCTGCTCTAGTAGAATGAGTCCTGACAGTACCTGGAATCTGTTTTCCATAAAGAGAGTAACAATATCTTATTCCATGAGCAATCCATTTGGAAATAGTTTGCTTAGAAATAGCTTTACCTAGAGAACTGGAAGCAAAAGAGATAAGCAATTGATCTGATTTTCTGAAATCTTTAGTTTTGTCCAGGTAAAAACGTGGTTGCCTGTGTACATCCAATGAATGCAAAATCCTTTCCCCCTTATTTTGGAGTTTAGGGAAAAAGGTAGGCAGGTGAATAGTCTGATTCAGAGCCACTCTAGAAACTACCTTAGGCATAAAAGTAGGATTGGTCCTCAAGGAAACTCTGTCCTGATTGAAGATGAGGTATGGTTCCACGGCCATGAGGGCTTGTAACTCAGATACTCTTCTGGCAGAAGTTAAGGCCAACAAGATAGCTGTCTTCCAGGATAAGTACTTAATATCTGCAGAGGCAGCAGGCTCAAAAGGAGGCAAAGTAAGTTTTTCCAAGACATAGTTGAGATCCCAAGGAGGGACAGGAGGAGATCTAGGAGGTCTTAAATTCTTAGCTCCTCTCAGAAATTGTCTAACCAGCTGGTGGGAAAAAATGGGAGGATCACAACTGAAATGAGCCGAAATAGCAGAAGCATGAATTTTAATGGAAGAAAAGGAAAGACCTTTAAGCAAAAGGTCTGAGAGATAAAGTAAAACAGAGGGAATATCAGGTAAAAAAGGATCAGAACCACGATCCTGCATCCAAATACAAAATCTTTTCCATTTAGAAGCATAAGATTTCCTTGTACTAGGACGCCTAGCTTCCAAAAGAATATCCATAACTTGTTTAGGAAGAGAAGAAGGAATCAATTGCCTTTGATGAGCCAAGCTGCCAAGCAGAGAGTCTTGATTTGAGAGTGAAATACCTGACCCTGATGCTGGGACAGTAGGGAATGGGTCAGAGGAAGACTCCAAGGGGGTTCCAAGCAAAGGTGCAGTAGAGTTGGATATCAAAACTGACAAGGCCAATTTGGAGCTATCAAAATGATCAGTCTGGGTTTGTCCAGCTTTATCTTTAGCAATACCCGAGGCAGAAGAGGAAGAGGAGGAAAGGCATATCCCGAAAGATTCCTCCAGCTGAAGGACAGGGCATCCACTTTCCAAGCTGTCTTGTGGAAGGACCTGGTGCAAAAGAGAGGCAACTGATGGTTGAGATGGGATGCAAACAGATCTATCTGAGGACAGCCCCAAACCGCAGTTATCTTGCTGAATAAGTTGGGGTCCAACATCCATTCGTGAGGATCCAAAATGTTTCTGCTTAGGCTGTCTGCTAAGAGATTCTGATTTCCTGGAATGAACTGTGCCTGAAGATCTAGATTCAAATTTAGGGCTGTGTCCCATAAAGTCATGGCAAGTCTGCAAAGGGGGTAAGAATGAGAGCCCCCTTGCTTGTTTATGTACCACATGACTGTGGTATTGTCTGTTCGAATTAGCAGAGGTCCTGGCTTCAAAAGAGTCTGGAAGGCTAGAAGAGCATTTTGGACTGCCAACATTTCTTTCAAGTTGATGTGCCAAAGAAGGTGTTTGTTTGTCCAAGAGCCCTGTTGGCATTTGTCTAGAAAATGAGCTCCCCAAGCATAATCTGAGGCGTCCGTGGTTATGATCTGAGAAGGTTGAGGAAGACGAAAGGGCTTCCCTTCATTCAAAACACACACCCTGGACCACCAAAGGAATTCCTTCTGGAGGCAGGGAATCAGTGGAATCATTGTATCCAGACTGTGGCAATGCTGAGACCATACACTCTTTAGGTACCATTGAAGTTTCCTCATGTGAAGCCTCGCATTTGGAATCAACAGGATGCAAGAGGCCATGTAGCCCAAAGCCTGCAGGAATTTCCTTGTAGTGAGCTGAGTCAAGGTTGCCAAGGTCTTGAAGATTGAAGCCAGCTGTAACTGTTTTTCTGGAGTAAGGAAGGCCATCTGTAAACTTGTATCTAGAACAGCTTCCAAAAAGATCATTCGTTGAGAAGGAATCAAATGTGACTTTTTTGTGTTCACTGAGAATCCCAGTAGTAGGAGAAGACGCTGAACAAAATGCAGGTGTTGAAGTAAAAGGTCTTTGCTGTCTGCCTGAATTAGACAGTCATCCAGATAGGGCTAAATCTGTATCCCCTGGAGTCTGCAGTAAGCTACTACTGGAGCCAGGCATTTGGTAAAAACTCTGGGCGCAGTAGATAAGCCAAATGGCAGTACAGAGAATTGGAAGTGTCTCGAGCCTGCCTTGAATCTGAGGTACTTTCTGCATTGTTGCCTTATGGGGACGTGTAAGTAAGCATCTTTTAAGTCCAATGTCACCGTCCAAGCATCCTGTGAGAGCACTGGGAGAAGTTGTTGAAGTGTAAGCATCTTGAATTTTGGAATTTCCAAAAAGGTGTTTAATATTGAGAGGTCCAGAATAGGTCTCCAGGAGTTTGTTTTCTTGGGACCAGAAAAAGTCTTGAATAAAAACCTTTCCCCACCTCTAGATGTGGAACAGGTTCTATGGCTCTTAAGGCTAATAAAGCGTCCACTTGAATTAAGGCCTCTGTCCATTGATGTTTTGGCAGATCTGGCCAGCCGGAAGGCCTTGGCAGAGTGTGAAAGTGGAATCTGTAGCCTTTCAAAATCACGTCTAACACCCATTTGTCCTGGGTAATGTGAATCCAATTTTGGTAAAAAAGAGAAAGTTTTCCTCCGAGAGGGGCATCCAGGGAAGAAGGACCTGTAGCCCAACAGAGGGAGTCATTGGGTCTGCTTTCTTTGGGTTTGAGGTCTGTCTTCTCCCCTTTTAGGTGAAGAAGCAGTCCACTGTCTAGATCTGTAAGAGGCCTGAGCCTGTGCCCGACCTCTGGAGCGTCTATATCTTCCCCTTTGAGGCCTGTCAGAAGTGGGAAAAGACCAATTTTTGGATGGCCAATTTCTAGAAAATCTAGGAGGCTGTACTTGCAAAAAATCTTTTACAGTCTGCATAGACTTGGCTTTTTCTTCCATCTTTTTAATAACATCCTCAGCCTTAGATCCAAATAAGACATCATGCTGAACAGGGGCATCTAGCAATTTGGCCTTAACTTGTTCAGGTAAATTCTGCTCATGAAGCCAAGCATGTCTCCTGATAACAGTACCAGAGGCAGCAGCCCTGCAGGAAGCCTCTAAGGCATCAAAACCACAATGTAAACTATGTTTGCTAACTTGTTCAGTTGCATGCAACACATCCTGTAATTCCTTGTCCACAGCACATGCAGGAAAGGTAGAAAGCCTTTGTTTTAAAACAGATAAAAGAAACTGTTGATACTTAAACATGTGAAACTGGCAATTTAAAGCTCTAATAGAAAGGGTAGCTGAAGTATAAACCTTTTTGCCCCACCTGTCCAAGGCACGAGAATCCTTTTCAGAGGGGATAGTATTCTTAGAGGAGGCGGCCTTAGCAGCCTTGGAACCCTGCAAAATAGTTTCAGGATCAGCAGAAGGGTTCTTAAATAAGAATTGATGGGAATCAGGGACCCTGTAAAATCTATCAGGCTTAGAAGGAGCAGGCGGCATGGAATCAGGATTCAAGTTAGCTTCAGAGAAAGCATCATCCACAATGTCAGGTACAGGAGGAATAGCTAAAGGCCTGTGTTGAGGGAGAAGAAGAAATTCCCTAAGTCTCTTTTTGGAAGCAGAATAATCCTGACCTTCCCAATGAAAATGCTCCCTCATCTCATGCAAGGTTTCCCCAAAAGAGAAATCTTCAGGGGGAGAGGCAGAGGGAACAGAATCCTCTGCATCCGAATCCTCATAAGGAGGAAAAGAGTAATCCTGATCAGAGGAAGAGACTGAAGATACAGAAGCCTGATCAGAGGAATCATAAGGGATATCCTGTCTAGGCCTTTTCTCAGGAGGAGGGTGAGAGCCCCTAATCATAGTTAATAAATCCTCAGCCATCCGAAGTAATTGCTTCTGAGTCTTAGGAGCTGAATCCGAAGAAGCTTGAGCAGAAAGTCTGGGTTTAACAGGAGTCTTTGACTTAGCCTTTGTCTTTGTGGAAATAGTAATATGTGAAGGCCTGAAGACCCCCTCAGAAGCTGGTACCTGCACAGCAGTTCCGGACCCATCTGAAGCACCGACGTCTGAAGGTCCTGCAGCAGACAAATTACTAGGCCTAGATGGCTCCCCATGGGAGTCCGTGTCGGCCATCGGTTCTGAAGTGGCGGACGACAGGGGCTGCAAAAGCACCTCACTGACGACCGCCGAACCCGAAGCTGGCTCCGGCTGCAAAGTATCCTGTCTGGACCTCGGAGGCCTGTCCTTGTCTTTGCGTTTCTTCTGTATTCCGGTAGCCGGTAATGTATCCGACGACATCCTATAATTAAATCGTCTACCGAAGTAATTCAAGGCCCAATCGTACCTACGCTTGATAGTGCGAGAATTAAACCTGGCACAGAACCGACAGCAAGAAACATCGTGGTCAGGGCCTAAGCAAGGTAGACAGTAAGAGTGGAAATCTTTATGAGGTATTTGTTTTCCACATGATACACAATTATTAACTTTTTCTGACATCGGAGGAGCAAAAAAAGGTTTCCCCAACGGGGTACTTAGCTTTGAGAAGAGAAGTGGAAAACTTCGGACCGACGACAAATGCACCACGTTGTCTTGAAAACGCCAACCAACAACTAGCAAACTGCTTTGCACCACACGGCAAGAAAGACTGGAGAAGATGGCGTCGGCTGTCAGCTTTATACCCATGCGTTCTGACGTCAGGGTACTTGCTGATACAGCCGACGCCGGACCCAGACTTTGATATTCTGGCCGACCTTGGGCTGCCTGCCGACAGGAGTACCCTACAGTTATGACTGCAACAGTGAAACATGAAGAACATCTGCATAGTATGCTAGGTTGAGTGCAAATTGTTTTGGAATCTGAGAAAAAATAGGCTATTTAGTTTAGTCTACCTAAGATCAGTTATTCATATGTCTGCACAATTAGGCTATATTTTTGTGTATGAAGGATTTGTTGAAATGTGGATAGTATATTAATAATTGCATCAATATGTTTAGAAATAAGGAAGTATGTTTACAGTAACATTACTACTTGTTCAGTGCATAGCTTTGGCTGCCTAAAGTTTCTATTTAATTAATAGAACAGGGAACTTGAGGAGGGAATAATATGTATATTGTTACAGGATGCTACATAAGATGGAAGGAAAAGTGTAAGAAATTGACTAGGGGTAGAAACTTTTGTCCTATGGATTCTTGACTAATATTATTTGTTATGCTAAAGCATATTTGGGACACACATTTAGTCCCCTCTATGATAAATAGTTATTCAAACTTCTAGGCAGTAAGGCATGAAATGGCAGAATTACAATTCAAGCTACTGTTTATGGGTGGGCTTCTCACACTTGCTGTGGTAACACTATTAATCTCTCACTCTTACAGCATTTTACAGATTTAATTTCTTTGTTATGGAATTAATGAATGACAGCTGGGTTATTCAGGAGACTATCTACAAATATCTGGTAAGGCTCTATCCTGGAGTCATGGAGAGGTGCATTACTATGTTCACAGGACATTGCAGCATTAATTACCGATGGGTTTGTTAGCAACATTTGCTTGCTGTACTACCTACAGGCATCCCTCCCAGGTTAGATAAGGAGATGCTCTCATATCATAGATGACACAACAGATAACACATACCACGGTGGAAAGATTTACCCATGTTGTTGCATGTAGGCTATACCAGCTTTGATAAAGGTCTGCCATAGTATTCCCCATTGCGGAGGAGGGAAGCTTTTGTGGTCTCTAGACAATTAAAAGCTACAGTAAGAATGGCTGCATACATACTGCCAAATTCACTTACCCATGTGAGTAATTAATCCCTTTCTGCTTACAGGTGCCATTATGCCATCCATTGGAGGATCTATAGAGACTGCAAAAATCCAGCAAAGCACAGAGCAATGTGCTTCTACAGGCATTTAGACTAAATGGCAAATGTCTGATTGCTAGGCAATTACTCATATCTGTCAAGCCCTGCTGCATGACATCAGTGCTGTGGGTGGGCATAACAGAACTCTGACCCAGGACAGGCAGATGTGGACTGATATGATTCACTATGCCAAAAAAGGCATAAAAACAGCCCAGCACAAGGCAATCAAAGTGGATAGCCCAATTTTGTCTAAGAATTTCACAGAGGTTGAGGGTTTTCTGGTCACTCTTGCTGGGAATGATGAACTATGACATGTTCCCAGTGGAGGCCTGAATGTCACTGCAGACTTGACTCACCACAGCCAAGTATCTTTGAGTGAGAAAGCAGGTTACCATTATATAGCTCAGGCTGCCACATACTGCTGTTATACATGTATTAAGTGTAAGTTAAGCAGGTTGGCAAGGTGCACATCTATCACCAATGATACTCCCAGTCTGTAATGTGAATGTGCTGCCCGCCAAGATATGTATGAGTAAAACTTGTCTATTGCATATCCATGCTTTGTCTGGATGCTGCAGAGGTACTCTACTAGAATATATCTTTCATTTAATGCTGGTGTTGTATCTTTTATGCAGTGACAGGTGCCAGTGATAATTAATAACAGCAGGCTGATGTCAGAACAGTAGCCAGCTCTAACAGATACATCACAGTTGGAGGAAACACTGGCACTGTCTATGTTATGCTTGGGTATACTGCCAGGTACAGAGGCCCTGGAGCCCTCCAGGCTCAGCACATGGCATCCCCAAAGGATGAGAGGTCTCCTTGTGATAACAGTCACAGACATGCTCCCTCTGTGTCTGTCTCAGCACATACCTTGGTCTTCATAGGAAGAGCCACACCACACAGACTCCTGCATTCAGCATGCAGGTGAAACAAAATAACCAGGAGCTCAGGATGTCATGGTGTACTGCAAAGCAGTGGACCACTTTCCTGAATCTTCTCAGTTCATGTTGCCAACATGATATGTTACAGGTCAGCACTAACGATGTCAGCAGTCAAGTGAGGTCATGTGGTCTAAAGGTCTGCACCATTGCACAGTCTGTCTTTGGGTAAGTCTGTTAACTATGAAACTATGTTATATACATACATTTTGCACACTATCACAGGATTACCCACAGGAATTACCTAATTACATCTATTTATGTGGTTGGTTACATGTGCTGTATAGTTCACTGTTGACATGATGGTGTTTATGTGCAATGTCTCTCTGACTTGCCATCACCCTGTTCATTGACACGAAGCAAGCAAAGGGCCTCAATGAGCAACAATACATTTTTGATGAATCCCAGTCCTAGAAATAGTGGATGGTCATATCTGATCTTTTCTGTGATTTGTTAAAATGAGTGTGTAAAGGAAAGAAAGAAACTGTGCTGCTGACAATTTATATGCTATATGTAGCTATAATTACGACTCTTATTCCAATCTAACAGAAGATGTAGAAGCAGAGAATTAAATCACCAAGAACTGGTTTATAAAGACCGCCTTCTGTCTTGCCTCAATTAATATTACTTTTCGAATCACGGAAACAATTATTTTGCTTATTCTAAAACTTCTACTTCAGGACATTTCAATGCCTACAAATGCAAAGAATTCTTCTGACGTAATATAATAAGACTGCATTTGTTTTCATTTATATAAACAATTTTTTGAAGACAAATTAGGACAGAATATAGTTTTGACAATGACTTTCACAATTGTGAACATCATCTCCCAAAGCTCTCATACTGCTTTGCTTAACATTCTTTCCTTGCAGGACATGGTCAGTGTGCAGTCTACATATCATGTTACAATTTGTAATATTTCTTGTTTTCTTAGCACATTTAATTTATATTGTTCTGAACATGTATGGTTTTCACTAAAAACATTTTGGTATACTTATAATACTTTATTTAATGCAGCTGGCATACTCACAGGCCTGAGTTGTAGCTGAAAAGGAAGTTCGGCCAGTCTGCCCAATTGCATAAAAAGCCAACACGCCAAAAAACAAACAAACAAACAAATAATACTGTTTCTCATAGAGTTATTTTTTATTTTGTATGTCTTGTTCATAGATGGTTTCCCAAACTTCATCTGTACAATATAGTACAGTACTATCAGGGAACAGCAAATGCATTCATCAGAAGTCCCTCAGATAGATTACTGCCTCATCAACCCAAAGCTAGTCTAGGCAGATTAATTTACAGCATAATTCATAGAATTATCAGTCTTAATTTGAAGGAGTAGGTATACAAGGTAAATTGAATATGTACTACACACAAGAAGTCAAGGAATTTTTAATAAGCCCTTGTTTTATATATGCCAACGTCTATATCCATGTCCCTCCATCTCTCTCTCTCTCTCTCTCTATATATATATATATATATATATATATAGTTATTAATAAAGATACAGGTGTGCATATTGATGTGTGCATCTGTATGACCATAAATGTTAATCCTTTTAAATATGCATATGTAGGCATTTAAATGCAGGTACAGATCCCCAGTAGAGGTTGATGCAAAACCTATTTACAGCAAATGGGGTGAGTAAAACCTGCCAAACAATACCCCCAAATGAACTCTAGACAACAGCAAAAAAGGACATTTTTAACAGGAGAAACTATCTGTAACCCTCATGGGGGGGGGGGGACTTAATTCCATGCAACACAGCCATGAAGAAAAGGGAAATAACCCACAAAGGTGAAATAACTAGCTGCAGGGAATTAGGACTAGGGAGATTACATTCCAAAGACTATCATACAATGAATGGCAGTTCTCGTCAAATGTATTGTATTGCATGGTCTAACAGAGATTTTCAATTTCAGGTAAAAACCCAATTTCTAAAATGTAGCTGTTGTTTCTCAGAGAGAACAAGTGTTAGCATGGGAAACTGACTGATCCTCTTTGTTAGCACTGATTACATCTTAAAGCAAATCGTTACACTAGCTTCATTTGTCCAAATTTTGAAGGAATGTCTGGGTATATGTATATTGTACTGTATAACTTAAGGGCAATTATGTCTGTCTGTCTGTCTATCTATCTATCTATCTATCTATCTATCTATCTCTATATTAAAATGTAAAATCTCCCTTAAATCATACAGTGCATAATTACTCAAATTCTTTCAAATCTACACTTAAGTGAAGATCGATGTAATGATGAGTGCTAAGACTTAAACATTACTAACAAAGATCATCAGTCATGGGTTACAGATACTTCATCAGTTTAATTGAATGAAATCGTAACCATCACACTGTATTGTGGTGGGGATGGTTTAATGCATAAGGTCTGCCTCACAGATATAAGGTACAGGGTATGAGTCTGACCCTGGTTATTGGCTAGGCTTGCAATAGTGTGCAAACTGATAGACTAGTACTTACATATGAACCTGTGAACCATTTCATTAAATGTTTTAAAACAGCAGTGCAATTAATCTGTAATTGCACTGTTGCAGAGATTCTGGATTCAAGGATAATATTACTTGGGGCCATGGAGTCAGTGTTGTGTTTCAAGGGAGCTTGGGTCATGATGGAAAAGGGTATTTGTATTAGTTCACTCACCCAATAAACAAAAAAGGTAAGAATAAAGAAGAAAATAAATAAAGCTCTCCTCATGATGGTGCAAATGTTAAAACAAATATATCATATAACATATCCCTAGGACTGTTGAGAAAAAAGGAGGTATTTCTGATAAGGTACTTTGATATACTAGCTGTTCATTGGATCTCTTTGACCACAGCCACGTATAAATCCACTCTATGTAGCTCAACAGGTTATAGATTTGCCACTAATATCCACTGTTTGTACCAAAACTCTGTTCCCCTCTTATTTATTTAATTATATTGTTAACTGAGTTCATACACTGCTCCAAAGACCTTAAGGCCTGGGTCAAGACACATCAACACACAATTAAAATAATCATAATTGCAAGTACAGAAGAAGAAAATCACAATAAAAAAGACAGTAATCACAATTCCCCAACGTTAACTGATCCATATGGAGTTAATCTGACTATATGTAAAATACCTAGGGGTTATGCTTGATCAAACTCTAACTTCTATTCCATACAAAAAATCATTTACTGTATTAAAACAGTTGAAACTATCCTATAAAATGTCTCATCTGCTTATCACTAAAGCTAGACAGGCCTAGGCATCATTATCCTGCTACCATAGTTGGAATATGCATTTATTACAACAAAACTACCCATATGGTAGCAACTGTAAAACCTAAGGCTTCTCTGTCTAACGAACAGACAAGCTATTGTAATCACTTACCTCTTAAAGAAACACAAGCTTGCATTATTTTTAATTCATTGTCCAAAAAATTCTATCATTTCTTTACTGTCTTCTCATAGTTCATTTTTGCAATTAAAAACTTAAAACAGAATTCTCAGGCTTATTCTTGAGAGTCCTTCCACTCATATGGAAATCAAAGTGGTTATCAGTAAAAGACAAAACAACCTTCTTATTAGATAAACTGACATTAAACTTAATTCACAGTTGCTAAAAAAACTACTCCATAGTCACGTAGAAATCCTTCAATTAAATCACCGATTACTGTCACTATTAGAGAAAAGTTAATTAACAAAATTGTCCCAGCTGTCTAGAACTCTCTTCCCCACTGTTTTAGAAGCAGATAGTCTTCAGACATTTACTAAGCATTACCTGCTAAAAAATCTTTCAGAAGCAAATAAATGTATTTTGTTTAGATAACGGAAAATAATGAAGCTACCAATGGCTGAGAAAAAGAAAGACAATAATGGGGATTCAGAAAGAGTCCCAGAGTTTACTGTAAGGGACACAGTGAAAAAGGTGTGTAAACACAATGTGGTATTTTGTGATTCAGAAACACATTAGTTGCAATGAGGAAAGAACTCATTATTGGCTAATTCGCATATATCTGAATCAATATTAACTACTGCTAGAGCAGATCAGCTGTAATCTATGGTACTTCACATTGTCAGGCATGCATCATGTTGACACAAGCATCCTCCCTCATTCACCCTGCCCTCTTCACACACACACACACACACACACACACACACACACACACACACACACACACACACACACACACACACACACACACATACTACATACCTGCTGACAGAATGTCCCTGATGTCTCTTTTTTTCTCTGCCCAGTAACTTACAAACGATTACAGTCAGTCATTAATATCAGGAATTAGAGTTTCTCACTTCATATCCTTCAGTAAATGCGTGATAGTGCCACAGCTCTTATTCTAATGGCTTTGCTTTCTACCCTACCCCACCAATCCCATCCATCCTGACATCACTTCCTTTATATTGGGCGTGACAGGAGGTAATGCCAGCCATGCCAGCTGAAGTAGGGCAGTAAATATATGACTTGTGCCAGCACAGTTAGCTGGAATTTTGTAAATAATTATATGTTATTTGTATATCAAACTTTTTTGTACAGATGCTTGTGTTGAAAATGTATTTGTGAAGTTTGCTTCTGTTAAAAATGTATCAACAATGCACCCTGCTGGAATGAAAAGAAATGTACATGTATTTTTATAACTGAATTAAATGTCTATATTTTAATAGAAGATATTGGTACAGCAGGGGTTAACCAGCTAGCTTACATTAAGAAAAATAAGGGAAATGTAAATAAGCTGTTAAACCATTAAAACATCACCCCACAGTGCTGAATAGGACCAGAGATGGTGGGTTTGGAAGAAGCCTTTGTTCATTAGCTCAGTAAAAGGAGGGGAAGCCCCAGGCACTGCCATAAACATTTAGATGTGTATTGTAGCCATCTATCCTAAATTATTGTCTCAGCTTCAAAGGGGGATACTGTCAGAACCTAGAGTCAGGTGACCAGATGAGGTCATTCTGCAAGGCATCTTGGATATTATATTTTACAGGGAGTAATCCATGAATATTCTGTTTTGGGGAACCTGACTAGAAAGACTGCTCATGTATTCCATTTTGCCTTGCTCTATCAAGTTATTAGGAATAGTAATTCTCCTAGATTCAGTCAGGAATATAGTGAAGCTTAGCTGAGAGATTGTTTTTCTTTATTTGTATGAGTCTGTCTATCAATGTTATTTTCAATATTTCCTGTGATTTGAACCCTGTGATTTACTGTAAATATATAAGTATTTTCTTATTCTTTTGTGATTTATTATTAAATATATTTAAACTTTTCATTGAGGCTAGTCCTTTTTTGAAAATATTTAAGCTTTGAGAGTTTTTGCACATATTTATTTGGTGATACCTCTGGCCACTCCTGAAAGCCTTGTTATTTGGTCAACATTACCATTTCTATTAATATTAATTTCACTCAACATAATTGGATACTCTTTTAAGAGCCTTATAGTAACTGACAGGTGGCAGTGAATCTACCTTATAGTCTGGGCAAAGTTAGCAGAGGGGCTAATCTGTGCCAGCCCTTCCCAGATGTGTGTGTGTGTGTGTGTGTGTGTGTGTGTGTGTGTGTGTGTGTGTGTGTGAAAATTAAATATAAAAGAATATGTGTGTCAGCTACATGGGGCAGGGACATTAAGCACTAGTTTCACAGTGCCAGTGGAGAACCTTATTGGGGACCTGGGAGAGGCAGATAGAGACACCCAAACCTCAGGATGTGTGCTTGCCCTGCGTGCTCTTAAGAGAAATTGTGCTTGATGCAGAGAGGACTGCATCTGGAAATACTGAGTATATCCATTTGTATTCCAAGTGCACATCCCTCTCCAGTGTCAGTGGTAAGGAGTCAGGCTCCTTGATTACTGGCCCAGAAAGGGATTGTCACATATTGGTGGCAGTGGTGGGATATTAATTGAACTTCTTTAGCCTATAAACAGTTGTCACTAAAAAATGGTGTACTCTTAAGCAGTTTACAAAGTAGACTTTCAGAGTTTCATATCACAATAGTTTTATTTATTTACTTTTTGTTAATTTAGTTAGTCTGGGAGGGCAGGCGAGGATGTCAGCAGAGGATTATGGCAAGCTGAGAAGGAACCAGTTGGCTGCAATGTGCCAAGTCAAAGGACTGGTGCATGGCAACCTGACCAAAGGGGAAATGACTGCAGCCTTAAATCACAGCTGCAGCACATATTCCAGCAACCAGGAAGACAACCATTCTGATATTGGTGATGTAGAGCTCTCAGAAATAGGACAGCTGAACTTTTCCTCAGTGGACTTAAAAATCCATCTGGAGTTAGAGACTTGAACCGGAGGCCAAACATTTGGAACTAGAATCATTAGACAGACTGTGGTGTTTGGAGGCTGAAGAAAATGAGAAACTGCAGCATTTGGTGGCAGAACAAAAGGAGAAGCAATGTCAATATGAGAGGGAGATGCAGACTCTTTGTCAGGGTCATGGAGGTAATGGTGAAGGGAAAAATACAAACCCCGGAAGCAATAAAGGTCAGTAAATTTCTTCCACAATTTACAGAGCGTGATAATTTATTCATATATTTGAAAGGGTGATAATTTATTCATAGATTTGAAGGGGTATGTAAACAGTATAATGTTGACCAAGGGCTCTGGGTATGGTTCCTGGCCCCTTACCCATGGTACAGCTGTTACTGCTGTTTCTAAATCTAAATTGACTGATACTGATTGCTTAAACTGTGATACAGTTAAAAATGTTTATTGGAATGTTTTAAATTAACACCTGAAGCTTACAGAAAAAAGTTTTGTGAGCACAGATGCAAGGCAGATGAAAGGGGGGTGTGATTATATTGCTAACTTAAGCACTTAATTTTATATGTAGGTAAGTGGGAGTCAGGTCACCACTTTTGAAGGGCTGGCAGACATTTTGGTGAGTAAACAAGCCCTTAGCACTTTCTCTGAGGACATAAGAACCTGGTTGCCAGATAGGAAATGCAACTCTGCAGACAAGCTAGGGAAAAAAGGGGATCTCTACTTAGCAAGCAGGGTATCACTGCACAGGAAAGGGATACCCAGTGCTGCACATGCACATCGATATAACAGAACCCATGGTGGGCAGCCTAAAGCACCCCAACAAAGTCTGCCAGTAACAGGGGAAGCCACTAGTTGAGGTACACAGCCAGGATCAAGAGTTAAATGTTTTAAATGTAACCAATGGGGTCATGAAGGATATAGATGTCCATGGAAGCAAAGTGGAGAACAAAAGGTGGTGGAGCCAGCAAGTGGGAATAACAGAATGCCAGTGGTAAGTTGTCTGGAGACAACAGGGGGTATCAAACTACCACCAGATTGTGTATCCTATCTGGTAGATGGAAACAGGCCACTGCCAAGAGAGACACAGCTTCTGAGGTGATAATATCTTGGACTTGGTATTAACCAGCATGAGTAACCACTACAACATCCCTACAGTGTCATTCTCCCTGGTAAGATCCAACCACAAAATGGTCACTTTCAAAGTCACCATGTCCCCCGACCCCCACCCCCTGCTATGGTCAAACATAAAAACTTCTCCAAAGCTGATTACAACCTCCTGAGAGAGGGTATAAACCGCTTCACAGTGCTCTCCCCAAGAATAATAACTGGCACAAATGTTCAAACCTACACCAAAGTACTATACGAGCATTTACATAGCTACATTGAATCAGGAATACCCGACAGGACAAAATCTTCCTCCTTAAGGAAGAGTAAACCTGTCTGATGGACATCTTCCATAAATAAACTCTATAATAAAAGGAAAAAATGCTGTCCAGGACCAAGAAGGAGCAGGTGCCTAAATGAAAGCAACATTTCCTTAACCTAAACAAGCAAATAAGAGCACTAGTGAAATCATCCAAAGCAAACTTCAAGTCCAAACTCACCACATCTACTAAAGACAATCATAAGGCCTTCTTCAGATATGTCTACAATCTCAAAGGAAGCTCTCAGATCTGCTCAGAACTGGTGGTCAAGAACACCACATACACAAAAGCCATAGATATTGCCAACCTGCTGGCAGACAGGTTCACTGAAAACTATACTGCTTGGTCCCCCCCATCAGTAAATCAGGACATCCCCAGCACCTTCCCCCACCCTTATTTCTAGGCACCAAGTCACCACTGCCCTCTCAAAGACAAAAAATACAGCCTTCATGGGACCCGATAATATCCCAGGCTGCATCCTACATGAACTCAGGCAGGAGCTTGCAGCAGCACCATCAGGCACCCCATTCAACCAAAGCCTGAGTACCAGCTTCATCCCAGCCAAATGGAAGATAGCCACTGTCATCCCTTTGCACAAAGGTGGACCGTCCACCAATCCAGGAAATTATAGACTCATCAGCCTAACTAGTCTGATCTGCAAGGCCATAGAATGGATTATCGTGGATCTCATTAACAAGGATATTGGCAACCTCCAAACACTCAATCCCACACAGTTTGGATTTGTCAAGGGGAAGTCATGCTTGTTAAATTTGGTCAACTTCTTTGAGACAGTCACCAAAGCCATGGACAAGGGCAAGACAGTGTGCACTTCCTACCTTGACCTGGCCAAAGCCTTTGATACTATTCCCCATTTGGGTATAATAGATAACCTCTCTCACCTAAGACTAGACCGTAAAGCTAAGAAGGGTGTGTGGGGGGGTAGCTATCCTATACAAATCTGGACTACAAGTGACCTCTGTGGACTACAAACCACCTCTAGATATTAATGCTGAGTTCATTATTTCCAAGGTTTAGCTCAATAAATGTAAAGCCATCTATATCATCTGTGTCCATCTTCCCCCAGGTAATAATGCTAACACCCTTGAAGACATCCTTAGCTGGCTGTCCACTAACTATCCCCAAGAAACCAAAGTCATTGGTGACTTTAATATCAATTGGAAGAACGGTACCACTAAACAACCTACTACCCCTACAAGTACCAACAAACCCAATAACAAAGATAGTACCTTAGACTGGATTCTCATTAACAGTCATTACCAAGTATACAAGGTAGGGACCCTCCCTGACGATGTTAGTGACCACTCTCTCACCTTTACAATCAGGCATAAGACTGACATTCCTAACCTAACCAGCTATAAGACAGTAACGAGCAACAAAAATTTCAACCCTGACATCTTCCAAGGTGAACTGAGGGCATGCGATTGGTCAGCCCTAAAACATCTTCCACTGGAGGAAGCAGTAAAATACTTTAACACTAAATTCTTAGCCATTTTAGACTGTCATGCACCAACACATATTATTAGAACTAAGATTAAACCTGCCCCATGGATCTCAAAAGTAACCAAACAAAAAATCCTACTTAGAAATAAAGTCTGGGCGAAATGGCGTACTACAAAAAGCCCTGCAGATCATGTAGAATTTAGACAGTTAAGAAATGATACAAAAAAAGTAATTCTGTTACATAAAAGAAACTTTTACTATCAACTCCAACAAACCCATCAAAACAAACCTCAAAAGTTTTGGGACGGCATCAATAAACTTTTACACCCTGGTCGTTCTGTCACACCAACCCCATTAGGCACTAACCATGATAATCCCAAACAAATTGCCAATACCTTTAACACTTTCTTTATAGAGACCATCCATTCTCTTGCCAACCAACTATCTCCTGACAGCTCAAGCCTGACTACTTCTATATCCAGTTCACTCTCCTCATTTCACTTTCAACCTGTTCTTACATCCCTTGTCTGTATCCTTATTCAGAAACTTAAACCAACCACGCCCTCAGCTGATCTACTACCAGCAGAATATTTGCAAAAAGCTGCAAAAGCCATAGCCTATCCCATATCCATCCTGATTAATAGAACTATAACTGAAGGAACCATCCCATCTATCTGGAAAATGTCACATATTATCCCCCTACATAAAGGTGGTAACTCCAATGAGTTATCAAACTACAGAGACACAGCTATACTATCACCCCTGGCAAAAATTATGGAAAAATGTGTACATAAACAACTGCTAAACTACCTTATCCAAAACAACCTACTAGCTAACTGTCAACATAGTTTTAGGCCATTTCACAGCACCACCTCTGCCCTCTTATCCTTCACTGATTGCATTAACAAAAATCATAATAATAACATTTTTTTCCTAAGCCCTGTGTATTGATCTCTCTAAAGCCTTTGATATGGTTAACCATCTGCTACTCATAAACATACTTAAAACCCTTTCACTAGACACACTGGCTATACAATGGTTCCAATCCTACTTAAACAATAGACAGCAGGCTGTACTATGGGATAATAACGTATCCACCCACCTTCCCATTGCCCTCGGTGTCCCTCAAGACTCTATATTAGGTCTTCTCCTATTTTCTATTTTTATTAATGACCTACGTTCAGTAATTCCACAAGCTACCTGTATCCAATATGCAGACGATTCCAGGTTAATCTGCTCAGCCACTTCTCCATCCGATCTACAGACACTAACCCAAAAGGTGTTCAATACAGTTGAAAAATGGCTTCTACACCATTGCCTCATCTTGAACCCCAAAAAAACAAAACTCTTACTATTCACTCCAACTCGTAGGGCCTCCCCACTTAACTTTACTGTTATATCAAACAATGGTACTATCATATCTCCTGATCCCACTACCAAACTACTAGGGGTATTAACTGATAACTTTAACTTTGACGCTCATATTAACGGTACGATAAAAACAGACAAAAAAAAACTCGGCTCCCTTTATAGGATCAAACCCTTCCTGATTCCATTAGCTAGGACTACTACTGCCCACACCAATTTAATCTCTACTCTCCTCTATGCCTCCCCTATATTTACTGACTTGTGTAAAAATAACCTTAACAAGCTAGCAATCTCCTATAACAATATTGCCAGATTTGCCACTGGCTCTGCTTTCAGAAACCATCACTGTCATAATCTAGAACAACTAAGATGGCTAGAGTTACCAAACCAACTACTATATAACCAAATAACAATTGCATACAAGATCCTGTATCAACCTACTAATACCCCAATACTTACTAACCTTATCACCCCCTAGAATAATCTTAAGACCCTACGCTCATCAAACAAACTACTTTTACAGATAAGCAAAACCAACAATCTGGCTGGTGACTCCTTTTTCTCTAACACTGTTGGCAAAACCTGGAACTCACTCCTTAGTAACCTGACCTTGCGTTCCTCAATAACACTTCTTAAAAACAAACTGAAACTATTCCTCAAAACACATTGGTTATGCCCTTGTGCTAACCCTGACTAACTTCTTCACTTATCGCTGGGTACATGGTACTCTTTCTGTACCAAGTAGGTGCTCATCTGTTAACCTATAAAGAGGGTGTGTTTTCATATATTAATCTCATGTCATTACAAACATCTACCTGTATTATTTCCCAATTCAGTTCGTGTATAAAGATTCTTCAACCAGCAAAGTAAAGAAATGTAAAGAATTGCTAAAAATTTGTGATGTACCTGTATTTCAGGCATGTAAAATAACTAATATTTGTGTTCGTTGGAGCTTTTGTCCCCGGGCCTCTGCTGAAAATGAACATATATCCAGTTGGACCAGCCTGGTCAACAAAAGTAAAATAAAAATAAATAAAATAAAAATACATAAACTAGGCATCAATCCATATGTTACCAGATGGGCAGCAAACTGGCTTACTGATAGAACCTACCTAGTCCAAATAGGGGAAGCCACCTCAAACAGTAGGCCTGTAATGAGCGGTGTACCCTAGGGATCAGTCTTGGGCCTCTGTTGTTTGGGATGTAGTTTTCGGAGGTACAGGCTAAAACCAGTAGGCTATGGCTGACTAAGTTTGCAGATGACTGCAAGCTGGGAGCTGTCATCAATTCTCCTAGTGGTGTTGACATCCTCCAAGGGGGCATAAGCCAAACAAATGACTAGTGTGCGAAACATGGCCTCAAACTGAATGTCAAAAAATGCATCATCATCCCCTTTGGGGAGAGTAATGTCCTCACAAATTATCACATTAATAACAATGTCCTAAGCACGCACTCAGTTGTGAGGGACTTGGGCACCCAGGTTGATAGCAAACTGACTTTTGACCAACTGATTGCCTCCATTGTACAGAAAGCTTTATTAGGAATGGTATCTCATCTAGGGACAAGGAAGTCATAACAGCTCTGTATTCTTCCCTTATAAGACCCATTACTGAATACAATGCCCCTTTTGGCATGTACCTTACAAAGCATATACAGCAGCTGGAGAGACGACAGAAATTCCTCACCAGGAGAATCCATGGCCTCAAACATCTCCCCTACACAGATAGGCTAAAAGCCTTGTCCCTCTACTCAGTCTCATACAAACTCTTCAGAGGTGATTTCTGTCTGGCATACAAAGCAATTTCAAACCCCACCTTGATGGGCTACTGCATATCCGGAAGTCAAGCTTCACTCGAGTAACCCACATGCACGACCGCAACCTGGTCTGTGACATCAATAGGACTTGTTGGTGGGACAAATTTGTGCCCCAGAAACTCCCCCTTCTGTGGAACAGATTCCCTCTCCATGTCAATCAGAGTACCTCATTAACCCTTTTTAAGCACTACCTGGATAACTAGATGTGGAACAGAAAATACACCCCTGGGATTCCACCTGAGTCCCTGCTAGTCAGGGGCATTGGGTGCTGACTTATTGGAACATGGGCAAAATTCTTGGCTAGGCTTATAATGGCCTCAGGGCCAATAGCTTAGTAACTTCCTATGATCATATAACCATTGTAAAGTCTGCAGTGGTTAAAGAGGAGCAGTACTTGCTTAGGCAAGTCCACTCCAGTCAGAGCTTTAAGAGGGCTCCCATTCCAAATGTCTTTGGCCAGGGTTCACCTTGACTGGGTGGGTGTTAAAGGAAGCAAGCAATTAGGTATGTTTGAGAATATTCCTGCTGATATCTTTGTAGGGAATGATTTTGATAATGCAGTACCTTGTGTGCATGCAGTGACACGCAGTCAGGCTTGAAGATAGGTATGTGGGTCTGGTAGCGATCTGGGAGACCCAGACAGACTGTTACACTTGAAGCCAGGGCTGGTGATGTGGGTAATTCAGGGAGGGAGCTACCCTGTAGCATTGAGCCTGAAGATGAGCCACAGTTGCTGGGAGGTACAGATGTTCCCCTTGGACAGGCTGACTGCAAGGGCAGAGGTGAGTGGTAACACCCACGCTGACAGTGAGGCACCCTGTCAGAAGATACCAGACCTTCTGTTGAAGGAGAGCTAAGGAAAGTCACAAAGACAGAGTTAAGACAGGCTCATCTCTCAGACCCTACATTACAAGGCTTGAGGGAGGTAGCTGGGAAAGCACCTGATTCTCCAAGAAAAGGGGATTCTGTATACTGGAACAAAGGGTTATTTTATAGAGAGTGGACCCCTGAGGGAGGGCTAGAAGGTGAGGTAATACAGCAGTTGGTAGTGCCCAGAGCCTACTATCTGGCACTTCTAGCCATAGCCAGATGGTAGGCCTTTTGCCCATCACATGGGCATAATGCGTACCAAGAAACATGTTATGCAGACCTTTTATTGGCCTGGGATTGCCAGGGCTGTAACAGGGTACTGCAGGACCTATGAGCAGTGCTGAAAAGTAGGTAAGGCAGAAGACAAAGACAAAGTTTCTTTAATGCCTTTGCCTGTGATTGCCACTTCAGAGGATAGCTATGGATATTGTGGGGCCTCTGAGTACCTCAAGTTCCACAGGGAAGAAGTATATCCAAGTTTACACTACTAGATACCCTGAGGTGGTGGCTCTGTCATCCATTGAGGCAGAGAAGGTGACAAATACTTTACTAGAAGATTTCAGCAGGGCAGATTTCACAAAAGAAATACTGATTGACAGATGTGCCAATTTCATGTCAAACCAGCTGGCTTGTCTGTGGGAGCGCTGAGGGGTGAAGCACCTAAAGACAGCCCCCTACCATTCCCAGACTAATGGTTTGTGGAGAGTTTAAACTCTACACTAAAGACCATGCTACAGGCATTTGCAGACCACTTTAAGTGAGAGTGGGACAAATATTTGCCCCATCTGTTTACTTACAGAGAGGTACCCCAAGAATCCACAGATTTTTCACCCTTTGATTTGTTGTATGGGTATAGGGTGAGGGGACCTTTAGATTTGATTCATGATGACTGGGAGGGTGAGTGTGAATCCCCCAAGGAGTCTATTGTGGCATATTCCCTAAACCTCAGGACAAGGCTTAGGGGGCTCATGGGTTTGGCCCAGGAGAACCTGGCAGGAGCCCAACAGCAGAAAAAGGTCTGGCATGACAGGAATGCACGAGCCAGAGAGTATGCTGTGGAACACTCATTCATGTCAGACAGAATACGCTGCAGGCAGTTTGGGAGAGACCCTTCAAAGTGGTAAAGAAGGTCAGTGATGTTAACTACATGGTTGAACTGCTAGGCAGGAGGCAGGGGCAGAAATTGTACCATGTTAACATGATGAAGCTTTACCATTATAGGGAGGCCCTTGTGCTGAGTATTTGCAGTGGATGGCAGGAGGAGTATGAGGGGGATCTGGTGACTAATCTCCTCAGTGGGGCTCTGGCTGACACCTCAGTGGAAGGGATAGCAATGTCCCAGTGGCTATCTCTTACCCAGGTTTGAGAAATCTGAGCAGTGTTACAGTAGTTTAGGGACACGTTCACTAGGAAACCAGGGTGCACCCACCTGGTGCAGCATCATGTGAATGCAGAACCCCAAAGACCTAACAAGCAGCCCCCTTACAGGGTGCCTGAGCAAGTCAGACAGACTGAGGAATTAAATACAGGAGATATTGAAATTGTGAGTAATCCAGGAATCCAGCAGTCCCTGGACCTCCCCAGTGGTGTTGGCATCAAAGAAGGATGGCAGCACCAGCTTCTCTGTGGACTACAGAAGACTAAATAGTCAGACGGAGTCAGATGTCTACCCCATGCCTAGAATGGATGAAACCTTAAAGAAGCTGGGTGGGGCTAAGTATCTGACCACTACTGATCTGACCAAGGGTTATTGGCAGGTGTCTTTGACTCACAACGCTAGAGAGAGGTCAGCCTTTGTGACTCCTTTCAGTTTGTATGAGTTCACAAAGATGCCCTTTGGGATGAAAATGCCACAGTGACTTTCCAGTGGCTGGTAGATCATATTCTAGCAGGAGCAGGAGATTATTCCCTTGCTTACCTGAATGATATTGCCATCTATAGCCATTCTTGGCAAGAGCACCTTCAGCATATATGGGAGGTGCTGGGCAGACTGCAAAGGACAGGGTTTTAACATTAAGCCTAGTAAGTGTTAGATGGGTATGGCAGAGGTCTCCTACCTTTGACATAGAGTTGGAAGTAGTAAGATCAGGCCAGAACTTGCCAAAGTTGAAGGCATTCAGGCATGGCCTGCCCCTGTTACAAAAAAGCAGGTCACAGCATTCTTAGGGACACCAGGGTACTATAGAAAGTTTTCCCCCCAGTGTAGTACAATACCTGCTCTTCTCACAGACCTAACAAGGAAAAACAAGCCAGATAAGGTAGTGTGGACCCCAACATGTGAGCAGGCATTCCAGAAGCTTAAATGAGATTTGGGCGGACCCCCTGTGTTAGCCAGTCCAGATTACAGCAAAGAATTTGTTGTGCAGGTGGATGCTTCAAATCATGGGATGGCAACTGTACTTAGTCAGGTTTCCTCAGAAGGAGAAGAGCACCCAGTGGTATGTATCAGCCATAGACTCCAACCCAGGGAGGAATGTTATGTAGCTGTAGAAAAGGAATGTCTAGCCATAGTATTGGCATTGCAGAAACTTCAGTCTTAACTGTATGGAAGGAAATTCACTGTAGTTACAGACCACAGTCCCTTAACATGACTACATAGAGCCAGCCAGCAAAATGCCAAGTTATTAAGGTGGATCTTAGGATTGCAGGCATATGACATGACAGTACAAGACTGTAGTGGGGTCAGTAATGCCAATGCAAATGGATTTTCAAGACAGGGAATGGGGTAACATATTCCTAGATAGGCTTATTTCTCTCAAGCCACATTTCTCAAGGGTCACTTGAAAAACTAGCTTGAGTCTTCAAAGGGGGGAGAGGTGTGACAATAGGTGGTACTGCCAGCCATGCCAGGAGACGTAGGGCAGTGGATGTATGACTTGTGCCAGCACAGCTAGCTGGAATGTTGTAAATAATTATATGTCATTTGTATATCAAACTGATTTGTATAAATGCTTGTGCTGAAAATGTATTTGTGAGGTTTCCTTGTGTTAAAATGTATCAACTGTGCACACTGCTGGAATGAAAAGAAATGTACACATGTTATTGTAACTAATTACATGTATATGTTTTAATACAGGATACTGGGACAACAGAGGTTAACCAGATAGCTTACTTTAAGAAAAATAAGGGAAATGTAAATGAGCTGTAAAACCATTAAAACAGCACCCTACAATGCTGAATAGGACCAGAGACAGTGGGTCTGGAAGAAGCCTTTGTTCATTAGCTCAGTAAAAGGAGGGAAATACCCAGGCACTTCCATAAACATTTAGATGTGTATTGTAGCCATCTATGCTAAATTCCTATCTCAGCTTCAAAGGGAGATACTGTGAGAACGTAGAGTCAGATGACCAGATGTGGCCATTTTGCAAGCCATCTTGTATATTATATTTTACAGGGAGTAATCTCTAAGTA
This sequence comes from Protopterus annectens, assembly GCF_019279795.1. NCBI lineage: Eukaryota > Metazoa > Chordata > Ceratodontiformes > Protopteridae > Protopterus > Protopterus annectens. The sequence goes on along the minus strand of NC_056747.1, from coordinate 367,313,831 downwards.
TTAAGTATTCTGTTTTGGGGAACCTGACTAGAAAGACTGCTCACATATTTCCTTGTGCCTTGCTCTATCAAGTTAATATTAGGGAATAGTAATTCTCCTAGATTCAGTCAGGAATATAGTGAAGCTTAGTTTAGAGATTGTTTTTCTTTATTTGTATGAGTCTGTCCATGAAATGTTATTTTCAATATTTCCATTGATTTGAACTCAGTGGTTTACTGTAAATATATATTTAGTATCTTCTTGTTCTTTTATTATTTATTATTAAATATATTAAAACTTTTCATTGTGCCTGGTCCTTTTTAGAAAATATTTAAGCTTTCAGAGCATTTGCACATATTTATTTGGTGATAAGTCTGGCCATTCCTGAAAGCCTTGCTGTTTGGTCAACATTACCATAGGATCATCATAGGTTCATTGGAAGTTACTAGGCTAATGGCCCTGGGGCCCTTACAAGCCTAGCCAAGAGTTTATCCCCAGTCAGCACCTGTCACCACTGTCAATAAGGGACAAAGGTGGTTTCCTATCCACTCATCAAGGTTGTGCTTGAAGAGGGTCAGCGAGGTACTCTGTTTGACATGTATGGGAAATCTATTCCAGAATGTCGCATATTAGATTTAGGTCTATTGAGCAGGTAATGCGTGAGGAGTTAGACTTACAGATATGGAGCATCTCTAGTAGGGCAGGGTCTGATATTGCCTAGCAGGTGAGACACAGATCACCTCTGAGCAATCTGTATTATACCGAGTAGAGTGATCATGATTTCAGCCTGCCCACATAGGACAGATGTTGGAGGCCATGACTTTCTTTGTGAGGTATTTCTGTGGCCTTTCCTGTGGGTGCAGGGGTTTGGAGAGGTACATATCAAACAGGGCATTATACTCAAATATAGGCCTAATGAGAGAGGAGTACAGAGAGGTACTAGCCTCCTTTTTTCTGGATGCAATCCCCTTACTTATGATATGAACCAAGTAAGAGACTTTTCTGACCACTGCCTCTACATGATGGTCGAATGTGAGACTGTCGTTAACCTGAGTACCTGGATCTCTCACCGCAGGTTGTGTGCTTAGGGGGTTGCCGTTGACATGGTAATTAGTAGGGGCCATGTTTTTGCCGAATGGTATGATAATACATTTTTTGCATTTAACTTAAGGCCATGACTTTGGCACTAGTTATGTGTAGCTATGAAACCTTCTTGCAGTATGTTACCATCATCTGGGGAGTCAATGACAGCAACCGACTTACAGTCATCCGCAAACTTGGTCAGCCACAGGCCCTTTGTCTTTGCCTGGACCTTTGAGAAGTAGATGCCAAACAGTAGGGGTCCGAAGACAGATCCCTGCAGAACACCACTAGTGACAGGTCTGCTGTCAGAGGTGGTGGCACCTATTTTGACCTTATGGGTCCTATCGATGAGCCAGTTGGCCACCCACCCGACAAGATAGAGATTTACACTAAGTTGGGTTAGCTTTGCAAGGATGCTGGAGGATTCATAGGTTCATAGGTTCATAGGTTCATACTAGGAGGATTGTGTCAAAGGCATTAGCTAAGTCAAGGTAAGCTGTATGTTCTGACTTTTCCTCATCCAGGTCCTTGGTGACAGTCTCAAAGACGTCAACCAGGCTCAATAGGCAAGATCCGACCCTGACAAATCCAAACTGGGTGGGGCCAAGTGCTTGGAGGTTGTCTATGTCCTTTTTTATGAGATCCTTAATAATATGCTCCATGGGTTTACAGATCAGACTTGTCAAGGTAATGGGGCGATAGTTTCCTGGGTCAGTAATGGCACCACCTTTGTGCAAGGGGATGACAATGGTAGTTCTCCACTCTGCTGGAATGAAGCCGGTAATTTGGCTGTGATTGAATAGGGTGGCTGTGATTGAATAGGGTGCTCAATGGTGAAGCTAGTTCTTGCTGGAGATGGTAAAGAATACAGCCTGGGATAATATCAGGTCCCATGGAAGCTGTATTCTTTGCCTTGCATAGGGCTCTTAACACTTGATCTACAGAGATGTGAGGTGTGGGACAAGTATCGTGGATGACAAAAGGGCCTTTGGGGGGTGATGAAGTTTGAGCTGAACCTATCAGCTAGCAGGTTGGTTAAGTCAACAGGATCAATGTAAGTGGTACCATTAAGTACTAATTTGGAACAAACCTGAGATTTACCACGGAGATTCCTGACATAACTAAAGAAGGACTTGTGGTTTCCCTTTGTTTTGGAGGCTAGTTTCAACTCACAATTGACTTTGGAGGTTTTCACTAGTGATCTAATTTGCTTGTTGAGGCTAATGAGGGAGTTTTTCCAATTTGGAGTTTGTTCCTTTATACTTTTGGACAACAGTTTCTTCCTTTTGTTGTAAAGCCTGTTGATAGAGGATGCCCACCAGACAGATTGTGTTTCCTTCTGGAGCAAGATTTTGCTCTATTGGGTATGAGTAAATCCATGCAGTTGTACAGGTGCTTGTATACTGCATTGGCATACTGTTCAGCATAGTTGTCTGCATCCTCTGAGGGGGTGGTGGTGTGAAGCTACTGATACCCTCCCTTAGAAGGTTGTAGTCAGGTTTTGTGAAGTTTTTTAGCCTGGTTATGGCTGGGGAGGCATTGAGTGGGATAGAAACTTTAAATGAGACAGACTGATGATCTGATCTCACCAGGGAAAAATATACTATGGGAGTGGTGCAACGGTCACCCATGTTGGTGAGAACCAAGTCAAGAATTTTGTCTCCCCTTGTGGGGAATGAGACAAGCTGGTCTAGTGCATTAGAATTTATGAAGTCAAGGAATCATTGGTGAGTGCATCAGTGCATAAATAGTTCACCCAGCCAATGGTGGGGTAGTTGAAATCACCAAGGATCAGAGTGTTAGGGGGTACTTTTATGGAGTCAAGTAGGTCCAGGTAAGGAATGGGCACCCTGAGTCATGGAAGGGGGTCTATAGTTTTGGATGGGTGTCTTGCCAACTGTCAGTTATACCTGGAGTAATTCCAGTGCGTCATGCTGGCAAACCAGTCTGGAGGTGTGCTTGTCCTTAATAAAGATAGACACTCCACCACCCTTTGTCTTTCTGACCTCATTTTGGGGTCAGAAAAAGTGGAATGAGGTATAGCCTGGTAAGGTAGGGGTGCTCTCCCCAGCCCTGAACCAGGTGTCCGTGACTGCACAGACATCAGCATATTCCAGTGTCAGGACAGCCTCCAGTGAGTGCATTTTCAGTTTAAGGCTTCTAGCCTTAAGCAGCATGACCTTCAATATACTTTTTGACAGATCTTTTATGTTGGAAGATTTGTCTTTGGGACATAGCCTAAAAAAACACAATGGGGGATGCAAGAGCCTTGGCTAAGATCTGGAACCCCAGAGCTGACAGGTCGAGGCCATCTCTGGCAAAGCATCGAGGGCTGTCAATTATGTCATTCCAGGCAGACAGATACTAGATCTCCTTGGAAACACCAGAAACTAAGCTAATTGTTGAAGTCAATTATTTTTTTTTTGGCATTGTGGTATCATTCTTGGTGAAGGTAAGATGCTGTTTAGGGCTAGGGTCATACCTGTCTGGGACACATACTCTGGGAGCTCAATCATGTCTTTCTTCATATAATCCAGGGAGGTACGTCTGAAGTCATTCACACCAATATGGACAATGAGAGAGTCTTAAGTGCGTGAGTGATGTGGCGGATTCTGGCACCTGACAGACAGCTGACTATGACCTTCTCCTTGTAGAGCCTGATGAAGGGGACATCAGTGTGACTCACTATTGAGTCGCCAATGACTAGTATGTTTGGTTTATTGTTATGCCTTATGGTCTGCGTTGATTTATTGTTATGCCTAATAAGCCATGTTTGTGAGACACTGGTGTGTTGTCTGCTGTGAGTGATGTGATTGGTGTTGTGTGTGGAATGTTTGTAAGTGTGTTTTGGGGGTCTCTGTTGTTTATGTAAGTTTTTATTGAGGACCCCTGCATAGGTGTGTGTGTGTTGTGCTTGGCTCTGTGATGTGGATGGTGTGGTGTTTGTGTTGGCAGTCTCTTCTTTGTTAGTAGTACTGACTGTGGCATGAGAGAGCATGGATTCCAGCTTACTGATGTAGATGCATTTCTTGTCTCAGTATGCCCAGGCTGGCAGGACAAACTGATGGGAATTGTCCCGACATAATGTTCTGAATACTTGGTGGATTTATGGAGAGCAGGATTTGATAAGGGTTTGTCCATGAGAGTGTAGACCACAAAAACCCTAAATGTAAAATAACTGGCCTGAACCACAAGTGCTAAACCATAACTGAGATGCTTAGAACAATTTGTATTCATATTAACTTCTCTCAGCATAATTGGATACCCTTTTAAGAGTGTTATAGTAACTGACAGGTGACATTGAATCTGCCTTATAGTCGGGGCAAAATTGGTAGAGTGGGTAATCTGTGCCAGCCTTTACCAGGGGTGTGTGTGTGTGTGTGTGTGTGTGTGTGTGTGTGTGTGTGTGTGTGTGTGTGTGTGTGTGTGTGTGTGTATCTGTGTGTGTGTCTGGGGATGTGTGTGTGTGTGTGTGTGTGTGTGTGTGTGTGTGTGTGTGTGTGAAAATGAAATCTCACAGAGTGTGTATGTATCAGCTTCTTGGGGCAGGGACACAAAGCAATGGTTTCACAGTTCCATTGTCGAGCCTTATTGGGGACCTGGGGAGAGGCAGATAGAGACACTTAGACCTCGGGATGAGTGTGTGCCCTGTGTGCTCTTAACGGAAATTGTACTTGATGCAGGGAGGTCTGCAATGAGTGTATCCATTTGTATTCCAAGTCCTCGTCCCTCTCTAGTGTCAGTGGTGAGGATCCAGGCTCCTTGATTACTGACTCAGAGAGAGATTTCACACTGGGAATACTCTTCCTTGGCCAAATTCCAACCTATCACAGGACCCCCTCAGTCTTGTCACTGGCAGCAACATAACAATTTCAATAATAACCACTCACAGGCTCCCACCCGTCCTAACTACAGAGATAAACATTTACCTCAGCTGCTCATCATACAATTACACACAGCTAAATGTCATTATCAGCGCCCTTAATTATACTTTGTGCCTTATATCTCTGACTGGGTTCAGATATCATTGGTACTCCATTTGTCTTCTCATTATTACATAATTAGGATTAAGATAGTTACATGTCTTATTAGCTCCCCACTTACTTCCATTCATTTCATAGTATACCTCACTCTTTCCTCTTCTCTGTAATGACTGACATTTCATGTATGTTTCTCCATGCATAAGGTCTCTTTCATGTGCTTCTAACATCCTATCTAACAAACTATTACTTTATACTTTCACCTCTATACACCTTTCCTATTGCAGTTTACTCAGCACATTATGAAATCAGGAATAGCTCTACCAATATCTCACCACCTCTGTCTCTTTAATCACTCACCTTGTTTTTATTTTAAACACAAAATACTTGACTACCATCAGAATAACTCAAAAAATAAAACTCATACAGGTCCTGTCTAAATCAATACACTACCACTCAAAAATCCCATAGTGTGGTGATATCCACCCCAACCCAGGCCCCAAAACACAGTAATTAATTTCAACAGTTAAGAATCATCCCTTCAAAACTGCAGTTTGACTAACATGCCTCTTGTGCCTTTCCCAGAGAAGGACATTGGGAGACATCTATACACATATTACTGTTCCTGCCCCTCCCATGAGACCGATATGGGGAATCACCTTATACCTGTCACTGTTTCTGTCCCTTCCACAGGGAATGATATTGGGAATCATCCTTGTACTGTATTTGCCTTTGTTTCCCAGGAAAGGGCAGCCACTATGGCATACACAAGACATTCCTTTTTTTGACCAGTAGTTTGAAGAGCTGAGTCCATTACTGATTATGTCACCTATGCTTCAGGTGCCTGTAAAGTAATGCTGTATCTGAACAGCTAGATGGTGTTAGCATGCAACTCTCTCTAATGCAGAGTTGTCTCTTTTAACTATACTGAAACTGGAGCTTCACTCATAACTAGTTTGAGCTTTTTAAAGACAAAGCTTTTCTCATTTCATTAATCTTGATATGCAGTCGGATTGCTTTGGGATTGTCATTATGTACTAGTGAGAGGAAGGATTATCATCTTAACAGCACAGTAATCTTTCTGAATTTCCCCAGTGTTTGAAAGAGACAGTTAAAACCTGAACTTAATGATTTACGTTGTGGTGATGGAGAATTTAACCATGACAAAGTTAACTTATGTAGCTTCTGGTCAAAAACACCAAATAATAAAGTCTAGATGAGACATATAGTGCTATGTAACATTTCCTAGGTTGTTTCATTTGTAGAACTGTTCACAAATGAGCTGGTCCAAAGAAAATTTACAGAAAATGTACTGAGTTGCTCTAGGGATGGTTCTCCCTCCCCATTCTTATATGGGCTTCAGTGTGCTCAGTTAAGTAATACATATAGACCTACATCCCTCTCTTGACCACTGTCGTTTACATGACTGCTAGCAGCAAATAAAGGATTCAGTTCATATTCAAACTGCAGCTATTGTTTTTGTGGATGCTGATAATACTAGTCTCAATCACTTACCAGATCAGTGTTTCCATGAATTTGCTGTCCTTCACTAAATTGTCCTGGCACACACTAATTGCCTCGCTCTTTTCTAATTGGGGCCTATTTCACTTCAATTCTACCCCATTCCCCAAGCATGGATTCAGATTTATAATGCCAGAAATGCACCCCCCCCCAATTCCTTACTTAGTCCGTCAGGCCAGGGTGACTAGTCCACAATACCACTCCCTTTGTTGTGGTTGCAAGTATGAAGAACTCTACATTTTAAAGTATTGCAGGCTATCAAGGAAAAACATAAACAGTGCAAGAAGAGCCCCTTCATTCTGTTGGTTATGCCAGTTTTATCTTCCTTAGATGAGGGGCAGAAAACAAAAAGATAATGGAAAGGAAACCAGAAATTATTCTTGGACCTGGAACTGTTGTTAAGACTGCCACTAAATGATACGGAGAATCATCAGTGTACCAGTTGCTGCTTCTGTCAGTCCTCTGGGAGGGCATTTGGAATCTTTATTGTACCTGGCATTTGTCTTGTCCCTTCCCCCAGGGAAGGACACTGGGAGTCACCCATACACATATCACTGTTCCTGCTCCAGTCATGAGATGGGTATAGGGAATCACCTTATATTGTTCACTGTTGCTACCTTTTCTCTGACAGAATATTGGGACTCATCATTGCACCTGTTACTGTTCCTCCCTTCCCTGAGAGGGATACTGGGAGTCACCCTTACACCTGTCACTGTTCCTGCCCTTTCCTGACAGGGATACTGGGAATCACCCTTACACCTGTCAACTGTACTTATCCTTCCCTGACAGGGATACTGGGAATCACCCATACACCTATCAACTGTTCCTGCTCCAGTCATGAGATGGGTATAGGGAATCACCTTATATTGTTCACTGTTGCTGCCCTTTCTCTGACAGAATATTGGGACTCATCATTGCACCTGTCACTGTTCCTCCCTTCCCTGACAGGGATACTGGGAGCCACCCTTACACCTGTCACTGTTTCTGCCCTTTCCTGACAGGGATACTGGGAATCACCCATATACCTATCAACTGTTCCTGCCCTTTCCTGACAGGAATACTAGGAATCATCCTGTTCCTATCATATTTGCTTTCTCTCCTCAGGAAAGGACAGCCACTATGATAAAGACAAGACCTTCCTTTTTTTGGCCAGCAGTCTGAAGACCCAACTCCATTTTTGACTAATGTCACCTGTGCTTTAGATGCCTGTAAACTAATGGAGTATCTAGCTGTTCTGTTAGTATGTTACTATTTCTAAAATGGAGTTGCCTCTTTTAATTATATTGACATTTGAGTTTTACTCATAACTAGTTTGAGCTTTCTAAAAACAGTGCTTTTCTCATTTCATTAATCATCTTGATATGCAGTCTGATTGCTTTGGGATCTGTAATTATGCACTTCTGAGAGGGAGCGCTAACATCTCGTTATCAGCATTTTTGTCACCAAATAAATGCATATTTCTTAATTAGCAAGAAAAAACATGATTTTATGCAAAAAATAGACAAGCATATAGATGGAAAGATGAACAGATATAAACTTGCATGTATTGTTTATAAAATGTGCAACAGAAACCGAGTACTGAGGATTAGATGGCTGTAATCTCAGAGAAAGAGAGATGGACAGAGAAAGAGATTAAGCCATCAGAATAACTGAAATTAAAATATTTCATTGTTATGGGCAGTAGTCCAGATGGCAGCATGAAAAAAAAAAGTCTTTATAGTACTGAAGTTGGATGCATTCATTTAAAACCATTTCAATCTCTATTTAAACAGTTTTGTTATTTTATCATAATACATACCTTGTATGTCATACAATGGGGTTATAGTCTATAAATATAACTGGAGTACAATCCTTTAAAATGTTATGCACCTGCTTTTATGATGTCATCTAATATAGAAAATAATAAAAAATGCTCTCATAAATGACTTCAGGCGCTCATTTGCATAAACTGCTTATTCAGGTGTTTCTGCAACCTAGCAAAAAAGTGACAGCAGACGTTAAGAAGAAAAAGACCAAATATAACACTTCCATTGGAAATGAAAATACTGTCTAAAACGAAATGCTGATCTGCATGAACATTCACACAATAATGAGATATTATAAAGTTTCCTAAAGTTAAAATTAGGTGTCAGAGCAAACAAATGAACTTTATGTGTAAAATTGTTAGATTGGAAAATTAGGATACATAATAAAAGAACTGGGGTTGTGGCTCCTTAGGATGATTATAAATGTTGACAAGAGTTTTCCCATAAGGTGCTCTAGTTGGCCTACAGTGTGCTGATACGTCATATGTGCATATGATATGATACTACAGTTTTAACCAGAATAGAAAGTATGCATTTTAATCCCCCATTTCATCTGTTATACCTCCAAAGCTCAGACCGGTACAAAGTATACAGATATTTTAGAAGCTGGGAAGAAATGTTTTATTTCATGAGTTATTTAACGAACTGAGAGGCAGATGATGGATTTTTTTTGTTGCAGAAGATAAACACAACTTAATCTGCTTTAAATTATCCTGTGAGATTGGTACATGGGAAGAAAACTGACCCGAATGAAGGATACCTAAATGTTACTGTTTTCCCACTGATTATTACTCTCTTGGTCTTAGAACTGCCTCACTTCAGCTTTACTCTACCCAGTACAGTTTACTGTTCCACTGTGTATTTGCATTTAGCTATCTCAACACAGCACATAATAAGATGAAATTTCCCAGGTCACTGCCAAGTGTGTAGCTGTAGCTGGCTTGTAATCATTCACTCATTTATTTCTAATACTTACATTGTCATGTGGGAGGGGGGCCTAGAACTTATGCCGACAAGCAATGGGTGTAACACAGAGAACCAGTTTTGAATGGGATTGCAATTCACTGTAGAAGGACTAAACAAACACATGGGTGCAGACAGACAGACACCCATACATATGTCAGAACTCACATTTGTGAGCGGACTTCTCAGTATCCATCCAATTTCCCCCAGCTGCTCAGCTAACCCATTCGTAAATTTTCATCTAACATCCAACCTTTAACAATAGTTAAACCACAAATAAGCTCATTCAAGTAGACACCACCTTCACACCACAACCAGCCCAAATCCATTTTAATAACTAGGTTTGCAAGTGATCATCATCATCATCATTTCCCATTGTCTACATGAGGATAGGGTGTCATGTCAACTGTCACCATCTGTCTTGATTCAGTCCTACTATCTTCATCATCATGCCTGATTCTCACAGGTCTTCTCTCACACAAGCAATTTCTGTGTTGGATGCCCTCATTTCCTCTTGCCTTTTTCTTGTCTGTCCCAAATCATCTTCAACAGATTTCCTTCTGCTTTTCTATACACATGCACAAACCACCATAATCTGTTCTGTTTGACCTTCTCTGCAATTGGAGCTACTTTGGCTTCTGTTCTGATGTCCTCATTTCTTTGTCTGTCCCACAGTGTGCATCCTACCACCCATTTCAGGCACTTTATCCCATAACCTCTAGCTTCCTCAACTGCTCTGCCTTTACTGCTCAGGTTTCTGCACCACTATTTTGTACACCTTACTTTTCAGCTTCTTTCGTACTTTTCTTTCCCACACTACCTCTGACACTATGTGCCATTTAGCTGAAGTCCCTCTGATTCCAGCTTTGACCTCCTCATCCAAACTTCCCTCCTCCTCAACCACCCCTCCCACATACTTGAAGCTGTTCACCTGCTCCACTATTTTACCTTCTATCTCACTTCTCTCCTTTTGATTTCACCCATTTTCTGCCATTACAGTAACTTACCTGTACTCAGTTTCCTCTTGTGTGCCTTCAATTTTGCATTCCATTACCTTATCCGTTGCTGAAGTTCTGGTTCAGAGTCTGCTTGTAATACTACATCACTCGTGAGCATCAACAGCATAATATAATTAACCCTTGTTCCGACTCACTTCATCACCTTTTCACCAGCCCTATAAAATCTCATATCAATCCATTAGGAAGTGCCTTAAAAGTACTGCTGTAAACAAATGAGTAACGTCCACAGAAGTAAGAGAATGCTAATGCAATTGACATTTTTATTCACTTTATATCCCCTAAACCTGGCATACAGATAGTTATAAAGTCATGCCCACTGTAGCATTATCAATGCCTTGTAACAGTAATATGTCCCAACAAACCTATAATTTCATAAAAAAATTAATCTTTTTGCAACTCTTTTACATTTTTTTTTAAGTTATGACCCTTAAAATATAGTCATTAAACTAATTACCTAATATATAACTGATGTGGTATTCAAAGCATGTTTGTCAATAAGTGTTTATAATAGTTTGTCAGGAATTACAGACTCCCACTTTTCTTACACCATTCATTCTTAGGGTATGCTACCAGCAAATCAAAAAAAGATATATCATTTTATAGAAAACATATTAATTAAATATAGCATTTTCAATTCAAAACAGTCATTTATAATTCAAAATATAAATCATTTATCTATGTTCATAACTGTCAATCCTTCCATATTTGCTGCATGTCACAGAACTGAGTACTATATTTCCCTGCACAGAATCGACTTAAGTCACTTACATATATGCAAGAAAAAAGTAGAAATGCATCCAATTTCAAACATTTGCAGACATAAATAATTTTTCACAGAACTGCAAAAAACATTAGCTTTGAACTAACAATGGAGGGATAATAAAGTCCAACTTACAAAACACCTGTCCTAGCTAGTAAGTGTTCTTTTTATCTAATATTAGTATTAGTATTATAAAGTATCTACTCTGTAAATACTAAGAATATAATGACGGCTGAAACATACTGTGAAAGTAATTCAACATTTTAACATTTTAGAAGAAATTTTTCAAATGCCAGTCCACCCATCACTGAAATGACACTGATTAATTTTAAATAGCCTTTAACATCTTGGAGAATTTCTCATCATTAGTCGTTTATTTTGGCAGAAAAGGAAAACATATCCTCATTATTAAAATTTCACACATATAAATCAAACCATTTATGATATAAAATTTGAATCACTGCAGACATTCAAACTATTCTGTAAATAAATCACTTCACTTAATAAAGTCATAAATAAAATTATGAAATATTCTCCAACGGTTCCATAAAACTAAGTCCAGTAGTAAATAATTTGCATGGACACTGAGTGACAAAACATTTTTCCTTAATATGAATAGCTGCAGGCAGTCTATATATATACTCCTAAGTCAAAGGCCAAAAAATAGCACAGGTTCAAAAATGTTGACAAGATTCACAAACAAGTGATCTGCATATACTCAACAGTGATAGGAATTTCAATTGTACCACTAATGGTGTACAATTTATATAGCCATGTAAGTAAGCAAATCTCAGCCTTATAAATACCTGCATGTATGATAACTGCTGCAATACATAAAAGTGAAAAGTCAAGTTGTATGGGGTCAGATAATAGTCCTAGAAGTTTCATACAAAGAATCAAGGAAAATTTAACTAAATTGCTTTAAATAAAATGCTAGCATGTGGATATTTCTCTGATTCACAGCAACAGGCTGTAGTGGCATCAGCTCGCAAAGATAGACACATCAGCTCCAAACAAAATGTTAGGCCCATCAGGCTGACCAGTATTCTGTGTAATATCAACTGCCCCATAAAAACACTAACATTATACAATGCATGTCATGAAACTGAAACAAAATAAGTGCTAGTCCACATGTATAGCATGAAACTCTCTGTTTACTTTGAAAGTGCTTTTTACATAAAAACAAGCCCACTTCCACCACCCCTAAAATTATTTACTACTTACATATATTAAGATCAAACATTCTGTACTTTAAAGAAGGAGGACATTTCTAAGATATTTCTCCCTAATTGCACTGAATGTTTTGTAGTTTCACAACTTGCACTATTTACTCTCAAACATGCAATGGGAAACAATAAATTTATAATGAAGCTTATCCAAAATTACTTCAAGATACAGAACAGTATGGGCTTGTTAAAGGGAGATATTGCCTTCTAAATCTTCTGGTTTCTTTGAAGATAACAGCTACACTTGATAAAGTACATGCCATACATTCTGTTTATCTTGACCTTCAGTAGGCATTTGACACTATCCCACATGTAGAAATAATTGATAAATTAATTGTCATGTATAATTTAGTGGTTAAATCACAGGTAAAGCAACAGAACACAGCAAGGCAAGGTGGGGTTATGATGTCGCATGGAACTCATGTACTGGCCACTTCTTTTTAGACTATTCTTTTCAGATGTAAAAGAAAGAAAAGTGCAACAGATTACCAAATATGCTGATGATTGCACATGGGGTAACATGATTACTTCAGTAAGCATGTTAAGGTTCCACAAAATGATCTACAGGAAGTACAAACCTGGTACAGAGGTAATGGTCTCACTTTTAATATCAGGGTAGGAGGATTGGCATAATGGTTAGGGTGTTTACCTCTGAGACACAAGGTACGGGATTTAATTCTCACATTTGAAGGAAATTGGCTTGGCTTAAAATGGCCCACAAGAGCAACTAGCTTAGTATTTACCCACAAATCTAGTAAATGTAGTATCATGAAACTTCATACAAATGACCTACTATGATTTCAAAATAAATAGTCAAATCCTAAAAATGACACCATCAGTAAAGATCTACAAACAGTAATAGACAGCAATTTTAAATCTGACCAATTAATGTCAATCAAAGCTTGGAAAGCAGATTCTGGAGCCAATTTAATTCTAAAGTGCAGATCTAGTCACTCCAAGGGGTACTACACTTTGTAGGTTTCAAATAAGCCACTTGAAATACCTTGAAAAGATACAGTGAGTGATCCTTTTACAGAAAAAAAAGCATGGTGTTGGAAAATATGAACTATTCAAAAGGTTTTCAAGATCTGTTATTACATTCTTTTGCTTATGCATTACTTACAGGTAAACTCTGTCTAGTCTATAAGGCAGGATTTGATCCAGTTCTGTTTGAAAGGCTATGCTTCAAATGCATCAGTGGAGGAAATAATATCAGGCCATGATACTTATATCTAAAAAGGTGGAATAGAGAATCTTTGCAGATGGAAACTCGAAACATGGATGCCCAAATTTTCATCTTGCTGAATAACTCCTTGTTTTATTTATTTATTTATTTTAGTTTACATTTGTTAACCGGGAGAGTCCGACTGGATACACGTCCATTTTCAGCGGAGGCCCGGGGAGAAAAGCTCCAGGTACATAACAGACATATGAACATTGTTAATGCAAAAAAGGAAGATAGTTGAGTTCTAAATACAATATAAAGATACATCACATATTGGGAAAAAAATAACAGCAGCATATAAAAAAAAAAACATAGGTCAGTTACAAAGGCGCCTTGTTAAAAAGCGGTTAAGGATAGTGAGGTCAGAGAAGGGTAAATGATAGTGGTTAATCAGGTTTGGAACAGGGACATTGCCAGAGAGTATTGAAATGGGGTTTAAGCTTTTTTTTGAATTGTAGGAGTGAAGGTTCTGAGGTGAGCATGGTGGTAGGAGTTCCACATTTTACCTACAAAGTTTGAGAATAGAGAATCCCCAGCAGAATTATTGGCTTTGGTAGTTTGAGCTAAGATCTTATTGGAGGCGTAAAGACTGCAGGTTAATATAGGGGTGAATGATGTTTTCCAGAGCTGGTGTTTTCTCTGGGTGATACAGTATCTGGTGAGCCATTTTGAGTTGGTTGAAATGGAGTTGGCTGGAAAACTCTAACCACCCTAGTTGCTTCAAGTTAGTGCAGTGGTGCGTTCTAAAGGTGGAATTTGTGGCAAATCTAGCTATGTGATTGTAACAAGAAGCAAGTTTGTTAAGGGTTGTCTTGTTTAGGTTTGTAAAAAGGGGGGAGGCATAGAAAAGAGTTGATAGTAAGTGTGTGCTGGCAATTGTAATTTTAGCGTGAGGAGTGAGAAAGTGTTTTACTTTATAGAGAGAGCCAAGCTTTTTATTGACGGTTTTGATGGTTAGATTGAAATGGGTGTCAAATTTAAGGGAGTTATCAATGGTAACACCTAATAGCTTTGTGTGAGCTTCTGGTGATATAGTGATTCCATTGGAGGATGTAATAGAGAAGGTGGGGGGAAGAGTCTTGTTAGTGGGTGAGAAAGTAAGCAGTTTTGTTTTGTTGGGGTTGAGAACTAGTTGACGACTTGAGAACCATTTTTCTATTAGGTTGAAGGTGTCTTGGGTTGAAGCAGTGAAGTCTGCCAGGTTGGAGGCAGTGCTGATGATAGTCGAATCATCTGCATATTGAATGCATGTGGCATGGGGGGTGATTATATCAGTGAATGCACAGTGCATTCACTAATATAAACTTGAGGTACTGTACAGAGATTGCAGTACAGTGCAGTGTGGAAAATTCATCCCTTTCCTGACTGTAGTGCAATCTCGGAGTTGGAATATATAGTTAGCAGGAGGGGTGCAGGGGGGCTTGGACCCCTGCAAAAACATGATGTTAGGTATAGGAGTTGCCTTTACCTGAGTTCCTATAGGGGCATTTTGTAATCTGCTTGGCAACAATGTCGAATCTGCTGAATTCATTCAGCTGATTCAACATTGTGCCGTTATACATTTTGACTTTTGTTTTTTTTTCGTGTGTCGAATGGAAAATATTTTTTCTTTCGACATTTTAATAGTAAACCTTTAAAAACAAATAGTTCAAAAAATTGATAGATGCATTCATTACACAATGTCTTCCAGGATTTCATCAGCTTCCTTTAAAAGTGAACTACACACATACACACACACACACATATATATATATATATATATATATATATATATATATATATATATATAGTTGCAATTCATAGTACTGAACATTCAAAAGGGCAAATATTCATTTTTCCTTGAATTGCTCGCTTAAGAGACCAAGGCTGTTAATGTTGGCTGCTGTGTAGTACAACAGGGAATGGGGATTTGCCTTTCCATACTGTTGTGCAATCTCAGAGTTGGTATATATAATTATCATAGAGTAATGGGGTGCAGACACAATTTTTTTCATTATTGTGTGATTTGATCATTTAAGATCAATGTTTTTGTTCACTCATATGAGTGTTTACCTTTTGATGAAGTAAATATGAATGTATGACAGCTGAATGAATCTTCATCACAGAGAATGGTTACTGCTTAAGCACAACATGTCAATCAACAGCTAACTGG
Organism: Protopterus annectens; assembly: GCF_019279795.1. Classification (NCBI taxonomy): domain Eukaryota; kingdom Metazoa; phylum Chordata; order Ceratodontiformes; family Protopteridae; genus Protopterus; species Protopterus annectens. The sequence goes on along the minus strand of NC_056747.1, from coordinate 367,298,118 downwards.
AAAAAAAAAGAAAAGGAAAGAAGTGAACTCTTGTCCTCTGCACCCCCACATACCCTTCCTAATTATATATAGCAACTGTAAGATTGCCTACATTGGGGAAAGGGCAAATTCCCCAATCCTCACTGTACCTTGATCATGCACAAACCAACTGCTGGCACATCTGATCAGCTGTGCCAGTGGTTTTCTGGGTCTAACAAGATGCAGTTCAACAACTTGCCAGAAACCCATACTATATTTGGATGTATGACCATCTATCAACAATTCAACTTATCAAAAGACAAGTGACCTAACACAACTTGTTGATCATGAACAGAACAAAAAAAAAAAAAACCTTTAAAACATGCAAGCCTCCCAGCACTCCCTCATTATTATAAGTAGATATATATATTACATAAAGAACTGTAAACTGTCAAAAAGCTGTCCAAACACTTACAAATCCATAAAACTTCGAGTTCATTTTTATTTCAATTTGCAATAATTTAAACAGTATTCAGTTGATAACCTTTGTATTTCTGAAGAAGTATGCCTGTTAACTTTAAAATGAACTTGACAATGAACAAAAGCACTTAAATACAAGTGTTTCATTTTATTTCAAATTTATTTCAGGTTTTCTTACACTGTTGCCTTGGTGGACATTTTTTAGAGCTGGATTAAAAGAGTTCAACTACTGGATTAAAAGATTTCAAAGCTACTACACAAAGTGAAGTGATTTTTCTTTCATATCCAAAAAGTTTTATGGATTTATATATATCACACACATACACACACACACACACACATAGTTATGTATAGATTTTATATATATATATATATATATATATATATATATATATATATATATATATATATATATATATATATATATATATGAGTTCCCTTCAGAAGCTCGAAATATTGAAATCTCGAATTTCAGTATCTCAAGCCTAAGAAGCAAAATCCACATAATAGCAAAAGTTTAGAAGGGCGAAATTCAATACCTCGAATACTGTGGTCATGTATTCAGGTAAGTGTGTGCGTGTGTGTGTTAAGGGGTTTGGGTAGGGGCTGTGGTGTGTCAGTGTGTTTTGTTGCTGTGATGTGTGTGTGTGAGGAGAATGTAGCTTGTGTGGTGGTGTTTTGTGTGTGTTTGTATGTAGTGCGACCTCGGAGTGAGAATATTTAAGTAGGGGTTTGTGGGGTGCAGGGGGCTTGCCCCCCTGCTTTCATGTAGTAGAAAGATTGTGTGTGTTTGTGTAGAGAATGGTGTGTGTGTGTATGTTGTAGTACCATGAAATTCAAAACCTCGGGTATTCGAAGTTTTTAATTTTGCGGTTTTCAGTTTTTGTTGTTGTGTGGATTCAGCTTCTTAGGCTCGAGATACTGAAATTCAAGATTTCAGTATTTCGAGCTTCTGAAGTGAATCCATATATATATATATATATATATATATATATATATATATATATATATATATATATATATTTCTTTCTTTCTAAATATCTAAACACTTAAATATTGGCAGCTTAAATGTTGACATAAAAAATATCTAAACTCCTAAATATTGACAGTTAAAAATATCTAAACACTAAATTTTGAGAAAATTAAAGTTATACATGGGAAGGGTATATGCACTTTCCCTGCTATTGTGCAATCTTGGAGTTTGTATATATAATATGCAGAGGTTGTGGATGGTACAGGGGGATTGCCCCCTAAAAAGCATTGATTTTGGATGTGGTTAGGTATTGTTGATATGGCTTAATGGTTAAAGTCTTTTCCTCATAGATATAAGCTACAGGGTTTGATTCTGACTTTATGTTATTGGCTACACTTAAAATAACCCTTCAGGGCAGTTAAACTATATTCACATAGGAACCTAGTGTTTAGATAATTTACATGTTGATATTTAGGAGTTTAGATGGGGTGGCCATGGTGGTACAGCGGTTAGCGTTGCCGCCTCACAGCAAGAGGTTCTCCGGTTCAATTCTCAGCTGGGGTGCCTTCTGTGTGGAGTCTGCATGTCCTCCCTGTGGTCGCATGGGTTTCCTCCAGTGCTCCAGTTTCCTCCCACATCCCAAAGACATGCTGTAGGTGGATTGGACACTCTAAATTGGCCCTAGGTGTGAGTGTGTGCATGTGTGTGCCTTCTGTGGAAGGTTGGGCACCGGGCTGGCAACTCGACACTGTAAAACTCCACTGCCAATCATGAGCGGACAGGTGATCTGCTGTGGCGACCCCTAACCAGGAAAAAGACGAAAAAAGAAGAAGAAGATATTTAGGAGTTTAGATATTTTTGTGTAAGTATTTAGTCTATTAATATTCAAGTTCATAGGTTCATACTAGGCTATCTGCCCTAGGGCATTTATAAGCCTAGCCAGAGTATGTTTGGCTTTCGCCACCCATTTTAAATTAATTTTGCTATGCCCTTTCTTGAGGTTAGTATACTGTGCCTCTGTCTAACAGTGACACAGAAGTGACACCCGGGGTAAACCTATGATCTCCCATCCACTCATCAAGATTCCTCTTGAAGAGAGTCAATGAGGGACTCTGCCTAACCTGGACTGGGATTTTATTCCATAGTGAAGGGAGCCTCTGGGTTATGAATCTGTCCCTCCAGCATGTCCTATTTATTTCAGTGCTGAGGTTCAAGTCTCTCGAGCGTGTAGCTCGATGGAATTTGGATTTTTGAGGTGCAGCATGTCCCTTAATTCGGGTTGGACATGGCCTTATCGTCAGGCACAGGTCACCTCTGAGCAGTCGGTATGCCACTGAGTAGAGCTGGAGTTTCTTTAACCGGGCAGCATATGGCATCTGTTTGAGCCCTTTGATCCTCTTGGTGAGGTACTTTTGGGGTCTTTCCAGTTGCTGCAGGTGTTTGGTAAGGTACATCCCAAAAGGGGCATTGTACTCGATTATGGGCCTGATGAGGGATGAGTAAAGAGGCACGATGACCTCCCCTAATCTAGATGTGAATCCCTTCATGATTAGGTGGGCTATATAAAATGTTTTTCTAACCACTTTGGCCACGTGGTTGTCAAATGAGAGATTGCTATCAACTTGAGTCCCCAGGTCCCTAATGACTTCTTCTGTACTTAATGGATTACCACCTATGTGGTAATTTGTGGGCACTTTGTTTTTGCCAACGGGGATGACTATACACTTTTTGGCATTTAGCTTGAGGCCATGGCTCTGGCACCAGTTGTCTGTTTCTATGAGGCCCTTTTGGAGGATGCTTGTGTCGGCTGGAGAGTCGATTATGGCACCCAGTTTGCAGTCATCTGCGAACTTGGTCAGCCACAGTCCTTCCGTGTTGGCCTGTACCTCCGAGAAATATATACCAAACAAGAGAGGTCCCAGGACTGAGCCTTGTGGGATGCCACTTGTAACTGGTTTGGAGTCTGACATGGCTCCAACAATTCTAACCATGTGGGTTCTGTCCTTGAGCCAGTTTGCAACCCATCTAGTGACATAGGGGTTTATATTTAAGCTGGTGAGCTTATCTATAATGCCCGAGAGGGGTATTGTATCAAAGGCTTTTGCGAGGTCCAGATAGGCTGTGTGGACCACCTTCCCTTCGTCAATGGCCTTGGTGACTGTTTCAAAGAAGTCAGCCAGGTTTAAGAGGCAGGATCTGCCCTTAACAAAGCCAAACTGGGTAGGATCCAGTGTCTGTAGGTCCCCAATATCTTTATTTATGAGGTCCATAATGATCCTTTCCATAGCTTTGCAGACAAAGCTAGTCAGGCTTATGGGGCGATAGTTTCCAGGTTCCGTTGAGGCACCACCTTTGTGGAGAGGGACCACTGTTGCTGTACGCCACTCTTTGGGTACATATCCTGTAGTAAGGCTGAGATTGAACAGTAGTTTTATGTTTGGGTTTAGCTCTTCTTGGAGTTCATGTAGAACGCAGCCTGGGACACCGTCTGGTCCCATTGATGCTGTGTTTTTTGCGTTGGAGAGGGCGGCTCCCACCTGAGCATCTGAGATGTCGGGGGGGCAGCACTCTGCTGGGATAGATATTTGCCCTTTTGGTGGGGGGGGAGAAGTTTGCGCTGAACCTGTCAGCTAGGATGTTGGCAATGTCTGTGGGATCAGTGTATTTTTGTCATTTTGGACTAATTCTGAGCATATCTGTGAATTCCCACAGGTTCCTAACATAACTAAAGAAAGCCTTGTGATTATCTTTAGTGTCCTGTGCAATTTTTCTCTCGAAGCTGGCCTTTGACGATTTTATGAGTGCCCTTAGTTTTTTGCTAATACTGATCAGAGATGCCTTCCCTTTTTGGGATTTTGCTCTATCATGTAGTAGCTTCCTCCTTCTATTGTATAGTTTGTTTATGGCTGGGGTCCACTAGACAGGTCGTCTGCCTTTGGAGGATTGGGTCTTGGTTTTATTTGGGATTGCATGATCCATGCATTCCTGAAGGTGTTCATAGAATGCATTTATAAAGGATTCTGCGGTCTGGGCCGTATTTTCCACAGGCCCGGGGGCTTTGAAGGATTCCACCACAGTTTTGAGGAGTGTGAAATTTGCTTTAGAGAAGTTTTTCACTGTGGTTTTCTGGGCAGGGGGTGGGGTCGGGATGTGAATATCCAGTGAGATCAGTTTATGGTCTGATCTTACCAGTGAGGGATACACTTTTGGTCTGGAGCATAGAGTCCCCATATTGGTGATGATCAGGTCCAGTATGTTTTCCTCTCTTGTGGGAGTGGTAACAAGTTGTTCCATAGCATTTGAGTTTATGAATTCTAGGAACCTTTGGGCAAGGGTGTTGGAGCTAGAGTAATGCTCCCAATCTATGTTTGGGTAGTTGACGTCACCCAATATAATGATGTTCGGAGAGACCTTCATATTTTCCAGTGTTCTCAGGAAGGCCGAGTGGGGTTCCTGGGTTTGGGAGGGTGGTCTGTAGCAGGCTATAAACTGGAAGGCAGTTTTACCCACTGTTAGTTGCACATGGATAGTCTCTGATGCTTCGTGCTTTGCCACCAACCTGGAGGTGTGGGTATCTTTGATGAATATCGATACTCCCCTCCTTTTGTGGTTCGGTCCAAGTTTTGGGGCGAAAAGCATGGTATGAGGTATAACCTGGTAGTGCTGGGGTGCTCTCGGGAGTCCTGAACCAGGTTTCTGTTACTGCACAGATATCGATGTTCTCCATGCTAAGGAGAGTTTCGAGTGCGTGCATCTTGAGGTTTAGACTTCTAGCGTTGAGTCGCATTACTCTTAGTTTCTTATCCCTTGTGATACCTATGGAGGTGGGTTTGTCTTTTGAGCCTTGCCTAAAAAAAGGCACTATGGGGGTAGCAAGAGCCTTTGCCAATATCCAAAAGCCCAGGGGTGACAGGTGCAAGCCGTCCCTAGCAAAGCATCGTGGCTTGTCGTGCATATCATCCCACGCTGACAGGCATTGGATCCCCTTTGAATGACACCAATACTTAAGCCAATTCTTGAAATTGATCATCTTGTCTTCATATTGTGGCATCATTCTTGGTGAGGGTAAGATGCTACTCAAGGTCAGGGTCATACCAGCCTGGGCTACATGCTCAGAGAGCTCCTCTATGTCTCTTTTCATGTAGTCCAGGGAGGTACGTCTCAGGTCATTCACACCAGCATGGACAATGACTGAGTCATATTTGTACTTGCCTTGGGGTGACCTGAGTGCTTGTGTTATGTGGCGGATCCTAGCGCCAGACAGGCTGCTCACCATGACCTTCTCCTTGTTCAGCCTGGTGAGCGGGACGTCAGTGTGCCTGACAATAGAGTCACCTATTACAAGTGTATCAGGTGTGTTGTTTAGCCTTAAGGGCTGTGACTGTTCGGCACACTGGCTTTGTGAGATATGTGTTGCATGTGTTTTGTTTTGGGGTAGCAGTTGCTTGGGCGTCTGCTTTGGAGGTCTCTGCTGCTTAGGCAGATCTTTATTTAGAGCCTCCGAGTATGTTTTGTGTGATTATGTGTTTGGTTTGCTGTCGTGGTAGGTCTATGTGAGACTGGAATTGTAGTGAGTGTGGTTTCCTTCTCCTCCTGACTGGTTATGCCAGTACTGAGTTGAGAGAGCTTAGCCTCCAGTTTGGCTATATGGTTGCATCTCTCACATGTGTTGGAATTTGTTGGGAGGAGGAGAGGGTTGTCTGTGTACATGAGGCAGTTGTAACATTGCCTCAAGATTCCCATATTCACCAGCTGGACTGGAGAGGAGATTGACAACTGACCTTTGGACATGCTAGAATAATATTGGGAATTCCTTTATAATTGAAAACAAGGGCCAATGGGCGGCGAGGGTGTAGTGCTTTTAATTTTTAGTGCTGACTTATAATTGCTTTAGTGAGCAAGTGCCAGGTAACAAGTGCAATGTGTTACAGGTAACTTAAATGCAAAAACGACAAACAGTAACTTTCTTTCAAGCGAAGCAAGGAAATAAGTACAGTAAGCAATGCAGATATCACTAGGGATCCACAGAAGCTGAGAAGCCGCGTTTTAGGTGGAATTAGTGTTCCAGGGAAATAACAAGCATTCAAACAAAGCTAGATTCAGCAGGCCTGGATCTAGTTTACGCTACAGCAAACAAGGTGTACCAATTTCAGTAAGATACAGTTCAAATATTCAGGCACTATAAACCTTTAACCAGAAATTCCCAGCTCAGAAGGGCAGAGTCCAGCCTCTCCTCCCACAAGAGTGCAGACCACGAACCTTCTTAATGTAAAATAACTGGCCTGAAGCCCAAGTGCTTAAACCAGAGCTAATACACTTTAAGAATAACAGACACTGAGCTCTCAATCAGCAGTTCCCAACTTAGAAGGATGAAAGCTACCTGTCCTGCCACCACAGTGCACGCCACAAACCTTCCTAATGTAGAACAACTGGTCTGAAGCCCAAGTGCTTAATCCAAAAGACTTAGAGTGATAGCTACACTTTAACCAAGTTACTACCAAGCAGTAATACATACAACTGAATACTTTAAATAATGCCTGGATTAGTGCTCAAGTTATACAAACAAAGCTAGATTCAGCAGGCCTGGATCTAGTCTATGCTACAGCAAACAAGGTGTACCAATTTCAGTAAGAAGAAATTCAGATATGCATGCACTATAAGCCTTCAACCAGAAATTCCCAGCTCAGAAGGGCAGAGTCCAGCCTCTCCTCCCACAAGAGTGCAGACCACGAAACCCTCTTAATGTAAAATAACTGGCCTGAAAGCCCAAGTGCTTAAACCAGAATATACTTTTAGAATAACAGACACTGAGCCCTCAATCAGCAGTTCCCAACTTAGAGGGATGTAAGCTACCTGTTCTGCCACTACAGTGCAGACCACAAACCCTCTCAATGTAAAACAACTGGTCTGAAGCCCAAGTGTTTAAACTAAAATGCATTTAGAACTACACCCATATACATATGTATAAAATGGTTTACCTTCATATTGCCGGAAATGACAATATTGATCCCACATTTGGGCGTACCAAATGCGCAAATTTCAAACTTCGAAATTCTCAGTAGTTCAAATAGCAAATCGAACAGCGGATTCGCCCCCCACACTACCCCTACTTTAATATACTAACTCCGAGATTGCACTACAGTGGGGAAAGGGATCATTTCCCGATCCCCACTATAGTGCAATCCGCACCCAAAATGTTGAATCTGCAATGAGCGAATGCCAATGCGCCTCTCCTCCCACAAGAGTGCAGACCACGAAACCCTCTTAATGTAAAATAACTGGCCTGAAAGCCCAAGTGCTTAAACCAGAATATACTTTTAGAATAACAGACACTGAGCCCTCAATCAGCAGTTCCCAACTTAGAGGGATGTAAGCTACTTGTTCTGCCACTACAGTGCAGACCACAAACCCTCTCAATGTAAAACAACTGGTCTGAAGCCCAAGTGTTTAAACTAAAATGCATTTAGAACTACACCCATATACATATGTATAAAATGGTTTACCTTCATATTGCCGGAAATGACAATATCGATCCCACATTTGGGCGTACCAAATGCGCAAATTTTAAACTTCGAAATTCTCAGTAGTTCAAATAGCAAATCGAACAGTGGATTCGCCCCCCACACTACCCCTACTTTAATATACTAACTCTGAGATTGCACTACAGTGGGGAAAGGGATCATTTCCCGATCCTCACTATAGTGCAATGTGCACCCAAAATGTTGAATCTGCAATGAGCGAATGCCAATGTGCATTCGCCCATTGCGCATTCGGGCAATGTTTTTTTTGGTTTTGCCAATTTGGAAACCTCCTTTTGCACAAAGTGGATTCGTTCAAGTGCAGAACACACTTATGAAGGTAAACCGTATAAAATTCACACATACAGTAGACATATATAGACATATATAATAAAAAGTTATTTAAATAGCATCCAAGTGTCGCAAACGTGAATACAAAAATGTTTGTAGAGGATTACAGATTATTATTATTCAATAAAAATGAGTACAATACCTTTATTGGCATTCATTTCAAAACACTTGAATTTTTTGTTTTGAAAAGAGTAGAACTGAAAGAGAGAGGCAGGAATTTAGGGCTGTTCAAGGAATGTAGGGCTGTTTATCGATAAGAAAGAACTGTTCTGACAGCTGTAACTTGCAGCCCATTTGCCTTCTGGGTTAAATGACATAACTTCTGTTTTACTACTTTTAAAAACTAGGATATTGAAGTAAAGTTATTATTTCTTGGTGCATATATGTCTGTTTTAAATGTCTGCCTGGGTTTAGGGGGGGGTGTATAGTATATTGTTACATACATTTTAAATTAATCTTTTTGTGATGTGATTTCTTAATTGAAAAGCAGGATGTTTTTAATGAAGACATATGAATTATTATTTGCATGAGAATAGGTGTTTGATGAAGTCCATTATCCATATAAATTGTAGAAGAACCACCTTGTGTTAATGTATGGCTTAATAAACCTTTATAAAGTCTGTGCATGCATATTTACATAATATGTGAGCATGGAGTTAAAGAAATTAAGCTTCTTGAAGGTCAGTAGGCAGTAAGCTTGGCAACTACACCTATGGACCTCACAAGAATGTAATTTTGCAAATCTCAGTCAACCACATCTGTATGTCTGTTTTATTAGCCCCTTCATAATAACCATCATAAAGCCACATAGCCCCTTGTCAAAGAGCAGACACTCCTCCTTCTTGGATCTTTCCTCTTTTAACTCCTTAATTCCAAAGCCAGCCCCTCCAGCCAGAAAAGTACACCCCCAACCAACTAAGGTCAGATGCCAGGGATGACTTAGATATCTGCAGACCATAAAATAAACTCTATTGGAGCATGCCTTCTCCATATTTTTCCCCCCAAACCCAAGATTCTCTCTACCCATCATTTTGTTTTATGCCGAAGCTTTGTCTGCAGTATGCCAAATACACTGTTTTAGTCATTATCTAGTCACTTAAATCACCCATATTCCTATGTGTAATCCCACTATGCCCTCTAATACACTGTTTTAGTCATTATCTAGTCACTTAAATCACCCATATTCCTATGTGTAATCCCACTATGCCCTCTAATTTATAGTTAACATGTTCACACTCCCCACTTTCTCACTCAGTATCCTAATATTCTTGAAATACTCTAGCATCTTTCTCAGAAATTTAATTTAGTTTTGATGATGCCCCAATCCCATAAAGTTAATTATTCCTACCCTAAGGTCACAAAAGATTTATTAGATACAACACAGGATAAGCAAACAGGTAAAGACCGTTTTTTCAATGAAAACGCTATGGTTTCCCGCAAACTATTGAAGAATCCAAAATACAATATACCATTTTTTGGCTTCTTCCTTTCATTGCCATGTATGCCATTGTATTTTCTGAGCTTTGCCATGCATCCTGGGCCCAGTCTAATGATTTGGAGGCATACTCTACCAAAGCATCAGTGACTATACACAGCACATAAAGAACCAGTCCTTAAAGGCTGAAGAGTAGCTGGTTCAACCAGCTCCCTTGGCTCAGTACCATGAACCAGTGCCCCCCCCAGATCTTCAAGGGTGAACAACAAAAAAGAAAAAAAAAGCACTTCACTGTAATAAGCTGATTGCATAGATTGGATTCTTACAGTTAGATCTACACCCCATGTTATCTATTAAAGAGCAATCAGGTGGCCAGATGCACAACAATGCCCCCCTCCCTCTTGCCCTAGCCATTTCCCATTTCTGTGCCCTTCCCCCAACCCTTGTTCAACTTATTAAAAAAATAATAATGTCTTCTTTTAAACTGTAGCAAACAGTTGATAAGGTTTACACCCTGCCTGCTTGCACAGAGCTCTATGGTGCTCATCTTTAAGTTTACAAAAAAAAAACAACTTTAAACTGTGGCAAACTGCTTGCTACAAATGTAACAAACACTTTCTACAATTTATACCCTGCCTTCACAAATCACTACAGCACTCATTTTAATTTAAAAAACAAAAATCTTTTTTTTTTAAACTGTAGCAAAATGCTTGCTACAAATGGAGCAAACACTTGCTATAGCTTATACTCTGCCTGTACAGGGCACTACAGCTCTTAGTTTTTAGTTAAAACAAAAGTATCAAACTGGACCACACACAGAGCACTACAGTGTTCAGGTTTGGCCACAAATGCAGTACTGGCTTCAGGGTTGAGTCACACAGAACCCCCACACACATACACACATACTTGTGTGTGCACAAAGGAATACCGTGCCTAACCTCGAGGTGTAAATTAAAATGGTTGATTATCTTCTGTGTATATGGCTGCTATTCATGTATATATTGTGGCATTGATTCACCTGCACATAAGCAAAGTGAATGCATCTTTGTAGACTGTGTTTACCTGCTGATGACCACAGTTACAATTTTAATGATTGTAAACTCTCTCATCAGTAGATGGCAGGGTTCAATATCCAGGCAGCAGTAATGAGATATAAAAAGGCTATATTTCACACTACTTTTTCCCTCCTTGCACATGTGTATTTGATTAATGTCTTATCATATGCTTTAAGCATGGCATTTATGACTTTAGCACAATTGTGATGTACAATATGACTTAATGCTTCTAAAGGCCAATATATTCTTTCTGTGCAGCATAATTCTTATACAATCCAGCTAACTGTGGTAAAAAACACACACCTCTCAATGCTCCAGATTTTCACTGAATGTCCAGATTTTTGCCTGATATTTTAGGTTTGTTCCTCATAAAATTTATGGTTTGCTGTCAAATCACTGAGGATTGAAGTCACTAAACAATGGCATGCATTTGAGTTTCAGACTTTATATCCTTAGAAAATTGCATGGTAACACAAATCCTGTTATTCTAGCAACTTTCTAAGTTTATAAGAACAATATTTAAAATATGTCTTTATTTTTGGGGCTTTGTCCTCCCATCATTTTAGACTTTGTCCAAATTTTTTGTGGAAAGAGGTTGAGAGGTATGGCATACTACAACATTAAAAAGTCAATGAATGGCTACAGAAAAGCGGAGATACGCCTTACAAAATAGTTTAGTTCACAATAGCCAGTATCCACTCAGTGCATTTCTTCCACTACATTACTGGAGTCATTAGTCACAGAAAAGTACTGCTTTGAATGAGTGACACAAACACATATAAAATGTCATTGAAACAGAACTTCAGAACAATCTTAAAATAAAATTAGACTAATGCATATTCACTGGACCTGATAATATTGGTTATGGAAGCTTAAACATTAAAGAATGAACCTTTAAAAAGCACCAGAGGTCAGAGTAATGCAGGGGCCTTACCCACTAAACTTCCTTCCTCAACATCTAAGTGAGCTCTTACTTTTTGAGTACAGTAACACCATTAAATGATAACTGCCTTTCCCATGCCACACATCTGTGAAGAAGCCATTTGTGGTGTTTCCATATACCCCAATTGTCCCATGTGGGTCAGGATTAAATCCGCAAAATACCAATCCTTTGCTTTTGGCTGCAGATGGGTAACATTCTGTACTATGCAAGTACTATAGACTTCATAGAAAATTTGCAATCTATGGAAAAAGAAGAGCTTTATCTACCTGCCATGGCCAGTTTCATCACCCTTATAAAGAGCCAGAGTTCAATGTAGGAGACCGATGTCCTCCCTGTGGGAGAACAAAGATGCCTTGTTTAAGTTTCAAGTACTTTATTCTGTAAGAAGGTAGATGGATGAGCATTCTTGTTCTGCATTATAAAGTGGACAAAATGGAGTCAAGTCATTTTCTGGTTATACCTAATACATATTGACATCAGTGTCTAAATGACGCCACTGAGCAGAGTGGAGGAGGGGCGTTGACTACATCTCTGATCTGAGATATATAAGTATCCTGTTTTTTTGGCTTATTTATACTGATTATTGTTTCTAGCAATTTATATATAGCACTTTGTATTGCCTGCTGCATAGTCTTTAGTGCATTTTATTGCTGTCTCTTTGCTCCTTTATCTGTTTAAAAACTTTCATTTTGTGGCTTTTTGTAGTATTTACTGTTTAAAGAGTGTAGGCTAATAGCTTATTTATACTGATTATTGTTTCTAGCAATTTATATATAGCACTTTGTATTGCCTGCTGCATAGCTTTTAGTGCATTTTATTGCTGTCTCCTTGCTCCTTTATCTGTTTAAAAACTTTCATTTTGTGGCTTTTGGTAGTGTTTATTGTCTAAAGAGTGTAGGCTAATAGCTTTAGTATTGGTCCCCACTCTCCCTCCCTGTTCGTGTCTTGTTGTTATACTTGGTGGCGTCGCAGTTGCCTGCCCCTACTGTAAATTTGATCTGGGACACTACTCCCAGTCTAGTGTCATTAGCTCATTCTACCTAATACAGAGAGAACATCTGAGAAGGCCTTCTGTTTCTCCTTTTTCCCTTTCAAAAAAAAATTGCCTGAATCTCCTTGTGTTCTGACTGTGCTTATCAAACATTTTGGAAATATATAGTATATTTTAGAGCATTTATTATAACTGTAATTGCCTTACTATTGCTACAACTCAAGTGCTCTAGGTTGCACTGCATCTGAATTGTTTGTGTGTTTTAGCTGCTTTTCTGTATATATAGACTTCTCTGTATATGTAGACTAGCTACTTATCCTGCTGTATTACTGCCTCTTAAATCATTTTTCAGTTGTGCACTTGCCTTGCTTCATTTAAAAAGTTTTAAATTGCTAATTATGTAGAGTTTTAATTGCATTTACTCTTTAGGACTACACACTCCAGTGTGTTAGCCTTTTCTGTGTTTATTTACTTTATTATTGCATTGTTTAGCCTGTTTTAACAAAAAAAAAATACTATCTTGTTTGCTTGTTTCCCACCTTTCCTAGCCAGTCCATATCCCAGGCTTTGCTTGTCTCAGGACTTTATTTTGTGTGTTCAGAGCTATCCAGACCATGCTGTGGTAGAGGGAAGTACTACTGCTTACCAGTGGGACTGGTGAGCATTGTACCTCCTATCTAGCACTAGAGGAGTGGTTTCCAGCTCTGAAATTGTAATTTTATTAGCCTTTTTGGGCTGACTTCTATCCCTTTCAACTTTCTGGCTTAAAAATGCTTGTGTTTGCACATTTTTCACATCATGCAGCACTGCGAGGCTACAGTTAAACTATTCCAGGTGCCAGAAAGTCTGCTCTTCAAAATTTCCCTTAGAACTAGCTGGTTTCTCAGTAGTAGCACTAACATCTGAACCTCTGTGATTAGCACTTGCTCTAGAACCTGCTGGAAAACACTAGGAAGCCTGAAACTGATACAAGCACTCAACTCTCCTTGTTAATAAGGAGAAATTAATCGTAGGCACTAAACAGCCTATAATTTCTAAGTACATTGGAATGGTAAGGGAAAACAGCTCTTATACTTTACAAAAAAAGCACCTAAACAGGCATGTCCAAGGGTCAGCTTCCGGTGATTTCACCTGTACAGCTGGTGAATCTGGGCATACTGGGGCAATGCGGCAACTGCCTCATGTACACAGGCAATCCTCTCCTCCTACCACCCAACACTACAACCTGCGAGAGATGCGCTTACATAGCCAAACTGGAAGCAAAGCTCTCTCCGGCCAAGACTGTGCTAGACAGTCAAGAGGAGAAGGTTAACACCTGCACTACACCTCAAGCAACTCATAGCCCTTCAAAACCCACACCATCAACACCTACACATAGCAACACTAAACCCACATATGTGGAGGCCCTTAATATTAACCTTCCCAAGCAACAAGGACCTCTGAAGCTGAAACGCAAACAAACAGCAGTCACAACCAAAGTGACACATAGCTCACAACACCAGTGTGCCACCCAACAGCAGCCCCTAAGGCAAGACAATGTACCCAACACTTTAGTCATAGGTGACTCCATAGTCAGGCACACTGATGTCCCACTCATCAGGCTGAACAAGGAGAAAATTACAGTCAGCTGCCTGTTGGGTGCCAGGATCCGCCACATAATGCATGCACTGAAGTCACTCCACAACAAATATGACTCTGTTATTGTCCATGCTGGAGTGAATGACTTGAGACGTACCTCCCTGGACTACATGAAAAGAGACATGGAAAAGCTCTTGGATCATGTGGCCCAGGCAGGTATGACCCTAGCCCTGAGTAACATCCTGCCTTCACCCAGAATGATACCACAGTATAAGGACAAAATGATTGACTTCAACAATTGGCTAAGCTTCTGGTGTCATTCAAAAGGTATCCAGTATCTGTCTGCCTGGGAAGACATGATCGACAAACCACAATGCTTTGCCAGAGATGGTCTGTACCTGTCACCCCTGGGATTCCAGTTACTGGCTAAAGCTCTTGCCACTCCTATAGTGCCTTTTTTAGGCAAGGTTCAAAGGATAAAACCACCACCGTAACAGATACAAGCATGCAAAATCTGAAGGTAATGCTACTCAATGCTAGAAGTCTAAACCTCAAAATGCACTCTCTCAAGGCACTCCTAAAAATGTAGAACATCGACATCTATGCAGTAACTGAGACCTGGTTCAAGGCTCCAGAGAGCACCCCTGCAATACCAAGCTACAACTCTTACCACACTTTTCGGCCACAAAACCAAGACTGAAACACTAAAGATGAAGGAGTGTCCATATTCACCAAGGATATTCACACCTCCAGGCTAGTTGCCTAACACAATGCATCTGAAATTCTCCAGGTGCAACTAACACTAGGTAAGACTGCAATCCAAATTGTAGCTTGCTACAGATCCCCCACCATGCCCCAAGATTCTCACTACACCTTTCTAAACATACTGGAAAATATTAGGATACAACCAAACACCCTAATACTGGGTTATTTCAACTACCCTGCCATTAACTGGGAAAACTACTCGGATACCAACTCCTTTTCCCAATGGTTCTTAGAATTCATAAATTCCAACACCCTGGATCAACTAATCCATTGTCCTACCAGTGGCTCCAATATCCTAGACCTGGTCATTACCAACATGGGAGATAGATGCTCCATACAAGTGGTCACCCCCTCATTGGTCAGGTCTGACCATAAGCAAATCACCCTTGACATCCACATCCCACCCCCACCTCCCAGTAAGGAAACCTCCTTAAAAACTTCTCCAAAGCCAACTTCATGCTACTGAAGTCAGATGTGACAAACTTCATGACACCCATGCAGACGCAATCTGAAAGTTCGACTGCAGAATCCTACACTAAGGCACTATATGAGCACATCCATTTGTGCATGAATCGTGCCATCCCAAATAGAACCAAGATGGTCTTCTCCAAAAAAAGGAAGCCAATCTGGTGGTCCCCTGCTATAAAAAAACTATACAACAGAAGGAAGAAAATGTTGCAGAAAAGAGGAACATCCCAGGATGCAAAAAACTCCCTCACCAGCCTCAGAAAGAAGCTGAGATCCCTCATAAAATCCTCAAAAGCTAGTTATGAAAATAAAATTGCCAAAGATTCCAAAGACAACCACAAGGCATTCTATAGTTATGTCAAGAATCTAAATGGCAATGCTCAGATCTGCTCTGAGCTACAACAGAATGGCATTAAATATACTGATCCCAAGGATATTGCCAATATCCTGGCAGATCGATTTAGTGCCAACTTCACCCCCTCTCACCCCCTAAAGGGCCCATCTCAATACCAAAAGATTGCCAAATTCTGGTAATCATGGTCACACAGGTAGAAACCGCACTCTCCAAAGCTAAGAATACAGCATCCATGGGACCAGATGACATCCCAGGCTGTGTACTACATGAACTACAAAATGATCTGGCACCTCACCTAAGTGTCATGTTTAATCACAGCCTCACCTTAGGCTTCGTACCCACTGAGTAGCGCACAGCTACAGTTATGTCACTCCACAAGGGGGTATCCACCTTGGATCCCAGAAACTACCGTCCCATCAGTCTGACAAGCCTGATCTGCAAGGGCATGGAACGCATTATCATGGAACTTATAAACAAAGACATTGGCAACCTTCAAACACTGGACCCCGCCCAGTTTGAGTTTGTGAAGGGCCGATCTTGTCTCCTGAATCTGATTGACTTCTTCGAATCAGTCTTCAGAGCTGTGAACGAGGGTAAGGTGGTCCACTCAGCCTATCTGGACCTTGCCAAGGCCATCGACACCATCCCCCACTCTGGAATCATAGATAAACTTACTAAGCTGGGCATAAATCCCTACATCACTCGATGGGTTGCCAACTGGCTTATTGACAGAACCCAGACTGTAAAAGTAGCCGACTCCAAATCCAGCTCCAGACAAGTGACAAGTGGAGTACCTCAGGGTTCAGTCCTGGGACCACTCTTCTTTGGCATCTACTTCTCTGAAGTACAGGCCAACACTAAGGGACTCTGGCTAACAAAGTTCGCAGATGACTGCAAACTGAGAGCCATTATTGAATCCCCTAATGATGTGGATATTCTACAAAAGGGCCTTACAGAAGCAGATGCCTGGTGCCAGAGCCATGGGCTCAAGCTTAATGCCAAGAAATGTATAGTTATCTACTTTGGAAAAAAACATGTACCCGTGAATTACCACATAGGTGGCAGTACACTAAACATCAAAAGTGTGATGAGACACTTAGGGACACAGGTGGACAGTGGTCTCATTTTCGATAACCACATCACCACAACAGTCAGGAAATCCTTCTATGTGGTACACCTCATCACTCAGGGTTTTTCTTCCAGAAAAAAGGAGGTCATTATCCCACTGTACTCATCCCTCATTAGACCCATTATAGAGTATAATGCCCTGTTTGGTATGTACCTCACAAGACATCTGCAACAGCTGGAAAGGCCACAGAAATACCTCACTAAAAGAATCACAGTCCTAAAGCAGATGCCATATGCTGATCATCTAAAAAAAAACTCCAGCTATACTCTGTGGCATATCGTCTACTCGGAGGCGATCTCTGCTTAACATACAAGGCCATGTCAAACCCTGAGCTGTTGGACATGCTCCACTTAAAGAAATCCCAATTCCTCAGAGCCACATGCTCCAGAGATCTAAACCTTGTCATCACAATGAACAAAACATGCTGGAGGGATAGGTTCCTGACCCAGAGACTCCCCATACTCTGAAATAGACTGCCCATACATGTCAAGCAGAGTGCCTCCTTGGCCCTCTTCAAAAGGAACCTTGATGATTGGATGGGAGATAGGAAATTCACCCTGGGGATCATGTCAGTCATCCTGCTAGACAGGGGTCCAGAGAAGTAAATAGTGGGAAGAAATATCCAGGGAATTATTATGGCTAGGCTTGTATAGGCCCTAGGGCCGATAGCCTAGTACCAACCTATGAACCTATTATTCACTCATGAATCTGTCACTGTTCTCATCACTCATCCAAAGAAGGATGCTAAAAGTTGTCTCTGTACCCATTTCTTTATGCCTCTGTCAGAAAAAGACAGAGAGAGAGAGAGAGAGAGAGAGAGAGAGAGAGTGGCATATATTAGCTTTCCATCTTTTGCTCAATATGCTTGTGAGGTCACTGGTCTTATAGACTTTATTAGGTTAGAGTGTTTCAGTTTTCAAATATTTCTGAAGCATAGTTGTTCCACTTAATGTATTAACTTAAGAGTTTATGCATGACAAACTGGAGTTTCTTCATGACAGCACACTTCTCATGTTATTAATCATCCTGTTATGTAATCCACTTCTCTTGGGATCTATATTATTGCACTACTGAGAATGACGGTTTGATTTATTAACTTGATAAAATACTCTTTCATCACCAAACAGATAGGTATGTCTTAATTACCATAAAAAAGTGTTTTTGTACAAAAATATAGACAAGAATTTTATCAGAGAAAGGAAGAAATACATATTCATCCTTTTTTTCATTTCCATTACATAAAATACTACTACTGTGTGCAAGAAGAACATCAGGGATACTGGAAACATTTCACTCAGCTCACCATAACACTATCTGACAGCCATATTTCATCCTACTCATTAATTTTTTATATGCATAAACTCCAGGCAAGGGGTATCATACAGGCAGTACACGGATGAGAGTTTCTAAGAGTGCTCCATAGAAGGGTGGTACATTGACAAAAAGCAAACAAGGAAAAGCCTGTGACTGTGGCTTAGAGGTAAAGCTCTGTCTACTTCCCAGATGACCCAGATTCAGTTAGCTTCTTGGGTACTTGATGGTGCAGGAAAGAATGATTAGCTTGTCCATCATGGGGAAGGCCATGCTCTCAGAATCACCATTGCAACATCCCTGGTGGAGGCTGAGGACCTGCAAGGGGGTGTTGTACTATAGAGGGGGTAGGACAAATAGCTGAGGTGCATATGGAGGCATGGCCAATATGCCACAGTAGCCCATGGCACTGCAGCCCCTGGGTATAGGATATAAGAATGACTGAGCAGGGAATTAGCAGCAAAAAAGTCTCTGGCAGAAGTGTGATGCAGACCTAAGTTCCTTACACTCCTCACCAGCCCCAGACATGGGCCAGCATTAGATAGCAGGAGGCTAAATTTAGTCTGGTATAACCAATGAATGAGGAAAGGAGCTGGGGCCAACTGATGACCAGCTGTGGGGAGCCAAAAAAACTTAAAAAAAGATAAAAAGCAAGCAAATAAAAAGAAATTGTCATCTCATTAATTAAATCAAACTTTAACCAAAAGCACTTCCAGCTACTGCACTTCTAAAAGGATCTTTATGAGACAGTATGATGACTTGAGCTTTGCAAAATGAATCAAAGTCAGACTACATTAAGGTGGGAACTACAGAGAGCATTACAGCTTCAAACCCATTTCTTGTGACAGATTTATAGCCAGGGTTGGAGAAAGACAAAGAGAGAGTGACAGAGAGAAGGTAGTGATGTACTCATGCAGATAATGTTCTGAGGGTAACTGTGTATACCTTACTAACATCTAGTATGGGGTTTGGAAAGGCACAAGACTGAAATAAACCTCACCAAGATCAGGGGTCGCATGTAGCGACAAACAGCTTGAGAAACTGCATGGACTTTATTCCTGGACCAAAACACATTCATTGCACTGGAGACTAACTACTGATCTCCAGGCCCTGTGAGGAAGTGGATACTCACACAAGCTCACCTCTCACCCACTTCAGAGTCAGGGCCAGAACATTTGACTGCACTGTGAAGATTCACTTTGTATTTTCCCTTCTAACGCTAAAACATATTTAACTCCCTGCAGATATAAAGTTTTATATCCGTTTGGTAGATGATAATCATATACTTAGAAGTAAACTAAACTATACACAGTTTGAGGCCATGGGGGGGCAGCCTGTCCTAGCAGTCAGTGTGAAAATGAAAAATTAATTATGGGTAAGATTTCAGTCTCTCTCACAAGATGTACAAACACATGCATATATTTATATATCTGTGTATTTTCCTATGCACATGTCCCCACACACACACACACCCACACACCCACACACACACACCCACACCCACACACACACACACACACACATACACACACACACACACACACACACACACACACACACACATGTGCACACACACACATGCGCACACACGCACATGCGTACACACGCACACACACACAGCCTTAAATTGTTAAGGTCAAGTAGTCAAAGTTTGTAACTCAGCTGAAGAAGCATTTTTTTCAATTAAGCTATTATCAAATCAGTAATTAAAACTATTTGCACACACTTTGATTAACTGATTTGTTTTATTTATGTGAATTATAAGATTATATTGTGGCTATATTAGCATGTGGATTGCACTGGGCTCTGTTTTGCATGTTACAGAAATATATACTGACTATTTTTTGCAGTATCTGCCTTAGTTTTCCTATTACAAAGGAGTCTAGGATGTGCTAAATCAAATACATAATAAACCTGAACATTGCTGAGTTCTGAATAATTAGGAAATGTATGCAGATTTTACAGTTATTTGTTTTTGAGTGATTTCCAAGGTCATAATATTTTAATGTAACAGTGCTTGATGGGGCACAGCCCATGAAGATTGATTTTCTGGTTAGATTTGATCTTAAATTTGGATATTAGACTATTCATAGCTGTCTGTCTTTCTTCCTCAAAATGCTGAGAAATGCTAGTTAGGCTCTGACCTTCCTGCTCTTTCCATTCAACTTATTCTACCAACATACAATGGATGAACTTTTCTTGGCATCTCTTTGTTAACACTGTTAATTAATATTTTCTGCCTTTCCCTCCATATCTGTGATATCTAGATTAATGTCAATGTTATTTTTTCAGATACTTAAGTCCTTATTATTAATTTCGTAAATGTTATTGTCTGATTTAAAAATAAAGTAGGAGATGATATATTTTTAGGAACGTGTCCATTTAATTATTGATATGATTTGTGAGAGTTTTACATGACCTATTTATTGGGAGCTAAAAGACCTCTGTTTTTTGAAGATAATATAATATTCTGAATTATTCAATGACTGCCCATTAACATTCAAAAATGTGCTACACACCTGAGTGCATTATTCATAGATGACACATTAAACTGAGGACTCATCTGCCTTAGCTGCTGGTAGCTCAGGTGGATGTAAAACATCCCATGAAAGTTATCAAGAAGAGTAGGGAAGGTTCTCTGATGCCACCTTAGATCTCCCCTGAAAAGAGGCTACTAACCTAGTGGGACTAACCTAGTCAACAAAGAATGAATAAAAAAAAAAAACGTATCCCAAAACATACTAACTGAAAAGATTCCTCTCACTTCCATTCAACTTGCGTTCTCCCAACTCTGGGCAAACATCTAGAGAAAATAGTCTATACTCATCTCTTTCACTGTATCCGGCAGTATCACCTGATTGCCTAAAACAGCACAGATTCTGGCACTAATTAAGTACTATGATAGTAATTTGGTCCCTAACTAGAAGCATCTTCCAAAACTTTGATAAAGGCCTTCTTACACTTGTCCTATTTATAGATCTGACAAAGGCATTTGACCTCATTGACCATTCTTTTCTCCTGAAAAACAAAGGCACTCCATGGTTTTAAAGCTTCCTCACTGACAGATACTTCAGAGTTAAAAATGGATCGGCCCAGTCAGAATCATTATCAAAGGTGTATAACAAGGTTTCATTATTGACTCTCCTCCTATTTTCAATATTCATTAAGAAACATTCTTCTGACCACATCCTCCATCTCCCACTCATCCTCTGTGCAGACGACATGGTCAGATACTGATCAAGTAACTCTGAAATCAACTTTCAGTCCCAACTCCAGTCAGACATAATGAGCTCCACAAATGGTTCATTATCCATAAACTACTTCTCAACCCCTGCAAAACCAAAACTATGATTTTTGGATCTCCACAGAAAAATTCACCAAGCACCTGACTATTTTTGACTTGCACAACCATACCACAATAATAACCTCTGCCTTCAAATACCTATGATTATGGATTGCTCAATCTATAAGTTTCTATTTCCTCATAGAGCAAGACCAAAAATAAAGTTTCTCATCTGAGCCAAAAAAATCTCCCCTTATCTATCTCATCTAGTCAGAGCAGCCATCAGCAAAGGAGTTCTCCTATCTCAGCTAGAATATGAACCAGCCATTTTTGCATTTGCCTCCAAAAAACAAAACAAACAAAAAAAAAAACCACCACACACCAGATAATCTCTAAAAGCATCTGCTAATTCATTACAAACTTGCCCCTCTATGAACATCACTGTATTACCCAAGACACCCCCAAAAACGTATACTGTGACTCAGGAACTAAAACACACTGCAACTGTTTAGGCACTTTCATCTTTTTATTATTCAAGACTTTGTCAGGACATAGTATTGTCAAATGATCGTTGACCCACAGATTAAAAAAAATGCATCAAAAACATTACATTAATTTTTGGAAAAAAATTGTTAGTTAAAAACAAAAAGTATAAAAACACTTCATCTCAGACTTAAACCACTTGATATTCCTTAATTGTTAATAAGTACTACGTTGCTCTACATAAAAATGTATATACTTAAAATGTATTTATTTTCAACTCTGTGATAGTTTACCTGCCTTGTACTTTGAAACACTCATTAAATTAGCATTGTCATTCAGTCCTGAATATCTATTGGAATCTAAACCCATCTGCCATGTTACTTCTTTCATCTTCAAGGAATTTTACCAGTTGCCACCCCTGAAGTCAATATCTATTTTTTTTCCGCAACCAAAGACAAACAAGTGCTGAAAATTCAGACATGGTGTGCTACATTCCCATTGAGTACTAGAACACCACTGGTGGCAATCTGAGTGAGTTGTTGAATTAGGAGTGTTAAATTACCCAGCAGTGCTGTACTCTGGGCCAAGTCCATGTATGAACCTTGTTGTGATGAATATATTTCCTGAGATATAATACCACTACGCAAAAAACAAAAAAAAATTTGAAGCAAACAATACTGTTGCGATGGTATAATGAACATATGTTGTTTTACATAGAACAATGTGATATTTGTAATCCTTTTAAGGGATTACTAGTTGAATTTGAATAGTTGGTCCCATTGCAACAGTATTGTTTGGTTCAATTTTTTTGTTCATTGTGACGTCCCCCCTCTCTGGGCTACTAATCAAAGAGCCTGAATCCACACCACTGACACTGGAGAGGGATGTTCCCTTGGAATGAAAATGGATACACATAGTACTTCCAGATGCAGCTCTCTGCATCAAGCAGAATTTGCCTTAAGAGCACACAGGGAACACAGTCAGTCTGGGGGCTGGGGCCTCTCTCTCTCCGGAAAACCAATAAGACTCCCCACTCATACAGGTGTAGGGTTGAGTCCTCAGCCGAGTGTCCAAGCCAAGTCCTCCAGCACCCACTCCTTGGAACCAGTGCTTTGTGTCCGTGCTCCAAGCACCTGACACACACACTCTTTGAGATTTGATTTTTCACACACACACACACACACACACACACACACACACACACACACCTGGGAAAGGCTAGCACAGATTTACTAGCTATGCCCTCTTCTGCCCAGACTATAAAATAGTTACACCACCACCAGACACTTTGAGGCTCTTCAAGGGTACCCCATTATACTGATTAAAATTAATATTAATACAAATGGTAATGTTGACCAAATAGCCAGGCTTTCAGGAGTGGCAACAGTGTCACCAATAGATATAAGTACTCTCAAAGGTTGAAATATTCTCTAAATGACCAGCTCCAATGAAAAGTTTAAATATATTTAATAATAAATAATAAAAGAACATGAAAATACTAAATATCTATTTATAATAAACACCAGAGTTTCAATCACAGGAAATATTAAAAATAATACAGGTGGACAGGTGCACACATTTACAGAAAAGCAATACTTGATTAACCTCACTATATTTTCCTGACTGATCTAAATAAGTATTATTCCACGCACACTTACTAGAACAAGGCAAGATGGAGTAGGCAAGTGGTCCTTCCTTGTCAGGTTACTAAAACAGACTGCTCTGAGACTTCAGTTAAACCTAGTATTAATTATTATTTTTATTGATGGATTACAGAATGACATCACATACATCTGGTCATCTGGGTTCTGGTTCCCATATCCCCCCTTCGCTAGAAGCTGTCTGGCTTTAGCACATATGTGTCAATAATACACACACACATAGCCTTGCTAAGATCTGCTGCAGCTCTTGGAAGTCATAAAACAATTTCAAACCTCCACCCTTCCAGAGTAGCAATTAGTTCACCCCCATGACAATCCAGGAAGCTTCCTAGTACAGATGTTTTGTCTCTGTCTGCATTGAGAACTAGAAGATAGAATCTTTGTGGTCTAAGCCAGGTAATTTAATTTCAAACTATTTTCAAAGTTTGAGATTAACCTCTAATCTTCCAGTATTCGCTGTTAAAATATATACATTCAAACAGTTACAATAATACATATGTATTTTTTTTTTATGTCCAGCAGGGCATACTTTTGGTACATTTTTAGCACAAGCAGCTTTACAAATACATTTTTCAGCAGAAGCATATGTATAAATCAGTTTAATATACAAGTGACATATAATTCTTTACAAAATTCCAGCTAGCTGTGCTGGCATATGTTACACATCCACTGCCCTACTACTCTTGCCATAGCTGGCAATTCCTGACATTGTCACATTCATTACCCTAGAAAAAAGGCAAATGGCTACCCATGAAACAAAAATCTAACTACTGTTAGGATCCCCAATTCTACAGACTACTCCATCTCCAGAAAGTTACTCCCTTTAAAGCTAAACTTCATGAAAAAGAACTCCTCATACAACCTGATACACTACTCAGACTAACTCTCATTACCTCTGAACTAAACTCACAGGGCTGTGCATGTATTCTCTTAGGTTCATAGGTTCATAGGTTGGTACACGGCTATCAGCCCTAGGGCCTATACAAGCCTAGCCATAACAATCCCTGGCTATTTCCTCCCACACTATTTACTTCCCTGGACCCCTGTCTATCACATTCTAATCTTCTCAGTCACCTGTTCTTTAGCAAGTTCTGTATTCTTTGTCAGGTTCTCTACATTGATCTAAAGGAAATCAGGACTTGGTCCAAATTCAGAATGCAACTCAAAAAGCACCTCTTCATCCAAGCCAAATGCTCCTGCACATGTTGAACTCTGATTAACTGCACAGATTAGTTGAGTGCACATTCATCAACAGTATTTGAAGACCCATGCAAGCAATAGTGCAGGATAGTTGCTGGTACAGTGCAGTGCATGAGCAGCACTAAACTCAAAGTGAGTGAGAATTCAGAGTTGAATATCAGTTTATAGAAGTAACTCCCTAGTATATTTGTCTGGTTACAGATCAGGATGTAGGTCATAATTTACAATTACCTTTTGTAAAATGTTTATTACATGTTGATTTCCTTAAACGGAATAATCAGAGCTATGTGTTTACTAAAACCATAGAAGTGAATATTTCCATAAATTGGAATTATGACAGAGTGCATCCAGCTGTAGCATCCTAATGATTAGCATACATTATATTGTTTGGTTTCAATGAAGCAGGTACAGAATACTGAGCTTATTAGTGTGTTTTTAATTGTGAAGTTGACTAGCTTGGATTGCTGGCACAGCTGTACCTTTATTTAGATAGAGCTTTGGTGGGTTTGGTGCATTTATTTATTCCTGAATACTTGAAGAGGTCATTGTGGATGAACTGTGTACCTTGCTTATTAGGTGTAGAGCAGTGTGGATGATGTGTTGGCTGTTTTTGTAATGTATTTTATATAAATGCATTCCTGTAAAATAGACACCTGTTTGTCCAACATGTTAATCAAAAAAATAAGACACAAATTGTCAATACAATAAGCCAGGACAGTAAAACTGTAAAACAAACATTTTTTGCAAGGGGGAATCTCCCGTACATCTCCCATGTGGGAGCTGTACTCCCACCCTCACTACTTAAATATACCTATTCTGAAATCACACAATAGCAAGGAAAATGGCATATATTCCATCCCCACTATTACAGTGATTTTGCATTGCCAAATTGAGAAATATTCCCTTGCACCACTATTCTGCACTCACAGAGTTGGTATATTTAAGTAAAACGGATACAGTGTTCCCTGCAAAACTCATTTTATTTTGACTTTTTATGGTCCTGAGTGGTTGTGTCAAGATTTTTAGACAAAATGTGTGTCGACTGAGTAGGTGTCACCTATTTTACAGTAACCCATACACACATTTATATCTATATCTATATATAATTCATGTGTGTGTGTGCATGTGCACATGGAGTGAGATGTTTAAAGTTCTTGCGGTTTGTGCTTGCACCACCTACATGGAAATAATCAGAGCTGTCACAGACCTGATGGATGACTGTATCCTCAGTGATTATGTTTCATTAAAAAGTTAGTTTCATCACCAAGTTAGCCATTGATAGTCTGGTCTCGAAATGTTAGGACCAACCCTCCTAAAATATCATAGGCCTATCTATGGTCCACTGTCAATTAGTATAAAGATTACATCCGGGGTAATCATATGCAGGGCACTGCACTTTGAATAGTAAAGTGTGAGATCTGAAGAATTGTCTACAACAAATTAGTTTCAGACTGGTGCAGATCACATTCTAATGACTCACATGCAGGTCACTGCATACAGACCAGTAGAGTCTGTATCCTGTACTAGACTCTAGGCTCAGAATAGTAAGGATCACATCCTAAGTAACCACCTGCAGAATGTTGCGCTTGTGCTGGTATCCTTGCTAAACACCTGAAGGATAGTAGATTCAGAATGTTAAGGGTCACCTCCTGCTTATTCATATGTTAAATCTGATATACTTACATGGCCGCACATGTGCATATTGGACCCTCTGTATGAGTTGCCTGATCAGCTCCTGAGCCTACAATAGCTTTTCATATGACATAAATACCATAATTAAATGGGATGTATAGAAAACAGGAAATCATTACAAAAAATCCAAACTTAAAATATGGTCTACAAGAAAGAAAGCATCTTATCCTGGACTCCAAAATATTCCAAAAGTGTCCTTTAAAAGCATTGCTGGAGGGCTACATGTATTTCATTCTGCCACTGCACGACCAAGGACTGTGTCAAACATGTTCTGTATAATGGGCGCTGTGACAGTCAGCTGAAAATATTGGGCAGGAAACACTCATCTAGAAAATAAATGCTCACCCTTCTTTCCTTGTATAAAAGCCTTTGCTTCTTGGAGACTTTTTCATTCTGAACATAATAGAACAATTGAAGCAAAAATTACCTCCGGCCTGAAAGTCCTCGTTTAACTATTGTGCCTAGATGAGGTATTTTTTTGCTGTTCTACAAAATATGGATGGAAATTACATATACTTTCCTTCCCTGCTGCTTTCTTGTTTGTTGCAGCAAATTATATTTCAGCTGGCTTTTGTTCTGTATAAAATAAAGAAATGTGTTTTGTGCTTGAACAGTTGACACACACAGAACTTGAAGTCAGTACTGAGTAAACCCAAGAATGAATCACATACCTTCCATAACAGCAAAGACATGTTTTGCAAAGTTGACCTGCAGTTGGGCTTTGACCTATATTTACAGTCAGACATTCTATGGGCAGATCTATTGTGTAGTCCTGTTTTGTTATTAAAAAAAACTTGAAAACTTGAATTTAACCCAATTCTGCTTGAGCATCTACTACAGCAGTTTTTATGGTCTGAATGCATGCTCTAACAGGAATGTTTAGCCAATGGCAATAGAAGCTTAACTATGGATAAACAATAAATAAAAATAGATACAAGTGAGCAGTGTAGAAGTGGAGTCCAATTTGGGATAACGAATAGAAGCTTTGAAAGAACGACTGGGAAATTTTACAGTATATACTCCTCTGTGGTGGGATATTAGATGAATTAACTACCAAATGAATATGTGTAATGAATCTGAGATCATAAACATGAACACATACCAGAGACATCTTAACTGTGTGCTTGTAGCATGCTACCTATGTCCTAAGCGATAACACTATCGTGAAGGAACAAAGAATGAAAGAACTGAAGTATACAATGACAATTAAAAGATGACATGATAAAATTTCCTCCCCTCCTGTCAACAAATGTATGGGAATATGCTGATAAACAAGAATGGTACATCTGGCAGATAAGGTCTATAGGAATGTTGACTATTGATACTGAATACAGAATGCCCATTTTCACCTTGATATACTCATAGTCATTTACAGATATTGTAATTCTATGGAAATCACTCTGTTATACAATTCAGTTTTTAAAGAAACCTTGATTTCAGTTGAAAATTTCAGAAACTATAATTTTCTGGGTTTAGAAAGTTTAAAAAAATCCAGCATCAGGGTAAAGGAATACAGAAAATCGTCCTGATTAAATGGTATATGAATTGAGCTCAGTGTTTTCCATTTGTGCTCTCCAACAATATCCTCTCACCACATCACTTCACTCTACAAACAAATTGCTGTTTGAAATTTATAAACCCCAACATTCAGCAGCACACTCCCTTTATTATAGGTGTATAGCCAAGGTTGGAGCTCTAGTCATCTGTCAATGTGAACAACAGCAACTGTACTGCTTTCAAATATAGTCTCAAACAATACCTAACTGACTCATGAAATGCACTTGTCCAACTCCAGATAATACCACCAAGTCATGATCACACCACTTAACTATACAAATCGACACTACCTCACTGCTAAGCACTGTACTCCCAACACCTGAATACTACATAAAACTATGCAATAAAGTACTTAACACATCTTTGCCTATAGTGACATCTATCCCTAGCATATTTCTCTGTATGCCAATACATCACCATCTGCTTAAATAAAGCTGCTACATCTCTCTATTTAAACTATACAATATTTCCCCTTTCTTTGAACTCCTCTGACTACTTACTGCATGTGACTTGCAATTATCGATCTGACACTGCTGCATACCTTATGTTTTGCTACATAAATACTGTTTTTTTTCTAATAATCTTTGTTCATAATTGATTATATTAATGAATACTTAATATTTGTACTACTGTAGATATGTTTAACTGCACAGTTTTTCAACCTGGGCTTCCACTGAAACTTGGCCTTGGCTCAGTTGGACTACCCTAGTCATTGAAGGACAAATAAATTAAATAAATAAAACAATACTGAAGCTACAGAGCTATATATATTACTGGTCTCCAAACTGGTGAAGTGAAAGACATGGGAGAGAGGGAGCTACAGTGTTGTCATAGCCATTCATAGCGAGTAATGGCACTATTTATAGGCCAATGCCTGTTATAATATGGGGGTCTGGGAGTTACGTCCCCACCCTTAAGGTGGTAACACTTGTCTAGATATACATATTTATTATATACCACATAAATGAGACCCTGCTAAAGACTGGCACAGTCATTATAGATTTAGGTACCTTCATTAGCAACAAACTATCCTTCCATCATCCTGCATCAATTACAGTTAGAAAATCCTTCTACCTTTTCCAGTTAATTACCAACCCTATATATTCCAGATCTTAGAATGTCATAATTCCCCTCTATTCTTCTGTTATCAGGCCAGTTATAGAATACAACACACCTTACCCAACTAGAAAGACTGTAGTTTTCTAACTAAAATAATCAAAGTAGTAAGTTGACTTGGGTACCAGGACAGACTAAATATTTCACTTTTCTCTGTAACATATCAATTCCTTTGAGGTGATCTCTGTCTCAGCTCCTGCAATATGAAAGATTGTATTCTACTGCCCCTGCTTCATCTGAGAAATATCGGCAAAATGCTCACTCAGAAGAAAGCAACATTCATTGTAACAGAAACAATACCTTGTTGACAGGGGGTTTCTTCCCCTAAAAAATCCCCCTCTTATGAAGAAGTTTCCCTTGCATGCCAGGCAACCTAACATGCTGGTCTCCTCCAAATTCTGTTTTGACAACTGAATGGGTACCCACACTTTTACTCTTGGGTTAAGAAAAATTGCCCTCATGGAGCAGGGTGGCAAGTCCACTAAATCCAATGCGTTGCATGGTTAGGATACTTATGGCCACCCAGACCAAATACCTAGTAAGAATTTATGAACCTGTGAGGGAGAGACAATAATGTATTCTGCAGATTTTAATCAGAAATGTTATATAATGCAACAAAAGGCAAGTAAAAAAAATAGATAGCCTTAGAGTGCATCCTAGGGGTGGTGACCTGGGTTAAATATTGCTTAGATGACCAAGAGTAGAAGGTATTTATTTTTAATAGGATGAGTATGCTGTTCTATAACTTGATCTTTTCAGACATCACTCAAGAATTAAACAGCATGATGTATGGATTACAATATCACGGCTTTGTTTATAGGAAATGCTGAGTTAAATGTTAGTTTGTCAGTTTTGCAGAAAGGAATAAAGTTACATGCTACAAAAGAATTTCATCTGATAGTGCTAGATATGCTACCTTTTATCTCCACTAGCATATTGTGTGGCACTATGCAAATAACTTATTCAGACCAGTGCTCCTGGGATGGTCCTAATAAAAAAGGCACTTTTAACTATTGGACTTAACCAACTAATGTGTACATGTATTTTGAAGTGCAAATGCTGAAACATTTTCTGTCATTGGATGACAATGTTCATGCTTTGAAATGCATTTATATAACATTGTCTTTCACTAATACTTTTAATAGAAAATTTGTATCCTCTGTCTTTCTCAACTTATCCAAAGCCTTCAACATGGTCTAACACAGCAAACTAATCAATGTCTCTGAGCTGAATCCAAGCCAACTACTTTTGCCTGGTTCCAAGACTATCTAACTGGGCACCAGCAAGCAGTACTATGGCAACAAAACATATCAGCCCTTCTTCCTGTTACCCTAGGAGTTCCTCAAGGATCCATCATAGGCCCTCTGCTTTTCTGACTATTTACTAATAATCTGCACACTGCTACCCCAAATGCTTCCCTGGTTCAGTACGCTGACGACTCCACAGTAATATACGCTGCCCCTTCTATATAAGAACTACAATCATTAACACAAGACTCCTTCTCTGCAGGTGAAACATAGCTAACCAACTCCCAGCTAATTCTGAACCCCAACAAAACCAAGCTCAGGCTGTTTTCATCCCACTAGACCTACTTTACCCTTCCCTCATTTAACACTGTGTCCATGGACAATGCCCATCATCTCACCCATAGCTCACACCAATCTTCTAGGTGTTGTGATAGACTACAATATGAGATTTGAAATTCAAATTTCCAAGACCATTAAAAAAAGTGCGCAAAAAACTCAGTACATAATATAGAAACAAGCACTATCTTACAAGGGACATAAAATCAACTATTGCCCAAACACATCTTATCTCAACTCTTCTCTACACCTCACCAATTCTTACTAACCTACGAAAATCTGATTTAGCAAAATTAGAGTCCTGTTTTTAACAAAGTTGCCAGGTTTGCCACAAACTCCCCCTTTAGATCACATCACTGTACTGCACTCAAGCAAATTAAATGGTTAGAACTCCTTCAATTCCTACTAACCAAGTTGTTGTTGTGTCTTTCGGCTTTTCCTGGTTAGGGGTCGCCACAGCAGAACTCCGGTCCGCTAATGATTGGCAGTAGATTTTTACATGCCGAGTTGCCAGCTCTAACGCACAACCTTCAACGAAGGTACTCCCATTCACATATGTCTCCACACAGAAGACGCTCTAGCAGAGAATCAAACAAGACAACGTCATACTGTGAGGCGACAACGCTACCGCAGCACCACCAAATTCCTACTAACCAAGTATCACCCATAAAACCCTCTATCTACCAGAAAAAAAACTGTTACCTTCAAAATCTACTACACCCATACTCCAGTAATAGGACTCTGTGCTCTGGCCATAAATCCCTAATAAAGGTAACTAGAGCTAATAATGTTGTTAGAGACTCCCTCTTCTCTAATTATACAGCTAAAACCTGGAATGCACTGCTGTCTAATATAACATCACTCTCTGCCTTATCTCACCTTAAAAAAATACTAAAAACTCACTTGACTAAAATTTGGCTATGCTCATGCACTGCTCTTGAGTAAATGTTCTTTTTCTTAAGCTAATATTTTATCTTTCAAAACCTGTAGATAAGGAATTACTACTTGTAAATAAAAGTCTACCTCTCCTCTTAAGGCTTGTAAACAACACCCATTCATTCTAAATCTATAAATAGCCTACCCCTCCCTTGCTTTGACAACACCCATCGATTCTCAAGCTATGAATTGCCCAGTCCTTCCTTGCTTTGACTCTGAAAAATCTTATACTGTTTTGCATACACTTCTCTGTGACATCAAAAGCATTTCTCTGTGATATAAAATGTACATGTATATTGTCAATGTAAATTCAGAGTGCTTACACTAAAATTAAATGGTATGTCTTCGGTGGAGCTTTTCTCCTTGCCTTGTTTTGGTAATGAATCTTACTATACTGTTTTATGTACATTTCCCTGTGATATCAAATGCATTTCTGTGTGATATAATATAAATGCATAATGTCAATGTGTACTCTTTGTATTTACAATATAGTAAATATGTTATGTCTTTTGTAGAGCTTTTCTCCCCGGGCCTCGGCTGAAAAAGGACTTGTGTCCAATCGGACTTTCCCAGTAAACAAATGCAAAGTAAAAATAAAATAAATAATAAAATAAGATTGTCTACAAGGCTATTGGAAGGAACTTGTCAGAAATGTATGGTGTTGTTGAGGTATATATAGTTAGTGAGAATTTTGAGAGGCTTGATTAAGGAAGGCTGGGGCAGGCTTTTGGGGAAACAGTGGCATCATGAAAAGATGAGGATATGTTTGATATGAGCTGTAAATGCTTTTGGCTCATTATGCATTCTTTGTTATCAGTGTGAGGTTATACCAAATTTTGGGCCACCTGTAAAACAGAAGGCTTTTGATGTACTATTCAGTTTGTACAACAGGATACCGATGGAGTTTTATGAAAGAGCTTGTGATGTGATGGCTGTTTGATGGTGGAATTGTACCAAGGTAAGCGGAGAGGAGACAATCAGTCAAGACACGCTTGTGAATAAGCAGGACTGGGTAATATTTAACTCTGACATTTAGAGAATCTGTATGAATTCAAGCAATGTGTTACAATGAAGAGAGTAAAAAAAATTTTCTATGCAATTTGACTTTACTTATAAATTTAATAATGCATTAGTACAAATACCTGACTGCCAATATAAAAACTGGCTTCAAGACTCAGGAAAATAGTTAGAAAGATATACTCTGGTTATCAGATTGAATGAATGAATGAATGAAGTTAATTAAGGGGGGAGACACAGATAGTGTGTTGGATTGAGCAGTCTCCTGATGCTTTTTATGCCATTTATTTAAAGTAGGGGGGGTTGTACTTTGTTGAGTCTGCAAAAAGGAGAGTTAGTTAAAGGAGAGGTAATTTTTAAGGGCAGTATACACCAGTCTGAGAGGACTTAGTTATATGGGTACAAATATAAAGTATTAATTTTTGTCTTAATTTTTCTATCCCTTGAGCCTTTTGATCATCAAGTCTCTATTATCTGCCTTGCCTATTCATCCTTATTGCATCACAGCCTAGCACCCTTACATCATGCTATGTTTCCCCCAAATATTTAGTGAAGATTAGCCTCTTGTGATATACCTTTAGATGGATGTATAATGAGGTGATGCTTAATGGTAGATTGTCTCTCATCCAGTCAGTCATGAAGGATGGATGCTTCATTCCCCTGGTCTTGATTAATATGCCAACTCGCAGTGCTTAAATTCTAGCAATGTAGTTGTAGGGGTATGTCCATGCTTCTGTGCAAGAACTTGATTTCTGTTGCTAGGCATCACACAGCTTGGTGGATGCATCCATCTTTAGGCTTCTTGTCATACAATAGCACGACTGCATGCATCAGATGCTAGTCATGCAGCATGCTGGTCTGCTTCTCTTCCTCTTCTTAGGGTGGAGAACTTTGTATAAGCTACTCACTCCGACTCTCCCTTGTTGGATCTTTCATCACCCTGGTCATTAGTTGACCTCAAGTTATGTCAGGTACATTCAGGACTTTATTCCTCTGGGGTGCAGAGCTGACTTAATTGCAAGTACCATGGCTCAGCTTTCTGACAAATTATGATGTCATGGTTTTCAATTCTATTTTTTTACCAATAACAACAAAATGTTTAGTTTCATAGTATAGTACTAGGCTATCTGCCCTAGGGCATTTATAAGCCTAGCCAAAGAGTATGTGTCTTTCACCACCCCATGTAATGATACAAAAGTGTACAATTTAAATTAAATTTAGTTTACTGTGCCTCTATCTAGCAATGACACAGAGATGACCCCCGGGGTAAACCTACGATCACCCATCCATTTATCCAGATTTCTCTTGAAGAGAGTCAGTGAGGGGCTCTGCCTAACATGGACAGGTATCCTGTTCCAGAGTGCAGGAAGCCTCTGGGTTATGAATCTGTCCCTCCAGCATGTCCTATTCATATTTGTGCTGAGGTTTAGATCTTTAGCTCTCGTGGCTCTGATGGATTTGGATTTTTTGAGGTGGAGCATGTCCATTAATTCTGAATTGGACATGGCCTTGTACGTAAGGCACAGATCACCTCTGAGCAGGTGGTATGCTACTGAATAGAGCTGGAGCTTTTTCAGTCTGGCAGCATATGACATATGCTGGAGACCCTTGATCCTCTTGGTAAGGTACTTTTGGGGTCTCTCCAGCTGCTGCAGGTGCCGGGTGAGGTACATACCAAATGGGGCATTGTACTCAATCATAGGCCTGATAAGGGAGGAATATAAGGGTACAATGACATCCTTTGATCTGGATGTGAATTCCTTCATGATAAGGTGGGCAAGGTAGAAGGTCTTTCTAACCACTTTGGTGACGTGGGTGTCAAATGAGAGGTCACTGTCAACTTGGGTCCCCAGGTCTCTGATTACTTTTTCCATACTTAATGGATTACCACCTATGTGGTAATTTGTGGGTACTTTGTTTTTTCCAAAGGGGATGACTATACATTTTTTGGCATTTAGTTTAAGGCCATGACTCTGGCACCAGTCATTTGTTTCTGTGAGGCCCTTCTGGAGGATGCACGTGTCAGATGGTGTGTCGACTATGGCACCTAGTTTGCAGTCATCTGTGAACTTTGTCATCCACAACCCCCCCTATGTTTGCCTGCACATCTGAGAAATAAATGCCGAACAAGAGGGGTCCCAAGACAGAGCCCTGTGGGACTCCACTTGTGACTGGCTTAGAGTCTGACATAGCTCCAGCTATTCTGACTTTGTGGGTTCTGTCCTTTAGCCAGTTTGCAACCCATCTTGTAACAAACGGGTTTACATTTAAGCTGTTGAGCTTGTCTATGATGCCTGAGTGGGGTATTGTGTTGAAGGCTTTTGCCAGATCCAGGTAGGCTGTATGAACTGCTTTGCCTTCATCGATGGCTCTAGTGACTGTTTCAAAAAAGTCCACCAGGTT
Source organism: Protopterus annectens (assembly GCF_019279795.1). Classification (NCBI taxonomy): domain Eukaryota; kingdom Metazoa; phylum Chordata; order Ceratodontiformes; family Protopteridae; genus Protopterus; species Protopterus annectens. The sequence continues at coordinate 367,262,877 of NC_056747.1, read as the reverse complement.
TAAAAGACAGGATCTGCCTTTTACAAAGCCGAACTGGGTAGGGTCAATTGTCTGTAGGTCCCCGATGTCTTTGTTTATGAGTTCCATAATGATCCTTTCCATAGCTTTGCAGACCAGGCTGGTCAAGCTTATGGGGTGGTAGTTTCCAGGGTCTGTAGAGGTGCCACCTTTGTGGAGTGGGACCACTGTAGCTGTACGCCAGTGTTCAGGGATGTATCCTGTAGCAAGGCTAAGATTAAACAGTGTTCTTATGTGCGGGTTTAGCTCCTCTAGGAGTTCAGGTAGCACGCAACCCGGGACACCATCAGGTCCCATGGATGCTGTATTTTTAGCTTTGCTGAGGGCAGCTCTCATCTGGACATCTGGGATTTCAGGGAGGTTGCATTCAGCTGAGATATTTATTTCGTCTTTTGAGGAAGAGGGAGGGGAGAAATTTGCACTGAACCTGTCTGCCAGTATGTTGGCAATATCTGTGGGTTCAGTGTATTTTTTGCCGTTATGAACTAATTCTGCGCATATCTGAGGGTTTCCGCCCAGGTTTCTAACATAACTGAAGAAGGCCTTGTGATTATCTTTAGTGTCCTTAGCGATTTTTCTCTCGAAGTTGGCCTTTGATGATTTTATTAGCGAACGTAGTTTTTTGCTAGTGCTGATCAGGAATGCCTTCCCTTTATGGGATTTTGCTCTGTCTTGCAGTAGCTTCCTTCTCTTGTTATAAAGTTTGTTTATGGCTGGGGTCCACCAGATAGGATGCCTGCCTTTGGTGGAAAGGGTCTTGGTTTTATTTGGGATTGCATGATCCATGCATTCTTGGAGATGCCCGTAGAAAGCATTTGTGAAGGATTCAGCAGTGTGGGATGTGGTTTCCACTGGCCCAGGGGCTTGAAGGATACCATTTCAGTCCTAAGGAGTGTAAAGTCAGCTTTTGAGAAGTTTCTCACTGTGGTCTTTTGTGCTGGGGGTGGAGGTGGGATATGAATATCTAGGGTTATTAGTTGATGGTCTGATCTCACTAGTGAGGGGTATACTTCCGGTGTTGAGCATTTTGTCCCCATGTTTGTGATGATCAGGTCAAGTATATTATTTCTCCTTGTGGGGGAGGTGACTAGTTGTTCCATCGCATTTGAGTTGATGAATTCCAGGAACCTTTGGGCTAGGGTGTTGGGGCTTGAGTAATGCACCCAGTCTATGTTTGGGTAGTTGAAGTCTCCAATATGATGGTATTTGGTGAGACATTCATATCCTCCAGTGTCTTCAGGAAGGCTGAATGGAGTTCCTGAGATTGTGAGATTGGTCCGTAGCATGCTACAAGTTGTATAGCAGTTTTGCCCACGGTTAGTTGCACATGGATGGTCTCCGATGCTTCGTGCATTGCCACTAACCTGGAGGTGTGGGTGTCTTTAATGAATATGGACACTCCCCCTCCTTTTGTGGTTCGGCCCAGGTTTTGGGGCCGAAATGCATGATACGAGGTATAACTTGGTAGGGCTGGGGTGCTCTCAGGAGCCTTGAACCAGGTTTCAGTTACTGCACAGACATCAATGCTCTCCATACTGAGGAGTGCTTCGAGAGCCTGCATTTTGAGATTTAGACTTCTGGCATTGAGCAGCATTACCCTTGTTTTATTTCCTTTATTGTTTTCTAAGGTGGTGGGTTTGTCTTTTGAGCCTTGCCTAAAAAAGGCACTATGGGGGTGGCAAGAGCCTTAGCCAATATCCGGAAGCCCAGTGGTGACAGGTGCAAGCCATCCCTTGTGAAGCAGTGTGGCTTGTCCAGCATGTCATCTGAAGCAGACAGACATTGGATCCCCCTAGAATGACACCAGTAATTGAGCCAATTATTAAAGCTGATCATCTTGTCTTTGTATTGTGGCATCATTCTTGGTGAGGGCAAGATGCTGCTCAGGGTCAGGGTCATACCGGCCTGGGCTACATAATCAGAGAGCTCCTCTATGTCTCTTTTCATGTAGTCCAAGGAGGTACGTCTCAGGTCATTCACACCGGCATGGACAATGACGGAGTCATATTTGTACTTGCTTTGGAGTGACCTGAGTGGTTGTGTTATGTGGCGGATCCCAGCTCCCGACAGGCAGCTCACTGTTACCCTCTCTTTGTTCAGCCTGGTAAGCAGGACATCAGTGTGTCTGACTATAAAGTCACCTATTACTAGTGTATCAGGCATGGTGTTTCGCCTTAAGGGCTGTGATTGTTTGGCACACTGACTTTGTGTACTATGTGTTGCATGTGCAGAGTTTTGACTGCTATTTTGTAGAGTGCTGTTGATACCTTCTGTCTAATAGTTTAGCATAATTTTGCCCAGAGGATTAAATGCCCAGAACTGCTAATGAGTTTTATCTCGTAGGGTTTGATTCCCTCTGTTTCAGTTTGCCTACTTTATAACACTGAAGAAGTCAATTAAGACAATGCTCCTATGTATCCATTGAAAAAAAGGTGCCTAAAGAGTATACTTGGTTCACAAATTAATAAAAGTAGTTGCATCTAACTAGAGGGCATTTTTCTCTCTATGGAAAGGACTCCATTCCCCATACACAGAGGCATTGTCAGCTCAAGTGTAAGTGGTTATAGCAAAGAGGACAAAATGTAGGTCAAAAGCAGTGCCCTGTGGAATTTCAAGAGAGCAAAAGTCAAGAAAAAAGAGAGCAGCGTGGTAAAGTAAAGTAAACAAGTCAAAACGTATAAAAAACACCTCCTGAAATGTCAGGTTAAGTGCTATGGAACATATCATCATGGACCTAATAAACAAGTACAGGGAATCTCCAAACTCTGGATCCCACACAGTTTGGTTTTGTGAAGGTTAGATCATGCCTGCTCAACTTAGTCGACTTCTTTGAGTCAGTCACCAGAGCTGCGGATGAAGGCAAGGTGGTTCATACAGCCTACCTTGATCTGGCCAAAGCCTTTGATGCCATTCCCCACTCAGGAATCATTGAAAAACTCACTAAGCTAGGCATCAACCCCTATATCACTAGGTGGGTTGCAAACTGACTCACAGACAGAACTCACAGTGTGAAAGTAGCTGACTCCAAGTCAGACTGCTGACCAGTCACGAGTGGAGTCCCACAGAGTTTGATCCTGGGTCCTCTCCTGTTTGGTATCTACTTCTCTGAAGTCCAGGCCAACATGAAGGGACTCTGGCTGACAAAGTTCACAGATGATTGCAAGTTGGGAGCTATTATTAACTCTCCAAGTGATGTTGACATCCTACAGAAAGGCCTCACTGAGACCGACTGGTGTCAAAACCATGGCCTTAAGCTCAATGCCAAACAATGTGTCATCATCCCCTTTGGGAAAAACCCAGTTCCCATGAATTACCACATCGACGGTAGTCCACTGAACACAGAAGGTGTTATAAGAGATCTGGGAACACAGGTTGACAGCAACTTCTCTTTTGGCCACCACATTGCCACTGTGGTCAGAAAGTCCTTTTATGTGGCACACCTCGTTATTAAGGGTTTTGCATCCAGGAAGAAAGAGGTCATTGTCTCCCTCTACTCTTCCCTCATTAGGCCAGTCATCGAGTACAATGCCCCATTTGGCATGTACTTCACTAGACACCTGCAACAACTGGAGAGGCCGCAAAAGTACCTCATAAAGAGGATCCTAGGCCTTAAACACCTGTCTTATATGGACAGACTCAAAAAATCCAACTATTCTCTGTCTCATATCGCCTATTTAGAGGCGATCTCTGCTTGACATACAAAGCCATGTCTGACCTAGCTCTATTAGAAATGCTACATCTAAAGAAATCCCAATCCCTCCACACCACACGGTCCAGAGACCTCAACCTCATTACCACAATCAACAGAACATAATGGAGGGACAGGTTCATAACCCAGAGACTGCCCATGCTATGAATAGACTTCCCATACATGTCAAAGAGAGCACCTCACTGGCCCTCTTCAAGAGAAATCTTTGATGAGTGGATGTGAAATAGAAAATTCACCCTGGAGATCACTCCAGTGGCTCTACTCAACAGAGGCAGTGGGAACTAAGGTCGGGTGGCACAATGCCAGGATAATCCTATGGGCTAGGCTTGTAAAGGCTCCAGGGCCATTAGCCTAGTAAACACCTATGAACCTAAGTGTTTGATGCATTACCACAACTTTTGAAGGTGCTATTTGCAACTCAGTAGTTCATTCTGCTGTGAAATGGCCTCACAGATATGATATCCCATACTTAATTCACACAGTCTAATATTCTATGCACATGTTGTCAGCATATAACAAAATAATGCATGGATGCTTATCACAGACACATGCTGCTGACATATGTAACATCTCTATTTGTTAGTCTGGAGGTAGCATATATCAGATGAATATATGTACATGCATGCCCAAGAAGGTTATGCACATTGTCGATGTTTTACAGTATTTTTGGGTGTATCAGGTACACTTTAGGAGGTAACCCCTGGATATATGTGTAATCTCTGTGGCCAAATGTGTCAGGGGTTAATGTCCAGACTAACATTCATACAAGGTATCATAGTTTATTAAATGTGTGCAGCAAAAGATAACCATAGGTACATGCTTCCTGTACTCTGCTTTTGTGTGTGTGTGTGTGTGTGTGTGTGTGTGTGTGTGTGTGTGTGTGTGTGTGTGTGTGTGTGTGTGTGTGTGTATTTATTTCTGTATGCATATGGGGATAGTTTGGGCACATGTCAAAAATATCTGTAATGGCCAAGTAGACTGGTATGTTTCACATAAGACTGTGGCTATCCACACATACTGTGCATTGCATCACTAGATAGACAGACATGAGTATTACAACATGCTAGCAGCATAATAAGTTGTCATGACATGAAAGAATGTCGTGGCTACAGATGCATGAGCATGAATATTTACTTACCCTATATGGTAGCAGAACTGAGATGCTGCTTTTCAAGTAATATGATGAAATGTTTATAATCTTACTTTTTGTGATCTTCAGTCATGCATGTTAAGCAAATTTTTCACAGTTACATGTCTCCATACTAACATATCTGTAATGTAATTTTTGAAATGTCCTGTTCTCTTATGTCTTGTCTTCTTCTTCAGTCCCTTCCAGATGCCCCTTTATCATCATCATTGATAAGATGAGAACCACAGATGTTTGAACTACTTACTTCCATAATAGAACATCATGACAATGATGAGGGCAGTGAACATGGCCTCCACTACATAATGGCTGCAGTGTGATGAGCAGAAGTAAACTGTGCTAAAGAGGATGTCAGAGGATGCAGTACTGTTTTGTAAGCAGCACAAAATGTTTTTGTCATATATTAGGATATGCCTGCTTTGGATACATGCATGAACCAGATTTCCAAACCACTGGGTTACATTCCCACCACCTTGTCAGTGCTCACTCACTCCTTCAGCTGCATGCCTTGTACAAAGGATCAAACACATCTTATGTATTTGTAAAGACATTGTGAGGGTCTTCTTTACCATTCAGACATTCTTACCTTTTCCCCAAGCAGCAAGCTTCAGTAGAAACTTTGCTTGACTAGTAACACCACATTCCTTTCCACTTTATAAACATTGTTTGGTATCACCATCCATTCAGTCCATCTCCTGCTTTCCTCAGAGTATTTTTCCATTCCATGTTGCACTGTACTCCTTCCCACCATTTTGATTCCCTGCTCTGTATCATACTTCAGCCACTATATGTCACGTCTGTCTCATCTGTCTTCCTCTGACTGCATTCTATGCTACCCGTTTCACTCTTTCTCCCATTTTAATACTACAAATTTGCTTTTAATTTGCCCTTTTTCTTGCTACATTTAGTATTAAATGGCAGCATGTCACCAAAAACATATTCCTGTTCTGACAATTTACTTTCTTTTCAAATGGGGATGTAGGTTGAAGATTGAGAGAGTCCAGCACTGCTATCAGCCTGATGAATGAAAATAAAAGAAAACTGGAGTTAATGGTTGGGGCATACCTCTCAACTGTACAAATTTTCGCAGAATGTCCAGATTTTTGCCTCATATTTTTGGTCTGTTTTTCATAAAACTGTGGTTTTATTTACTATCAAAAGTGAACTGAATCCCTTAAAACTACTCCCTTTGGATGAAGCTGTCCACTTTTTAATTCCACTTTCCTTAGTATTTTAAATTCTGTGGCATCCCTTAGAATAGTCTGTATAAAGTCTAGCATAGCCCCATGGCTGACCATAAACACACGTGGACTACTGAAAAATAAAGGCAGAGCATGGAAAATTTGGACTAAAACTAAACATCAACCGGACCTCCAGAAATATAAAGAACTTAGAAATCTTGCCAAAAGTCACATAAATAAAGATAAGAAAAACTTCTATAATAATCCATCTTCTACCTTTAAATCCAGCTCTAAAAAGTTCTGGCACTCTGTAAATCAAATACTACACCCAGGTACGCAAGCCTCCCCTAACCCTCATCCTGACAAAACACACGAGGAAACTGCCTCCATATTTAACAACTATGTTATAGACTCAATATCCAAATTACTAAATCAAGACACAAACCATCCCAACAATAATAGACCTAATAGTTCAAACTCTTCCATCAGTAGTAACCGTATCACTATCTTCTCGCTCAAACCTGTCTCCACTAACTATATTAAAACTCTACTACCTAAATTAAAACCTTGCTCCACATCCGTAGACAACATTTCCTCCACATTCCTTCAGGTTGCTGCTGATGTTCTTGCTTTCCTAGTTTCTAGTCTAATAAACTGCTCTATTAAGGAATCCACAGTCCCTTCCATCTGGAAGCAATTTTACACCCTTCCAATGCACAAAGGAGGAAACTCCACAGATATAACTAATTTTAGACCCATAGCCATACTCTCACCACTTTCCAAAATTCTGGACAAATGTATACACAATCAAGTCTTACACTACCTTCTGCAAGAAAATCTACTCTAACATACCCAACATGGCTTTCATCCCATACACAGCACTACAACAGCTCTCCTGTATTTCCTTAACTCTGTATCACTAGCTAGAGACAGTAACTAACTTATTTAATGTCACTTCATTGACCTCTCTAAAGCCTTTGATACGGTCTCTCATGAACTTCTTCTCCTTAAGCTAGCAAACTTACACTTCTCTCCATCCACCATATCTTGGTTTTACAGATGTCTTTCTGACAGACTCTAATCAGTCAAATGGCTCTCAGCTTTCTCCCCTCTTCTTACTGTTAAAACGGGTGTTTCACAAGGCTCCATCCTTGGGCCACTTCTTTTTAACATCTTTACCAACCATCTCTACTCTTCCTGTCCTGGATCCTCACTGATACAATACACAGATGATTCTACAATTATCACTATTGCTGAATTACCAACTCAACTAAAATCAGACACACAGTCATCTTTTAACTCTGTAGAAAACTGGCTATCTGAAAACCAACATATCCTTAATCCAAAGAAAACCAAATTACTACTCTTTCTCCCTAAAAACCTTAACCACATAAAGTCTTCCTTCTCCATACTGTCACAAAATAATACTCAAATACAGGTGGATACCAGTACAAAACTCTTAGGTGTTACTATTGATTATAGACTAACCTTTGATTTGCACGTCAATAACTGTATCCAAAAAACACATCTCAAGCTAGGTCTCCTCTATAGAAACAAAAAATATCTTATCAAAACAGCAAAATTAACCCTTTCAAATGCCTACCTCTTATCCACTTTACTTTATAGCTCCCAAATTCTTACCAGCCTCAACACTGGATTACTAAACAAGTTAGAAACAACTTATAACAGGATTGCCAGATTTGTTGCCCAAAATTCTTACAAGGTCCATTACTGTCTCTCACTAAAAGACCTAAATTGGCTAGAATTACCTAACCTGCTTTGGTATAATCAGTTTCAGATTATTCATTCCATTCTCTACAAACCCTCTTTCTGTCCAACTATCTCATCTCTAATCTCACATTACCTACCCACTAGATTACTCCACAGTTCTGAACAAGGCCTACTAAAAATCTACAAACCAAGGACCAAAATGGGTCACCTAGTCTACAGCTTTAACCCTTACAAGGCCTGGAATAGCCTACCACTAGATATAAGATCCCTTGTACACCCCAATCAATTCAAAACCGCCACAAAAAATACCTTCATGAAAAATGGACTTGCCAATGTAATTATCCCCCGTAAACACTCCCCTATAACCTTCTACTTCTCTTCTCTCTTCCTTCCCTTCAACAAACAAACTTACCACTTTATCTTCTCCTCTTGGTACATCACTGTACAAACATAACTAGTAAAATATTTCAGCTATGTAACTATTGCACTATTATGTATATAATATGTAATTATGAATGTATCCCTCTGATGAATGTATTTCACTTGCTAAAATTTAATGTATGACACTGTAATGTGTGGTACTGATGAATGTAATGTGTGGCACTGTAATGCAGTAATCTGTGGTACTGATGAATGTATTTCTATATATATATTTAATATGTAAAAATTCTATTTTCTGTTGCAGCATTTCTTCTCGGGCCTCCGCTGAAAATGTGCATTTGTAGCCCAGTTGGACAAACCCGGTCAACAAATATAAAATAAATAAAAAATAAATAAAATACAATGATTGAGGGTTGAAGTCAGAAAATAATGGCAGACAATTGGTTTCAGACTTCATAACCTTCAGAAATTTCACGGTAATGCAAAATTTGTTATTCTATCAACTTTCTTAGTTTTTAAGAGCCATATTTAAAATATGTCCCTATTTTTAGGCTTTTGCCCCCTATTATATATGGTTTTGTCCAGATTTCTTGCTCTTAGAGGTTGAGTGGTATGGTTTGGGAACACAGTTGATGTGAAAAATCCTGTGATTGGAGGATTGCTGTATAGGAATGGAATTTTTTATTATTTTTTTTTATTGATGATGACATTACAAATGAACACAAGAAAGGACATACACTTCCATGTGTTTGCAAAGCGTACAGTTTAATGTAGAGCACACAAGGTGAAACAATTATGTGCAACTGGCAAGGTCATGACAGAATAATTTTAATCATAACCATTTTAAAATACTACAGACATACACATTCAGTTTCATACTAGTAAGTTCACTGACTCTGTGTATCTGCATGTAACTAAGGTGAGAAAATTAGCTCAACGCCATAATTATGGCTTGGCATTATAGCAAATATTGAGAGATATGACTGTTTCTAGAATACATGAAGACTGCATACAAAAAAGGTTAATATTAGAAAGAAATGATAAATGCATATGAAGAAGATTATTACCAGAAAGTAATCTGACATTTAAAAATATTTTAAATGCTTCTTTGGCAGATGAAGCAACAAATAAAAATGTACAGGGTTTGACAGTTAGCAGCTTCAAGTGACTGGGTAAAACTAAGTAAAAGAACAGTACAGTACGGGACAGAATCCCAAGAGTATGGACTTCAGCAAAGTTAAAGCTTGTTAAAGAAGCATATGTGAGAAACATGCAACCAGGAAAATCGGTTATTGTGGTAGAATTGTCTGTAACACTAAAAATAAAAAAAAAAATTACAAAAAAGCATATGTTAAAAGAGGTAAAAGGAAACTCAGTACTCTTCTTGTATTGAAAACATACAGAGTATTAGTGGGAGCAGGTTTACACATTTAACGTTGTAACTAACCGCAATAAACTAAACTGCTAACAACCAGTGTTAATTACCTTATTCTTATTCACTTTATATATGAAGTTAATAACGTATCAGGTTTTACTTATGCTGTTTTTTTTTAGTTATTTATATAAATTTGATTCTAATATACCACAGAGTTTGCTTGCATTTTCCAAAATGTTCTGCCAGTGATAAGACATAAGTCACTGACAGTGTAGAGCCTTCCTGCCATTCGCTGCATACCATAGCTGTTTGGCATTTCTTTGGCACTGCTGATGCCTGCTGCATCCATATCATAGATTGTAGTTGTGACGACTGGGGAGAGATGGGCGAAGGCTGCCAGCCTAGTCAAATAGAATTTGATATATAGTTCTGGCATTTGTAAATAAATGTAAAATACAGACATGTTTTCTTGGTAATAAATGTAAAATACAGGCATGTTTCTTGAGTATAAAGAATACTGTGAAATGTGGAACTGCATAATATGTGACAACATTGCACTCTACTGGCCCAGTGAAGCATGTTGTGACCCTTTCATGTTAGAATTCGGCTCCAGTGCAGCTGGATGAAGGTTTCATGCCCATTGTTTTAAGGCTAAAGTTTATGACCAGAATTTAGATGTGGAATGTGCTTTATTGCTCTAGTTTTTGTTAGAATATACCAGTGAAATGTCTTCTATTGTAAGTTTCTGTGCAGGTGTTAGATTGCTAAATAATGCAGTTTGTGGCCTGAGAACTCAGACCAGGTGTTAAGATGATGCAATATGAATACTGGGAAAACCTAAGTGTCAAAAATAATGTAATTTGGGAGGGCCTTAGAGACATGTTTGCTAGTAATGTTTAAATACTATTTCTCACAAGAGACTGTAAGCATTTTTATCTTGATATCCAACTTATCAGCACTCTGCCTTATGCTGACATGTAAGTTTTAGCACTGTGATTTCTTGTCGGAATAGTTAAAGCTAGTAAAGATTAATTAGGTATTTTTCTTTGAAATCAGACCTGTCCTACTGTATTATTTTAAGTTTCTGTGTGATCTCTGAACTCTTAGATATCTCTGTGGTATAGTAGGTTTGTCTTGTGTTTTAATAATTTATTATTAAATATTTTTAAAACCTTCTACCTGTGGCTGGGTTGTGAAGAGATAAGTTCTAGAGTACATTGCATATTTATAGAGGTTATTGTAATAGGCCACTCTAAAATAAGCCTTGACTGTTAATCATACTACCATTGGATAATAATATTGCACAGTAATAATTGGACACCATTTTAAGGACCTTTTAGTAGCTGATATTATTAGCTGGGTGGTGGCAGTAATTACTACCGTAGAGTCTGGGTAAAGGGGCACAGCTGGAGAATCTGTGTCAGCCTTTCCCAGGAGTGTCTGTGAAGTTGTATAAATACTTATCTCAAAGTGTGTGTGTGTGTGTGTGTGTGTGTGTGTGTGTGTGTGTGTGTGTGTGTGTGTGTGTGTGTGTGTTGTGTCAGCTACTTGGCATGGACATGGAGCACTGGTTGGACAGAGAGGGTACTGGAGGTTCTAGCTTGCCCAGCTAGGCTGAGACCTGGACCCCATAGCTGTGCCAGTGGGGAGTCTTATTGGGGACTTGGTGAGCAAAGGAGCAACCAGCCCCAGACTATCTGTGATCTATGTGTGCACTTAAGGGAAATTGTATTTTACTGTGTATATTAGTCATCATTTCCTCTCTTCTATGAGATGACCTCCCTGGTGTTAGTGGTGAGGATTGAGGCTCCTTGATTGCTGGGCCAGGGCACGGTTGTCACAGCAGTAATCAGTGTCTGCCTGATTTATGACTAAACTTTTGACATTATAGGGATTCATTCACTTCTACTAGTAATTTATTTCTAGGGAAGACAGTGCTGCCTTTGCATTACTTGTGGCATATTACCATACATAGGCAGCCCTGGCATACTCATGTCAGTGCTGCCTTTGCATTAATTGTGGCATTTTGTGACATATTACCATACATAGGCAGCCCTGGCATGCTCGTGTTAATGCTGCTTTTGCATTAGTTGTCACCTATTACTGTACATAGGCAGTCTTGGCATACTCATGTTAGTGCTGCCTTTCCATAACATATGGTATATTACTGTAGACAGGTAGCCCTGGCATGCTCTTCTCAGTGCTGCCTTTGTATTACTTGTGGCATATTGCCGTACATATCAGTCACTCTTGTGGATGACACAACATGCATAGGTTCATAGGTTAGTACTAGGCTAACTGCCCTTGTGAGCCATTGTAAGCCTAGCCAATTATCCCTTATGAGATTCAAACCCTGCACCTTGTGTTTGTAAGGCAAACACCTTACCATTAGGCCACCCTCCCAACATCCCACTGCTCACATTATCCAGGAATATGGCCCTACATTACTTTATTCCAGTATTGTTCTTCTTAAACAGATGTGCCAGTGTGACAGGTGTGACTCATGATAGTGGCATTCTTATTGTCTTACCACTGCACAACACAATACTGGCCTGCCAGGGCATGTATTCCAACTATAGTTATCATACTGTGTTATGAGATTCATGCCATGTATGACACTGCTGCAGATGACGACAGAACATTGCATTACTTCCTTCTACTGGTCAGCTCAATGGCATTGTTTCAAACAATGTCATCTTTCATTACACAAACAATGTCTTCCTCTCTGTGCTGTCCCACTCAAATGGCTCCTGTAGTGAGTTTACATTTTTCTGCTGGGCTTCATCTGGCTGTCTGCCTCCTACTGATGTTCCATTAACCTGTGTTACATGAAACTACTTTCAGTGATGTCATGCCTGTATTCTGTGGCTATGCAGACTTATCCTACTATTTTGGTTAAGTGTCATAACTTGGTTTACTAGAGACGTTGCCATATGATTCATCATGATGGGTGCAATCTATCCTGGGTCATACCTACTACATGTTTGTGCAATTGTTCCATAGTGTATGGGGGGCATGTAACTGCAAGTGTTTGAATATGGTACAGCTAAATGAATTGCCCCCTGCACAAAAACTGTTTGAGATCAGCAAGTTGATGGTAAACCTGGAGCCCCATAGCTGATAAAATTAAAATCATCTAACCTTGAGCAAGTTGCACATACTTTTACAAGATGCCCAGAAAAGGCTTTACTGAAAATATTATCTGCAAGGAACATGAATACCACATATTTTCTAACATGTATCCTGCTGTGATCTTGTATTTTTCTGGATATTGTACGCACTGCACAATGGCAAAGTGGTTGAATAATAACACTTGACAAACAACACATTTCATTGAATGAGACCCCCACTTTAAATATTTGTCTGTTTTCCTAAGGTTTATTGTCCTCAGAGTTTATTATAGATTGTCTGAGGGCTGTAGAGGAGAAAACTCCCTGCATGTGGTAAAGCAGGAAGCCCCAAAACTTCTCCACAGAAAGAAGAGTCAGCTTAAAAAACAAACAAACAAAAAAAAAAAGAAAGTCAACTACTTTGCTTTTGATGACATGCCTTTTCAAGGAACTGGCTTGTCTTCTGATGGACTAAGATGGATCCACTTAGCTGTGATGGTCTGTGATAAAATGCTGATAGAACTAGTGGCAGTTAACAGCTGTATATCTGTATGAAAAGTAAAATGTATACAAACAGATCTCTGCATTTCTAAAGCATTTACTGAAGCAAGAATAATTTTTCATCCACTGCCAAATATCTAATTTTATAAGGCTTTGTTTGCTCTGAAATCTGTCCACTTTGAATTTAGATGCGAATTCAAGAAAAGCTCAACTAAAGTAGGAATCTATATTCATTTTTTTTACAGTGCTGGGTGTTTGACTACTGTAAAAAAAGAGTATGCTGGGGAAGGGTATGCATTGTATAAAGACAATTTGAGTGCAGCAGTTAATTGAATCCTGAAGACATGTTAGCCCTATTGAGCCCTGTTTCCCATTTTCAACCCATTTTGCACTTCTAATTATATCTGTCAGAGAAATACTTGAAAAGGCATTAGTGGGCAGGCTAGCAAAAAGGCAAGACCGTGATGAAGATTTTGTCCCAAGCAGTTTAAGGTTGCATATTTTGCAAATCACTTTATGGGGTCAAACTTATAACTATTAACATTACATGCTTTGAAATGGCTTGCATGTCTTGTAGCTCTGAAATCAAAACAAACTCATCTTGAATTACAGTCACCACTACTTTTACAAGTGTGAAACAACATATGACTTTCCTTTATTTTCAAACACGTTAATCTAGTATATGCTGAATTAGCTGACTAATCTTCTTACCCAGCCAAATAATAATTGTCAGAGATTAGAGAAGTGAAATCTAGAAGCTGTAGGAGTCCCCAGGACAGTGTCACAACACTGCCAACTGCAGTTTGCCATTACTGTTACAGCCTGCCTTTTTATAATGCTTTCTATATCCACTCACACTAACAAATCAACATCAGTTACATTTGTAAAGGTCTTAGATGAACTGTGTCCTATACAGAAAGCATTGGAAGAGCAACTCTGGTCATTCAGTCTGTTGTGTTACAGAATTTTTCTGATTCCACCAGGACAGGTCTCATGAAATTTGAGCCAGGAGGCAAAGGAAACCCCTTGCTTTCAAATGACTTTTATAGCTTTCAGTGTTACGTAAGTATTTATGCTGCCCTCATTTCTTATTAGAAAGAAATAGAGCTGTATCATCCAGATATTCTGTAGAAAACCTGCCTAGAGCAGGTAAAAGCACGCATGCTGTATGACCTCTGAACTGCAGCTGACTGCCATGACAACAAGGAGAGGCATCTGTGTATAATGGTACTCTGTTATATGTTATAAGAGCAGTCACTTCCCTTCATCTGCTGCTCAGAGGGCCATTGCTAAAAATATTTTAATACCAAAACTTGAATATGGCCTTCCTTTTCTCATTATGCATTCAGCCCACAATACTAACAGAATACAGACCACTGAGAGTACAATATGCAGATTCATTCTAGTAGCAGACTCCCAGATCCAAAATTGCAATTTCCTGAAAATTTTCAAATGGCTTTCAGTGCCTCACAGGGCTACTTTTCTTCTAAGTACTCTAATTTACAAGGTGCTAAAGCATTTTCACTGCCCCACCCCTTCAGTAGTGAAACTACATTGGTTTCTGGCCCAGAAACTGTAGTTTATTGTCCGTTTGGGCAGTTATTCCATATTTTTCAACTTTCTAGTTTAAAAGCCCGCATTTGCATGTGTTTTTCACCTTTCCTGTAACTAGGCTAGTCCAGATACAGACTTGCTGTATCCAGGACTGTTTGTAAGCTTCTGAGCCCCCAAGCCTTTCTGTGTCGAGGGAAGCCTTCTAGCTTATCAGTGGGAGTGGTAAGCACGAGGTAGCCTATCTACCACAAGAGGAGTGGTTTCTGGCCCATAAATTGTAGTTTTTTGGCTGTTTGGGCAGTTTTTTCATTTCTTTCACCTTTCTAGTTTAAAAGCCCATGTTTGCACTTGTTTCCCGTCTTTCCTGTAACTAGGTTAGTCCAGATACAGACTTGCTGTATCCAGGACTGTTTGTAAGCTTCTGACCCCGCAAGCCTTTCTGTTTTGGAGGGAAGCCCTCTAGCTTATCAGTGGCAGTGGTAAGCACTAGGTAGCCTATCTTCCACAAGAGGAGTGGTTTCTGGCCCAGAAATTGTAGTTTATTGGGTGTTTGGGCAGTTTTTTCATCTCTTTCAACTTTCTAGTTTAAAAGCCTGTGTTTGCACTTCTTTCCCACCTTTCCTGAAACTAGTCTAGTCCAGATACAGATTTGCTGTATCCAGGACTGGCTGTAAGCTTCTGAGTGGTGCCAAAAAGTCTGCTTTTCAATTTTTCATTAGATCTGCTAGTTCTCTCCTCTTCTGCACTTTTACTAGCGTATTAGTCTAGCACTTTACCAGGCTTCTAGTAGCAATTATTGTATCACACAAAAGTGCTACCAGCACTAAACATTCTACAAGGAAACAGCTCCAATACTTATTATTAACGCCCACCCCTCCAGGCATGTCTAAAGGTCAGTTCCCTGTGCTTTCTCCTATTAACCTGGTGAACTTGGGCATCCTGAGGCAATGTAGCAACTCCCTCATGTACACTGTTAACCCTCTCCTCTTACCTCCCAACACTCAGACTTGCGAGAGATGCACTTATATATCCAAAATGGAAGCCATGCACTCTCTAGCCAAGACCAGGATAGCTGGTCAAGAGGAGAAGGTCAACATTTGCAGCACACCACATGGAACACATAGCTCTCCAGAACACACACCAGCACTGCCTTCACATAAAAACACAAATCACACACCCACCTTTGTGGAGGCTCTCAATAAAAATCTACCCAAACAGCAGAGCCCTCCAAGGCAGAAATGCACTCGACCACCACAACACAACACTAGTCACGAGACACATAACTCTCCTAAACAGTGTGCCACTCAACCAGAGCCCCTAAGTTAAAACAGCATGCCCAGCACTCTAGTCATAGGTGACTCAATACTGAGGCACACTGATGTCCCACTCACTAGGCTGAATAAGAAGAAAGTAACAGTCAGCTGCCTGTCAGGTGCCAGGATCCACCACATAATGGATGCACTCAAGTCCCTCAACAACAGGTACAAATATGACTGTCATTGTACATGTGGGTGTGAATGACCTGAGATGTACCTCCCTGGACTACATGAAGATAGACATGGAGGAGCTCTTGGATTATGTAGCCCAGGCGGGTAAGACCCTAGCCCTGAGCAGCCTCCTACCATCACCCAGAATGATGCCACAGTACAAGCAGAAGATGATTGATTTCAACAATCGGCTAAGTATCTAGTGTCATTCTAAGGGGATCCAGTATCTGTGTGCCTGGGATGACATGATTGACAGACCTCAATGCTTTGCCAGAGATGACCTGCATCTGTCACCCCTGTGCTTCCGGATGCTGGCCAAGGCTTTTGCCACCCCTATAGTGCCTTTTTTAGGTGGTGTTCCAAAGACCAAATTACCACCATAACAGCTACAAACAAATGCAATCGGAGGGTCATGCTGCTCAATGCTAGAAGCCTAAATCTCAAAATGCAATCACTCAAAGCACTCCTTAAGATGAAGAACATCAACATTTGTGCTGTAACAGAGACCTGGCTCAAGACAGCAGAAAGCACCCTGCACTACCACGCTATAACTCATTCAACACCTTTTGGCCCCAGAACTTGGACCAAAGCTCCAAAGGCGGTGGTGTTTCCATATTCATAAAGGATGTGCAGACCTCCAGACTGGTAGCCCAACATAATGCATCAGTGACACTTCAAGTGCAGCTAACATTAGGTAAGACAACGATTCAGGTCGTAGCCTGCTATAGGTCCCCAACCATGTCCCAAGACTCACAATCCATGTTCCTAAGCACCCTGGAGAATAATAGGGTCCAACCTAACACTCTCATATTGGGCGACTTCAACTACCCCTCCATTAACTGGGAAAACTACTCATGTACCAATACACTTGCCCAACATTTCCTGGAATTCATTAATTCCAATGCCCTGGACCAGCTTGTTCTTATCCCCACTAGAGGTAGCAACATCCTTGATCTGGTCATTACTAACATGGGCGACCGTTGCTCTACACCATTAGTCAGCTCCTCCCTGGTTAGATCCGACCACAAACTAATCACCTTGGAAATCCACATCCCTCCCACCTACCCCACAAAGGTAACCACCATGAAAAACTTTTCCAAAGCTAACTTTGGGATCCTAAAAACAGAGGTGGCTAACTTCATGGCACCCATGCAAATGGAGAATAGTTGCATGACCGCCGAATCATACACCAATGCACTGTAC